>NC_079909.1:12538657-13138657 GCF_024868665.1 Triplophysa rosa | reverse complement strand
ATAGGTGCACTTCTTGCAGTAGTACACTGGTAGCTCCTTGCGATCGCCCAGCATGGGCTTTTCTACCCGCATGCTATCCCTAACCCCCACCTGGGCTCCGTGAGGGACAGCAGCACCCTGTCGCACCACATTGTTGGGCATATGGAAGAGCCTGACGTGGGTTTCCAATGACCTCTTGTTCCCGCTGTATGTGCAATAGGAGCAGTTGAGAGAGATTCGGCTCTCAAAGTCTTCTCTGTGAACATTGCGGAAGTGGTTTTTGTAGGCGGAGAAATACTTCGAGGCAAATGGACAATCTGAGCAGCAAAACTGCTTCGTCCTGTAGTCCTGCAACACATGAAGAGCAGAAATTTAAAAGGTATGTTGCCATTTACAGATACTATTTTGCTACCGTTGCGGTGGCTGAGGGTGACATACCTGTGACTTTGTCCAAGAGGGATCCCAGAGACAAAGATCAAGATACACTTGGTTCATGTAAGAATCACTCGGACTAAACTCTTTAAAGTCCTAGAAAAAGAGATACAAGACTAATTGAATAACATATATATTGAACGGCTTTGTGTGTTCAATTTGACGGTAAATAATTCAAAAGGTATTAATGGGGTTAAAAGTATAAATCAAACACTTTACCTCAACATGCTCTTTGCAGTAATCAAGGCCAATGTCACACAACAGTCTTTTGACTTTTTTCCTGGCCTTCCTCAACCGAGTGAGGTTATTCACTGGAAGCTGAAACATCTCTTCTACATGTTAAACACAAGAATGTTAGAAAAGCTTTTAATCATTGAGGATCAACTGTTGTGTTTATTTTGAAGCAAATAATGACACTTGAATGCATCAAAGACAAAGACAATCACAATGAAGCTAACAAATAAGTATGAAGTAGAATATGTATTCTGTATGTAGTATTTTATGAAATTATATAGTATTATATGCATGTAGTATTTCATGAAAGGGATAGTTCACCCACAAATGGAAATTCTGTCATCATTAACTTACCTCTTGTCATTTCAAACCTGTATGGCTTGTTATCAACAGACCACAAAAGAAGAAATTTTAAAGAATGTTGGTAACCAAACAACAGAGGTACCCACTGACTTGCATTAATTTTGTGTCTATTTGATAGAAGTGAATTGGTACTGGCATTGTCCGGTTACCAACAGTATTCAAAGTAATTCATACAGATGGTGAGTAAATAATGACAAAATTTTCATTTTTGGGTGAACTACTCATTTAAAGGGAAATATAAATCATCGTAAATATGTTTAAAAAAAAAAAAAACTCAAACTGTACAGATGATTTGTTTGGTTAGGAAATTAAGTTTGTAGACAAACACGGTTTAAATACATTATTTAAAACAAGTTTACAACAAATCAAAAACTTTACAAAAGGAACAACATGAGTTTTGGATATACTATGCTATCACTCATATAGTAGAATTGGGGGAATATAATAGAACATTTTAATTTGGGGCAGTTCAGATAAAAGATTTGGTCAATTCTGCACAGACCACGTTAGTTTTTAAAATATCTCGAGCAGCTAAACTGCAACCCGCAGAGAATGGGACAGCTGCTACTGTGCAAGCTAATTATGTGCAGCTCCACTAGACAATACAGGCCACAGCAGGCCTTTATTACTACTGATGGGCTCAGCAAAATAACACCCGCTTTACTTTGACGGGTTACATACACAGGCGTCACCCGGAACAGCATATGTCAACTTCGCAATGAAATAAAAGCCCTTAAAACTTCGACTACGATCAAATTTAGTTTACAAAAAACTAACAAGTGCAACATCACATGATCCGTGCACAGATATTCTGTTAGCACACGCTAGCCTAGCCGCGGGATGTTTGATGTATACACTTAACTACACACAAAAGCACCGAGTGCAAAAACAGAAAATAGTTTATAATGTCACGCTACCTGATTTTCTTCACGGTCTCGCATGAAATTTCCTGTAAAGCGTTTTGCGTTGCGCCAACTGATCGTCAGGGTGAGAGAAAAGAAGCGGTTGTGGCGGGTTATTCGGCCCGGGCAGATGCTGCAGTTGTCCTTCGCGCCGCTGCTGCTGCCGCCGGTGGATCTCGGCAACTCATCCTGAGAATCGGCACCATGTGTCATCGACTGGACTTTTAAAGATTACTGGGATGTTTCTGTCAAGCCCATGGATGTGTTCATCAAGTGCGCGGTTTAGATAACCGGCTTTGTAACTGAAATACAAACACGGGGCAGGAAAAAACTCAGTTTTTCTCTTCGAGACTGTTCCACATACCAGCCCAGCCTGTTCAAAATGGCGGACGGTTCCAGGCGGAAGTGACATATTCGTATTTTTTGTAAGTTCAAAAGGGACTTGAAAGGGACTATTCAAGTAAGTTTAAGAACAAAAGGAATACTTGGTGAATTACTGACATTAACAGAAGCCATTGTTGTGTAATAAAAAGGTTTAATACAAATTGAGATGCATAGAAAACACAAAATCAGCCCTTGATTAACTGTAGCCTATAGGATCCACAGTTTGTGGGATGTATTTGTGGTTCAACCAATCAAACTTTATGGTTTTCCACACAATAACCACACTGTCATGAGAAAGAATCTTAATATCAAGCGACCAAAACACGTGAAACCAAAATATTAAAGCTGACATAATTTTATTTCACACAGGCCTGGCTGTAATATTTAGAAAAATAAGACATTTACGGGGATTCTACAGGGTATATAGGAGAAAAATGCACATCCTTTCACTTGTATCAAATGCAGTAACATTAATTTGTCAGTGGCTCCATCACCTCCAAAGTAACAACACGAGGTCCAGTCATCACCAGCTTTGACAGTGCGCGATAGTCCAGGTGAAGCCCATTGCAGCCGTTCACTCGGCGCACAAACTGGCGTACCTAAGCAAAACAATATTGTAGATGTTGGATGCTGGACGTCTACCGTATAGGCAATTGATTCAGTGTATGAATGTGTCACCTTAACTCCAGCTGCTGCAGCGGGGCCTCCAGGATCCACAGCCTGAACGTAACAAGGTGATTTTCCTCGTACTACAAAGCCCCAGCCTAGGGCATCTCCCAGGATCTGTAATTATAAAACACTCATAAACACACTGTGGTTCAAGGTTTCTTCTGTCACGGCCAACTAAGCATGATGTATTCATGACTTACCGTAAGAACTCTTTTGACGTAAGGCGCACCTGGAGATAAAAGCTCCTCACAGGTCACATTTCTTTTTAGCACTGCCAATAAAAATAATGCACATGCATTTTGGTGACAGGTAGAATAAAGTTGGCTTTGTTTTTCTTGCGAAGACGAGTGCGTATTCATTTTTACTTAGAATTGTATGTCTTATAAAGAAAGTGCTAAAATATGGCAATTGTGCATTCACAATCATACAAATGCTTTCTTATAACCTGATATAGGATTGCATTGTACTGTATAGGCACTGGAAAGAGATGCAGTGATGGGGTATCCACTTGAACCATGCCTTTGATGATCCAAACTTCCACATCGTCCATTTGTAGGTACATTTAAATCCTTAGTAGATTGAACTGAAAAAGTAAAATGAATTTAACATAAGCACATTAATGCATTGTGTTTATAGTGTAAGATCCTTTGCACGAATGCATATGCATGCTAATGGTAGCATTCCGTTCAGATGCTATGCAGATGCTACTAACAGCCTCAGTACCCCTTCATTTTCATTTAAAGAAATAATTCACCCAAATAATGTTCCATTGACTTTTCATAGTAAAAAAAATGACTATGGTCAAGCCAATGGGGACCGTTTTTGGGTGAACTATTCCGTTAATAGAAGAAACGAGATCATTCTTGACCATTTCTGTTCTCTTACATCTTGGGTATGACATGAGAGTAAGAAAATAAAAGCTACATTTTTATTAGTATTTTTGTATTGGTAAAGAGGTTTGAGACACAATGGGTTAAGGTGCTGGGTTGCTAACACAAAGGTGCATGTATAGATGTGCAAGGAAATGGAGAATTACTGAGCTCATGATGCTTTAATATCACAGCCGTGCCCTTGAGCGAAGCACTTAAGCCTGTATTGCTCCAGAGGGGCTGTCCCCGCAATTAGTGTGCTGAAAGTCATTCTGGGTAATATGGGCAGAACTGTTTGCCTCAGCATCTCTAAACTTCTCAAATCTCTGTAGTCAATCACACCACAGAAATCTACTTTTCTAAAAGTACTTGTGCCGTAGAATGTCAGACTATATCAGCGATTTTGACCAAAATACCAAAATAATGTACCATGGTATTTATCTAAAAAAAAACATGCGTTATTTTTGTAGGTGTTGTCATTTTGCTACCAGATGAGAAGTTACTGTTGCCCTCCGATGGAGGGGTTTTGCGTAGTGTGAAGGGACTGTCAGCTTGGTCGTCTTGATTTAGCTGTGTTGTACATTCTTGTTCTTCACTTTCTGTTTCATGCAACAGTTCCGAGAGGCGACGTCGACGGCGAAAGTTAATGCAGAATTGATAGAGCAGCCCACCGTCAAAAAAGTGATGCTTCTGGGAGACTGTGTGGAGTGAAATGGAGTGTTTAAGCAAGAAAAAGCATGGCGAGAGAACTGCACATTTGATGGAGCGGAGATCACAGTACAAGAAGATGATGTTGCACTGTATGCAGGTATACTGCCATATACTGAAGTTAATATGTATATTAGATGCCATTAAACCACAAACTGCATTTAGACCTGCTAATGACTAAATTAAGCATATTGTGGATGCTAAATATTGTTCTCACCATGTTGAATGATATCATGCTCTAATAGGGCCTTGCAGAGATCTAGTCCCTGCCGTCGACTCTCTATTTCGCCATTCTGTAGCAGCCAATCAATTAACATGTAACCAGGGAAAGACCGTTCATAGGCCACACCCTTTTCCTGTCTCTCTTGTAAGATGGAGTCTTTGCATGTTATAAGACTGTGAAAGACAAGAGATGCCTTTCAAAACAATGGGAGCGCTTTGCTTTCCATTTAAATAAAACTTGGTATGAATTATGGAACAAGGTTTTAAATATTTAAACAATATTCTTACTGTTCATACAGCCTCTGTCCACGCATAAAGATCTTAACCTCTAAGTTAAACGGAAACGTCCCATCGTCCTTTCTGAATCTGTACAAGTATTTGGCATCTTTGAACACTGGCCACTTATCACACACTATAAAAGAAAAAACTTGTAGTTTACAATGTTAAATGCAACTTATTCCTCCAGACAAAGTCAAACAAATGGGTCTTTAGATAGAGATTAACATAGTAGCAAAGCATGTTGCGCCATAACCGTGTTCTTTCTCATTTGATGGAAAGTAAGTGATGTTCTACCATGATGTATGATATCACAGTCCATGAGGTGCTGCATGAGCTGAACAGCGATCTCTCGATCTGGCACTTCCTTATGAGCAATCAGCCAATCGATTACCTCCTGAGCCACAAAACAATTCGGATATGTGCGCAAATGGTGTCTACGGTCCTTAATCAACTTGCTATCATGCAGTCGCAACCTTCAAAACAGAGATCAGAACTGTTTTCCATATATTAGGAAAAATGTCTGCCATTGATTTATCCAGGACTCAATATGCAACACATAGTTGAAGTAGTATAAAGTCCTGCAGTTAAAGATTGGTTAGATTTATAATAAAGTCATTCAGACATACATTCAATAAAATTATTTGGATCTAACATACCTTAGCTGTTCTCCTGCAATCATAACTTCAGCCTTTTGGTGCCTTGTCAGCACTGTAGATTGAATGCTGCCCAGGAGCTCCATGAATGTTCTTTCATGTCTCTGCGTTTGTGCTACTCTTTCCTTCACTTTATTGGCACTCTTGTGTTTACTAAATATCCAGTGAACTGAGGCACCCATTCGACGGTACTGTGAAATGTTGTGAACACAAATATATTCTCTCCGTCTACTTCCCTGTCCCAAGAACATTAAGTAGGCCTATTGTCCCAAGTTAATGGCCAACACTTTCCTAATGAAACAATAATAATAAACAGATTTAACTGTTTAATGCTGAATGACTAAATCTCGTATAAACATCACAATATTGTACACAATAAAACACTTCTGCCTAATCAGATATTAGGAAGACATGTCTGAAGTTGTACATAGTGGCCACATGGTGTCAGTAAAAGAGTAAATGGAGAAACACTCCAACCTAACAGTTCTCAGTAGGCTTTTTATGAAATTCTAGTATGCTACTTACTGGATATTATGTAGTATACTGTATACTGTTGTTTAAAATCATTTTAAATTATTAAGTATTAACCGTAATAATTTAAATTATTAATATATATTTTTATACAGAACATTTGATGTAAAGAGGTGATATTAAGGGCTCGTATTAATATCTCAGGCAGTGTGCATTTGTTTTATTTTGTAGTAAGTGTGGGAGTGCTCATGCGTACAGAAAATATGCACAGTACATACTGTATACTGTATTTCTAGTAGGAGTAGGATTATGAAGATCCAAATAATCACTTTTAACTTAAGTACATCTTAGATTGATGTATTATGGTATTTTTATATTGCTAAATATGTATATATTATTACAGTAGGATAGGGTGAAACACGAAACTTGAAATTTACTTCTTTTACTAGCCTCCTTGCGTTTGTACAGTAACACTGCATTTGATTCTTTTTATGATGAATACTAAAATCACCGAAAAGAATTCCCTTTCAAAGTAAGTTGGCCTATTGACGGTATTGATAGTAAAATGGTTGTAGTTAGTGTTTTTCACCACGATCCTGAAATGTCTTCAAAAGTTTACAAATACACTTCTTATCACGGTTATACAGCTTCTTTCGGTTTTTAGGTGAAATGTGAGCTGAACATGTTTTCGAGAGATTCACCCAGTGAGCTCGATGTAGAAAGAGGGCGTTTCCTTCCAGCGCGGCTGCTTTTAAAGCAGCGTGATTTACTTCTCAACATACATTTTGCGCTGGTCACCGAGAGACCATCTGCACTTTAAAAACGCGAAGCGCAAAATATCTTATAGCTGTCGAGTCTTATTTTCAGTAAACGTTAATGCTACCTAAACCCCAGCAATAACTTTGTCTACAAGTTGCTTACTTCATCGAAACGGGCACAGAAATCATGACGGCGGAGCAGCATAGCCTGGTGGATTTGGCCAAAGGTCAGCTCAATTTGGACTACGGTGACTTTGACATGACGAGATTTGATGTGAAAAAAGAGGCGGCGGTTGCGGTACAGGACCGCGCGTTTATTCAACAGTGCGGTGTACACGTACCGGGTTCATTGTCCACCACACCAATGAGCACCCCGTGCAGCTCCGTGCCCTCATCGCCCAGCTTCAGCCCAAGTGGACAGAGAAGCGGTGCTGATGATCTCTACTGGACCCTGAGCACGGGAGCTTATCAACAGCACCCAGATCCACACTGTCTTGAACTGACACCCGAGGACGTCCGGGAAGCCCTAAGCTCAAATTTGATGCATGGACACGGAGCGCATCAACAGATGCATCAACAGCAACACCAAGCAAATATGGATGGATACAGGAGCATGGGTCAGTTCCATAGCCACGCGTCAAACATGCAACAGTATCAGCACCAGCAGTACACCGAACTCGGGCAGGATCCCGACGCGCTCCAGGTGCGCCCTGGTGCGCACGAGTTTGCGCACAGCAAAAGCCTAGATCAGTTCATGCAACAGCTCGACTGCTCATCTCAAGGTGCGACACACCTGCTGAAATCCCATAACATCCAACAGCAGCACAGAAGAAACGAGCGCGGGCTGAGCGTGGAGAGCCGCTTCTCGGACCAGCAGTTGGTGTCCATGTCTGTGCGCGAGCTGAACCGGCACATCCGTGGCATGGGCAAGGACGATATTATCCGCCTGAAGCAGAAACGCCGTACGCTGAAAAACCGTGGATACGCTCAGTCGTGCAGACACAAACGGGTTCAGCAGAAGCACATTCTGGAGCACGAGAAGACTAGCCTCGTTACGCAGGTGGAGCAGCTGAAGCACGATCTCAACCGGCTGGTGCGCGAGAGGGACGCGTATAAACTGAAATGCGAGAGGTTAGTTGTGGGATTTAACTGCCAGAATAAGGGATCCACCAGTGAAAATCCATCATCGCCTGAATTTCTGCGATAATTGAACTGTTTTTCTAGCACCTTATGGACATAATAACGTACTTTGGGCTTCTAAAGTTTCTTTCCTTTTGCAGAGAAAAGTTTTGATTCTCTAATTTTAGTATTTTATATTTTTACTTTAGAGAATTTATCTCCGAGATGTCAAGCTGGTTTTGATATTGTCCCTTTTATCATTTGTTTTCACAACACCATCAGTCATTCTAGCTATGCAAATGACATTTGACCCTTTCGACAATAGATGCATTGCGTTGCTTATTTGTCTAAATGTCTTATCAAGATAGATCTTGTTGCTTTGTTTATCTTCCATTTGTTTTGTTAATCAATTGTTGCCTACCATTACCAAGTTATGTTCCCTAAAAACATCTGAAGACAGTTGTGATTCACATTTCATTTTTAGATTAATACTTTTTTCAATAAAAATACATTCTTCCTAATCTTTGTGAATGCAGTTTTTACTTGAATCTTGCATTATAGCAAGTTCTTTGTTACCAATCAACATAGACCCATCAACATAAATGTCCATGAGATGTCAACACAGATTGACCTGAACACATGAATTCATACACACATTTTCACACAAGGGAAAAAGAGAGAATGAGAGGACATTAAAGACCCAGAGTGCAGGTATGTCTACTTGCCGCGACCTTTGACCTTGCTTAACGGCTGTTTCCTGAGACAACTGTGTTTCTAATGACTCAAGAGACTGAGAGAGAAGCTGCACAGCACTGATTGTACCTAGGTGGAAATAAGTTTAGCCTTCTGCCCTCTTCTTAAGAGGAAAATAAAGGTCATATATCTGACCTGATGTTGTATTTCTCTTGAAAGTAATGATTGTAGGAACACTACAGGTTTTCCTGGAAATGAAACCTTCCATCAGAACAAGAAAAACTAAATTTTCTGAGCAAAATGTTAAACTGAATAACTAGAATATTTGTATTTGTAGATTTAGGTGTGCAAACGGGTCAAATATCAATTGCAGCTTTGGTTATATGTAAGTTTGTGATGGTTTTACAGTTCATACACTTTAAATACACTATCAGAAACAAGCTCACAAACAATGCTTGTTATTTTTGGTTTACACAACTCTCCTTTTCTCGGGATCCAAACAACATGTGTGGCAAAATGGTCTTTAACCCTTGACCTTGTTGTCAACTGCTTCTTAACAGTTACAGCAAGAATGACCTCTTTGTAATGACGTGCCACCTGTGCAATACAGGGTCACAGGTGCAAAAGCTGTTTTTTTTACTAAGCAACAGATCTACAAGTAGCCGTGGTCTTTCCTGTTAAAAGGATAGTTCACCCAAAAACGAAAATTCTGTCATGAATTACTCACTCTCTAGTTGTTCCAAACCTGTATGAATTCCTTTGTTTGGTTGAACACAGAGAAAGATATTCGGACGAATGCTTGTAACCAAACAGTTCTTGGACCCCATTGACTACACCATAGTTGGAAAAATTGCAATGATAGTCGAAAGTGCCCCAGAACTGTTTGCTGTCCTACATTCTTCAAAATGTCTTCTTTTGTGTTCAACAGAACAAAGACATTTATAAAGCAATTTTTTCTATGGTAGTTAATGGGTCCAATAACTGTTGGGTTATAAGCATTCTTCCAAATATCTTTCTCTGTGTTCATCAGAACAAAGATATTTATACAGATTTGGAACCATTCCAAGGTGAGTAGGCCTTAAATGATGACAGAATTTATATTTTTGTGTGAACTATCCCTTTAAGTATAGAAAAAAAGAGCTTCTCAGTCCAACACTACCTTTTAAAAGAATGAGAATTGTGAAGAAAATCTGAGTATCGGACATCGAAGTATATTGTTCTGTTAGTTTTGAGAATATATTCTGCTTTGGCGTTTTTCACAAAAACACCATCGCGCAGCTCCCTTTTAGTTGACTGTATACAATTTTTCCGATATTTAATCATATCATCCACACCATTCATTTATATTTCTTTTATTCTTTCATTTACTCTATCACAGCATATACAGTACCATTGCAAAACCTCTTTGCTTGCGCTTTAAGATATATAATATCTGGACCCTTCAGCCCCCTCCTTCCCCCACTCTCCCTTTGCCCGGGGGGAGGGGATTGGTCATTGAGTCAGCACTTTGCCCAAGGTGTCTGCTTCAGTATGGCATCAGAGGGTCAATGAAATATAAAGCACTGGCCGGATTATAAAACAGAGTTATAGCTCTAGATTTTGAAAACTGAACCCGCATCACAGAGTTTGTACAGCGTTTTTAAGGGGTTTACTCCGACGGAGAACGATGTTTAGTTACAGTAATATCACTTGTGCGCAAAATATCTGAAAGCCTATTGCATTATTTGACGAAAACGAAAATTGCCTGCAAGAACATTTAACATTTTAGCTTCGATTAAAAGGAAAAGAGATTTTCTGTAGTTCTACGTAACTGCAGTACATTGACCCGAGCGACTCATCTGCGTAGTTAGACCGCTAAACATTCTCCAACAGGACATCAACATCAAGTCAAAAGGGCCTGTTCTCTCAACCAGAACTTGGCTGGTCAGAACTGGTCTGTTCCTGCTTTTAGGCTGTTTTGTAGCGTGGATAATACCAATGTCCTCTCTCTCTCGCACCTTCACGTGACCAGCAGCAGCCGTGTGGCAGTGAGGATGGATGGGGATATATGGAGCTTCCTCTTTCACTTCCTAAATAAGGGTCTGGTCATGTGACTTTGTTCGAGAGTAAAGGGACATGAAGTGAAGGAATGCAACGTGGCGGTGAGGTTTGTGGTTTCCGCTCAGGATGTCCACTTGTCAGTGCATTTGGAGCTTTGACGGTTAGCGGAGGAATTGTGATTCACTGTGATTTACAGTTTCACAAGCACTACAAATCAATGAACTAATGGCCTCCTGTCAAGATGTAGAGACTGATTTTGGGGTAATAACACACAACAATGGAGAGCTTCGTAGATGTAGGACTCAGTAAAGTTGGAACTGTAAATGATTAAGTTTAGTTAAAAATTACATGAATTAATATTAAGTGACCATACTATCTTGTAAGTATGGACACATTATATAGATTAATATTATATTGTCAAATGCTAAATTGTAATTTCGGAGTATAGATGACATTGCAAACACATTTTTATACATTTTGATTATAAAGGTTTTTCAGATAAGCAGCTGCTGGCTGGTCTCTTGTGCGTCAGAACTGATGACAACATCATTCATGAGCACACAAGATCCACATGACCCACTAAGAAGAATTCTATCTTCCTCCTACACTTCCCTCTCTCTCCTAGACCGCTGGCACGTATTCACTTGTGTTTGAGCCAGGCTTAAGCACAGGATTAAACTGGTCTGTGCAACTCAGCAAGTCTTTTTTGGCCTTTTATTCCAAAACCACAGACATAAAACATCGCTAAATATTTAATGAGTTTTCTAAGGTAAAAAAACAAATTCGTCACAGCCCTAAATTTGGAGTCACAAAATTCGAAATATGTCACCCGCAACTCTATTCTAAGGACGTGAAGGATGGTTATGGATATGTTTTCGGCCGATATCTGATGAATAATTGTTTAAAAGTAGGCTATAAGTAGTCCTGCAATGCTTTGCGTGCAGTACACAAGGACATTAACATCACGTCTCGATCAGACAGCTACATTGGTCAGTCAGCTTGAGAGACAGTCATGTGTATCACTCTTCAGTGGAACTAAAGCTGATGAGTGTTTGCATAAAACGGAGACTTTCACCATGATTTCAAGCTGTCTTATTATAGTATAGGTGGGGTCAAATTTAGCAGAATAACATGGAGTAATTCATTGTGTAATGGACTAAATGACGCTGCTTGAACGACTGTAGTTCCTCAATAAAGAAAATGGCTGGAAGTGTGCATATAACAGAAAATATAGCTCTCGTCAACAGTATTGCATCAAAAAACCTGACACATTAAAAGTTTGTATCCTAAATATCACAAATGTCACTAAAAGAATTCTATGTTCTGCCATCAGCACATGAGTAGATAGATATAAAGGAACTCTATTGCTACCAAATAATGAATTAGCTAAACGTGTCAATAATTTAAACGATCTCCTTAATATCAGTAGTAAAACAGTGTCATATTTAGAGCGAATGACCTGATCAAATTGTTGTTTAGCAGTGCACAAAACAACCCAAGCGCAATCTTCTCCATCCAGGATTGACGATGTTTTGGCTTTTTTTTGTCTCTGTCCAATCTTGAAACCGGCTTGTATTGTAACAGGACCATGATGGCTGAAGGACATGGGGGACAGTAAAGATGAGCTTTCCCACAGTTATAGAGAATAAGGATCTGGCTCAAAAAGGTGTTATCAGGCCTCACCATCTAATGTTGAGCTTGCCTGTCAGCACTTTCTCCACTGAGAGCATTTGACACTCTCACTCTGGCTTATGAGCATCAACAGAATGGGGAAGTTCTAAATAATGTGTTAATTTGAGGTAACGTTTTACTGCAAGACTGTGAACCTCAAACATTTATCGCCATTATCGTTTCCCATAAAAAGGCTACATTATGTAAATGTGTTTGGTTAAATGTAATAGAACCATCACACAAACAACAGTTTTTTTGCTTAAAAAAACTAAGCTGGTGGATGATGCATTATATGCTTAAATGCTTTTTTTCTTGTTAAATGAAGGTCACATTAAATGTAATTGCAATTTAATCATGAAATTAATTAATCATTTGTGTTTTGCTGCATTGAAATTCCTTCTATAGATTGTTTTACCCTTGAAAAAAGCATAAAATGTACGTAATTCAAAACAAAAAGGCATACAAATTGTAAAACGTTTTTGACATGATTAATAGTAAAGTAAAACAAATGTTAACAAAATCACTTATTTTTTGTGCTTTATTTTCAGTTAGGATAGTTCACCCAAAACTGAAAATTCTGTCATTATTTACTCATCCTCTTATCATTTCAAATCTGTATGCCTTCTTTCTTCTGCAGAACACAAGAGACGTTTTAAAGAAAGTTGGTAAGCGAACAGCACCGGCACCCATTCACTTCTATTGTATGGACACAAAACCAATGCAAGTCAATGGGTGCCGGTTAACAACATACAGTACTTTAAAATATCTTCTTTTTTTGTTCTGTGGAAGAAAGAAAGTCATACAGGTTTAAAAAGACAAGAGGGTAAGTAAATAGTGACAGAATTGTCATTTATGGGTGAACTGTCACTTTAAGTTGTGATGTTGGTCAAATCATGCAAATTTGAATTTCTTTTTTTACAATTAGTACAAAATGTTCCATACTATATGTAATATTTATACATTTCATATAAATGTTAAATATTAAATAATATTTTTAGCTGTGTGTGTATATAATAGCTATAAAGTCTTAGGAACACAAAGAAGTGTCATTTTATTCAACAAACCCAATGCAGAATGTTATCAAACGAAAAACATAATTTTAGATGCGTAAAAATGAGATTTTGCGGGTAAAAAAATACACAACTCCTTTACTATACTATTAGTAAACAAAATAAATAAACTAGTGAGAGTGTAAAATGAGTTAAGGGGGGTCCACAAGGCCAAACATGGACAAAGTTGAAGAAACAGCCAGCTGTCAAACTGTTGCTTGAGAAACTGTCAAGTGTTTCGTCCCTGCTCATACACATGGGGCCTGTTAGTCTCTCTCCACTCAACCTCATCTCTGCTCTCTGACCTTCATACCTGGTGGAAAGGTGAGGACGCACACCTTCCCACAGAAGCTGATAAAGAGAGACTGCTGGTTTTGACATCTCAGCCCCTATCTTATCTGTTTATCCATCAGTGGTTGACCTGTCTCCAGACTAAAACACTGCTTGTTTAATGGATGAGGCAGTCTGTTTCTTCTTTATGAAATCTACGTTATATAGTATTTCCTGCACTCATAGCACTTCGTTTTTACGGTCAGCTCGCAAAAACCTCTGTTGCATTTACAAAGTGTCAGGATACAGTTCAGTGTCTGTGAGTAAGTGCAAAACCAGTCGTCACCCAGGCGGTTATACTACCAAATTATGACCAAATTCATGCAAATATCCCTTTTTACTGCAAATATACAAGTCTGGGAAAAGATCCATTCGGTTACCTCCACAACAAACTGTGATACAGAGAACAGTGGCGTGCCACTCCCTGCTGTCAGAAGCCACCATAAAGAAGAAGTGTATAAATACAGCCGATAAACAAAGCACTGAGTCTGCAGAAACATCTTTCTGTGGTGTGAGAAAACTGTTTGTCAGTCACATGATTAGAACTGTCTGTGATGTCCATTGTTGTATACATAATAACCCTGTATTGTGATCCGAAATCAAAGATACATGTAAAAACATAAACAAATACATATACATAAACACATAGGCCTATATGTGTTCTCACATGGATATATGTTTGGGGACTTTATATAATCAGTCCAAGGATTTACAAGATCTAATTTAATTGTAATAAGTAATAAATAAAAAAAATCTTAATAAGCTTAATATATAATTACATACCAACCATTTTATTATGTATTTTGTAATTTATATAAAACAATATTAGTATACTATAATACTAATACTATTCTTATTTAATATATTATATTATTGTATCTGATTGTTTCAATCAACATAAAGCTGTTAGTTGCAATATTTTAATTTATAATATTTCATTCTTGTTAGTAAAATTGTTTTAATGTATAGACATTTTATCCTGACCACACGTCCATAAATTTGTTTATAAAAATATCAAATAACAAACATATTTTGCTTAATTTTTCCCTTGTTTAAATGTATACTTTACACATGTTAATTTATAGACCTACATTCCTTTCTCTATGCAATAATGTCATACTCTTAAGATGTCCTCTGCAGTCAATCAATAAAATTAATGTTGTGCTGATTTTGCAGGACAAGCGTTGTCCCCCCTCCTCAAACCTAAATGGTGGTCCCGCGTCTAAACACATTACCATCAGTGAACAATCCGTGTTAAACGTCAGCATGTGTAGAAGAAGTCACCTCGATTTGTTTTCTTCTCTTGGCCAGCCAGTTTAGAGAGCTTGATATACCCTTGAGTTTAATTCAAGTTCATAGCAGCTCACAGGAGAGACACAGACTGCACCATCTGCATAATTCAGACAGCATACACAATGACAAAGACAAGTGCTTTCGACTAATTGTTTCATTATTGCATTAGTTTTTCGATCATTCAAACATCTAACCTAACCCCCTCTGGGCTGCTGAAGGGTGAACAACGTTTGTAAATACACAATTGCTTTGTTTAATAAAAAAAAAAAGCTGATATGTTAAGGAATCCCACGTGTGATTTAAACTGATGACAACACATTTTTTGTGTTTTCTTTTTTCAAGGTTAAGATTGAAAAATATTTAACCGCATGTAAAAGTCTGTACGTCAAAATGTATTTTATTCGCTTGGAGTGGAGTTCAATTTACTTGTAGGCTATTTATTGAAATAAATTATTAAGAGGCAATTGGTACAATATTTAAAAACTGTTTCTACCTGATCTTTATACAACAATAATCTATTTCTACTTGATCTAACCTTTAAAAATGACTTTTTTTGGTGTGACTTTTTGTCAGATAAGTTTAGTCCCTTAAAACATTTTTATTGTATTAGGTGTTTTGTACCCTGGATCTCTAAATGAGACATAAAAATGAATAGAACATTTGAATAATATTAATAATCTGTTCACATCTCAAAATGACTCATCATGAACAGTCGGACCGTGACGTCCCCTTCCTAGTAATTTTAGAGCATTTCTATTCTGTTTCATTGTTTCGTTTTCGTTTCTTTTACAGTTCATATTCAGATTATTACCCTTGCCCTCATTCGACCTGCCGCTCAATTTGTCTGACCATTTAAAAGCCTCCAGCAGACACATGAGCGGCTAATAGATTACATCACAAAATCAATATGAAATCAATTTAAACAAATCAATAAGTGGATGGCGAGTGAACTGAAACCAACACCAAGAAAGTGATGATCAACAGCCAAAAAAAAAGACAGCTAGAGCACCAACAACCGCTTTTCCACCCATTCATTTTACTCAGTTGAAATCTGATGAACACTTTAGGATTTTCTTTAAGGAACGGTTTCCCCAAAATGTTTTCCTTCTGTAGAACACCAAAGGAGAAGTTTAACAGAACGTCTGTGGTCCACGGATGAAAAGAAACCCATACAGATTACGAAAGTGAGTAAATTACGACAGAATTCGGATGGACGGGTGAACTGTGCCTTTAAAAGCTCACATTCTTATCTCTTGATTGTAGCTACTGGCGTAAGTTTTATAAAGGCTTTAACAGCTCTCAGAATCAGTTGTAACCTCACACTTCTTTCATAAACTGATGAGGCAGATGGAAAGAGAGCTGGTAATGCAGGCGTGCGCGTCCTTGACTGTGGCTGGTTAAACCGTATGAGTGAAGGGGCCTGTGGTGCATCCAAGCTAAGAGATGAGAGGTGATAAGACTAGCACAAAACACTGGAAGAGTGTGTTTGAGCAAAGCAGAGACGCGCCTTATCTGTTTTGAGCAGCCTTCTGCTCTCAGGCAACTCTTGAACCGCATGCAATCGGATGTTTACATCTATCCAGAGAAAAAGTGAATTACCTTCGCGTTTATATTAAAAGTTGTGGTTATAACAAGTGTTTTAGTATGCAGCTTGTGCTGAATTGTTTTAAATCATCTGAATTTCAGTCTATAACATCTATGACATCAAGATGCAGTGTTTCCCTTCTATTTGAGCCATTGCTCCTGCATTAAAAAAGCAAAAGTGCAAAACAGATGAGCTTGTTCCAGCACAAAACTGCACCTGCCACCTTCCCCACACCACACACTGGCGGTCACAAACGCACAGCCCACACAGCAAAGACCACGGGACACAAAGACTGCTTTAACCTGAGACACACAGTGCCTTCTATTAATAGCTCAGTGCTGACACACACACATCTAGAAAGTAGTGGTTACCTTCACTGGCAGCAGTTACGATACTGTGGCTTGTATTACTGACTGCTGAAAGTTTGAACCGAGGTCACAGAGCGATTGAGAGAAATGCATCAGATCTCATATTGTTTATCTCAATTGTATTCGGCTAGCTGTACAGGCCGAACCAGCAAGCTCTCAAAGTACCGGGAGCAGATAGTACACGAAGGCCGAGAACACATTACGCTAGGGGACAAACAGAAAAGTTTACACGAACCGTCAACTTGAACATGTTGCATTCTGTCACATCCACAGGGAATGAAAACAATCCTGTGTCATCAGGATTTGAAGGCCGAAAATAGGAATGAGTGGACAGAAAATGAAATGTCTCCCGTAAACTACAAAAGACGCGGTCGGGCTGTTTTGGCAAGCGTCATCACATTGTTTTCCCCTGACTTGTATTTTCATGTCATTGTTTTGTATCCTCAGGCCAAACACCCTCCTCCAGATGGTGACTATACCAGCCTTCCCTTGATGGGAAGTCAGACGCTACCAGAGCCCGGTGAGGGGGCATAAGAGCTGACAAGGACAGTCACAGGTAACAAAGGTTCCCACCTGCAATCTATTTTAATTGGGATTACGCAGAACTGTATAAAGGGTGTATATACACACCCATGTATGGTTAAATGTGTCTCATATTCCCTTGGAATGGTAGGAGATCTCAATGGCATAGCTGTCTAACGCTTTAGACACCTAAACCTAAGTTTTTGCACCAAGCAGAAATGTTGCCATTTGTAATGGTGGCCCAAGACATTCTTCAGATACAATTTCTATGGAGGATGTCATGACAACTGTGTGAAAAGTCGCAAATGCGTGAAGTGTAAAAGTTTTTACTCAAAATCTACCAAGAATGAGCCTCACCTTTGTAAGCTTAAATGAGCTTTGTCTTAAAAAATACATATATAAAAAAATTGTACACAATGGATGAGACTACAACATCCGGTGAACCCTTACATAACACAAATATATGGGAATATACTGGAAAATATAGTGCAATATATATTGGAATTAAGTGCTTATATTTTATGTATTATTCAAAATATTGTAATAATGTAAAATATTAACAATGTATTATTATTTATATTTTCAAATATGACTTAATATACTGAATTAAGATGTAGGAAAATATATTGTCTTTGCTCAAGGTATGTTTAGTCTAAATATAAATAAATGTTAAATGTTGAAAGTTTAATGCGATCATAATGGTACTGAATATATAGATTCCCTTCGTATTGATCAGCTATTGGTCTGCAGTGCGTGTCCTGTTTGTTTTGGGGGAAGCATAGTTAGGTTTTAGCAGAGAACAGAGATTACATTTATGTACTGATGAAGGATAAACAGTATCTAGCCTACTTACCGAAAGCAGAACAACTGCTTTTAAGAAACCACAAGCAGGTTTCATTACTCAAGAGGAGTGATTAAGACTGCGATCATTGAACAGTACCTGTGGGGGGAGGCCATGCCTCAAACCACTTATGAAAACAAGATAAATAATTAACCGTCAACAGTCACTTTATGTGCTGTGTATTCAAGCTATTAATAGTGAACCTCAGGTGGCTTTTGAAAATATGCTAATTTAAGGTGTTTAAGAGCATCTTAATGTTAATTGCTTTGAGTATTTATTTATGCTTTCATTGCTTGAATTTTATGTTGAATATGTTTTGCTAAATCCAAACACATTGACCTTGCTATTTACTGCTTCAGCGTTATTAAACCATTCTTATGACTGGCTTGCAAAACGAGTCTCAAATTAGATTTTTTTTGTATCATATTCCAAACTGTTATCCAAGACCTCGAATCAATGAACTGAATGATGATAGCGCCCTCTTCTGTTGCTGTTGGGACAGGTGAACAGAATTTGCATTTGTGAACAACTCGAATACACAACTTTGTTGACCTAAAATATGGGCGATTTTATTAATACATACACTGTAAAAAAGGTAAAACGGTCATATTTCGACAGCTGGGGCGACAGAAAATAACGTAAAATAAGCCTACGTATAATGAAATGTACATGATGTCCATGTTTTTTCACTAGACATTTACAATTTACAGTCTATTTTACCGCATTTCAAAAATATGTGAAAATTCTGTCAAATAAAACCGTAAAAATGCGTTACTTTTTTTGTAAAATTGTGTTGCATTAGATCCCCTTTAATGGTAAGACTCTAACAAGAACTAAATGTGCAGAATTTGATTTCTATTTACACATTACACCATGTTTAAGAAAATGCAATATTTCCAATATGACCGACTTTTTGTCATAATGTCAGGATATCTGGTGAAAATTTACATTCAAACATCAAGCATAAACTTTTTTTTTCATTCAAGTCATTTTCACTTTAGCCATGAACCACACAACTACAGATGATTGTTTTATATATTTTTTTATATGAACAAAAATGTGCTTCAAGAAAATCAACATAAAAGTCAAAAGCGGATAAACAGGTACTAAAGCACACTGTAAAATTAGATCTCAAACATAAATATCACCCAAAAGAAAAGTACTTATTTATTATAAACGTACAGTATTTATTCATTGCTGAGCATTTACCTCTACCTTTACTCTAATACAATGAGTTTGAAAACAAAATCAGTATGTATGCACATTTGATTTTTTTTAACAGTATCATGTAACATTTAAAATATGTATTTCTCTATTATTTCCTTTTTTCACATATTTCCTCATAAACAACTGCATAAAGATTGTTTTCCTTAAAAGTGCATTACTAAAACTTAGCAGGGTGGACACTAACACCACCTCCAGGCCACTCTCCTAAACTTTACTGATGACACCTTGACCTCGGCCACGTCCCCATAGCCACGCTGTCAAGGGTACCGTGAACCAGCCTGCCCTCCTGCTGGCCATTACGTCCCCTGTGTAGGCCAGGCCTCAGTGTCAGGTTGGTGAGATCCGTCAGTTCTCTCTTGTGAGAAAGCAGAATTACCATGTGATCCAGCTTGGAGCGAATGGAGGAGTAATGGTATTGTCGTTCTTTGGTTAGTTTCTGAATGCATTCCCTCAGGTTGCCGTCTCGAGGGACTGCGGTGCGAACAGGTGGGCGACGGTCCGCCTCTTTTAGATTTCTGTGTGAAGAAGAACTGGAGTTGGACGAAGTGCCGGAGCCGATCAGGTTGCTGCCCGAGACGGTTTGTAATGTAGAGTTCACGACCTGAGGAGCTGTCTGTACGCCGACGTCTGCCGTGTGATGGGTCGTCTGTGTAGATATATGACAGTAGGGTACCTGGGGTGTGATCGTCACATCCTCTGTCTGAGTTTCAGTAGTAATAAGACTGCAAACATTCTTCGCTTGTACACGAACAGGATCATTGGATGACAGTACTTCCTCCCTGAGCTCGTGCTCTAGCCAGTCTTCTCCCAGCGTGAAGGTATCAGAAACTGGGTTACTCTTTCTGTCTCGATCTTGAGTGTCTCTATTCTGATGTTGGATCTCTGGGGTCTGAAGTCTGGCTGGAGTGCTAGTCATACAGTCTGGTTGAGTCTTTGTTGTTCGTGCCAGGCGGGAGGGGGGCGTTCCAGGTGGTTTGAGGACAAGGTGGTCATATATACCGCTGTTTCTGGCACTAGAGGGAGCTCTTGTATTCGCTGGCAGCGGGAGGGACTGGGCATAGAGGATGCGAAACTCTTCATCAAATTTCTCAGTTATCTGGCCAGATAACTCGATAAGGTTGCTGCTGTTGAGTTTGCCATCTGTCCAGTTAAACCTGATCATAAAGGAATGTGACAAAATGAATAGTAACTTTAGCAGACATGGAAATCCATAAGAACTGTTGTCAAGACATTCCTGTGTACTGACTGTGTGACATTTACGAAGTTTAGATTATTTTGGAAATACGTAAATGCTGCAAAATGTTTCATGATAATTATTCTGCATTATGAATTATTTATTTTTGTTGAAATGTCACACCTACACATTGGCTTAAAATGACAAAAATAATAAGAACATGTTTTTCGTTCTTGCCTTGTCACAATATAACAGAGCAACCTATGATTAAAATGATTCATTAAATGTAGAAAAGAGGTCAGTGTTACCTGTATGAACCTGTAGCCACTCTGTTCCCATCAATCAACATGAATCGCTCGTGAACCTTCCCAGTGATCTGAGCACCTGATCTCATGTAGTAGGTAGAGCCTGTTATGCTCCTTACTTTCATGTGCTTCGTATAATAAAACAGACAGTTAAACGAATAGAAAAATCTTTTTTAAATAACATAGTATAATATGTTATTTAATAAAATACCTGCAGATCATCCAACTGTACATTGAGGTTATTACACATCTGTAAGAATGAGGGAGCAGCAGACTGGTCTAATAAAATATACACGGGGACTCTGCGGTGTGTACAGGCCTCTTTCAAGTCTTGGAAGATATCTAGGTCTGTCAGGGAGTCAGTCACAATAGCAATCACCTGAGGATAAAAATCAAAGCAAGCTTACAGGAAACAGCATTTCATAATTCTAGCAATTAAGAATTTATGAACGCAAGACCTTGCATGGTGAAAATAAAACAAAACTTGCATTAGTACATTTGCAAATCATATGAATAAGCTAGACAGGCATGACTGAACAGCCGCTGGCTACATACCTTGATGATTTCTTATTACATTTGACCTTTAAGTACATGCAAACTGGAACAAATCCAGGATCCAGCCTGCAGGTATAACTGCGATAAATTCAGCTAAACCATTTATTCATTGTAGGGTGTGAAGAGCCTGTTGTGACACCTCCAACGTTTCAGGTTCAGACCTTGGAGGTAACAGTTTTGTGCGATAGACGCTTTAGCAAATTCTTAACATTCCACACACCTGATCCAGAGAATGGGCCTCACACAGCTATCTAAACCTCACAAGAAACCCAAAGACCCTCGTTTTAATACAACTTCGATTCATCATTATATTTTATTTTATAAAACAGTTAAATTGTAGAAACCATGCTTTTTGATGGATTTATGACTATTTGCATTTCCATAGTTTAATTTATAAGACAAACACTAATTTGAAGTTGCCATGATTTTACAGCAAATACCAAAGTTAAACTAGGACTGCTGTAGTAAAACCACAATTGAAAAACGAATGGTTTTATTATAGTAAAAATAATGTTTTTTTATATATATTACTGATCACAATTTTTATAACACAAACTATGGCCACTGTAGCAAAACCATGATTCATTTGTGGTTACCATAGTTTTTTAGTAAGACCACAGTCATTTGAGCATTCGACAACAATGATGGGCACTTCATGAGTCACACAGGTAACAGAAGATTGTAACTTAGATATAATAGTAGATAGCAGAATATAGATAACAGTATATATAATCATGATGCAGTTAATAAGTTGCTTCACATCAACCTTGGTTTATGTAACAGTAAAACATGTACCTCCTTTGCATTTTTTATCATCCTCCTGGCCGCCTCTTTGCAACTATAAATGCACTCGCCATAACTCGGCTGAAAGTATGCAACAGCACGCGTTACTCCACGGAACGATCCTGTAGTGAACGCTGGCCAACCCATTTCTAATACTGGAGGTTCAATATCAGAGATCTCGGGGAAATAAGTGACAGATGAGCAGTCCAGTGTGCCAGATTGCTCCAAATGAGAATCGTCACCGATCAAAGACACGGATTTCGGAACAACTGCTGCACGCGAAATCCGTCTAATCTCGTCATCAGAGAGAAAGTTGGGAATTCTCTCTTTTTTGAGGAAACCCATGAAGGCTTCAACTCCACCGGCAACCAACTCTTCTAGAGCCAGTCGGTGTCTCTCATTGTAAAGTTCTTTCAGGTTTAAATCCTGTCCTGTCCTCGGTGTCTGCCAGCCAGGCGAATCCTCGAGACACTGGGAAAGAGCCATTACTTAAAATATTTTAGTGAACACCTGCTACAATCTATGACACTTCAAAGTTTCCTGAGGAATATTAGACAGGGAATTCGTCTATCCTGTACTTTTGGAGGACCCATCCCACCGACAGACGGCCATTGGTCGACGAGTTGTTGCCAGTCGAGTTTGATGCGTCACGTGTCCGCCAAGCAAGAACCTCATTGGACAATCTGCCCTGCGCCTATTGGACGGGAGTTTGAATTTGGAGGAAAACAGAGGCGGCGTGATTCTTCGCTCTAGTGAATTACAGGTAAGCGACTAAGCGTATTTACACACGTAGTAGAGAGAGAGAGAGAGAGAGCACAATGCATAAAAGGCAGATAAAGCTCCATATAAATACGTAAAAAATCTAATAAAATGTAATCCAACCACAGTTTTAAGCCTATGCAAATGAACCACGAAGCATTGTTTACTGTAACAATGAACATTCTCGTAAAATTGTTTATTCATCATCTTTATTGTTCAAAAATGTTAATATTAATTAATTTGACTGCTAATAACGTTCTATCGTTCTCGAAAGCATAATTCTACTTCGATGTCAATAACAACAGCTGGTTTAACACGACAAGATCATTTATTGCAATGATACCCATGTTTGATTATATTCAATATTTGCGACGTTCGGCTGACACATACATAACCGATGTCTACCACGCATTCACACGGGGGAAATTAAAATTTCAGGCCAGGCCATAATGAAGGAAAAGCCAAAAACGCATGGCAACCGTCTCGTAATGGGCAGTGGGTGTTGTCTGGCTTTAACCAATCAGATTTATCTTCGCTTCTACTGTCAAAGAAAAAAAGCTGCGAGTCTCTGTAGGTGTAATTTCCACTCTGGCGTAAAGGGGGTGCCTCTGGATAGCAAGTCCACAACCACGTCCTGTGAAAATAAAAAAATGACTTTGAAACATTATGCGTATTTCATGTGCCCACGTAAAGAGAGTACCACACAACCTGTTGATAAATAGACACGCCGCGTTTGTTTCACTCCGTTTGATCGGTTTGTTATCAGTTCGGTTATCAGCACAGCAGAAGGCTGTGTGTGAACTCTCGGATTTACTTTCAACTTAACGTTATATGACCCTATATACATTTACAAAACTGTTTACGGACACAGTGGAACACGATATGCTATTTATCTTTGTTTTAATGTAAATGGCTTAAATATGTGTGGTGGTTTGTTCTAAAGTAATAAAAGGCTTATAAAATTGTCATCGTGAAGAAAAAAGCAGTATTGAGTTGTTACTGCATAATGATTTCTACAGGCTGCGGTCGTGTGGAAATAGATAGTAAATTCTGTTGCATTCTAATAAAAAACAGTAGAGTTTCGTCCCAATGATATTGTTGTTACAAATATTCGCTCGCGGTTTAAGCACATTCCTAGTCGGTTTTTTCCCCCTCGTCCCTATACGACCTACTGACCGAAAGCGCTGCTCCATATTCATGGCTATATTAGACATTTGCGCATGAGTCACTCCCTTCAGTGTGTCTGCTCAGTCCGTCCTAGAACAGAGAGGGGTAGGTTCAGGATTTTGGGTTTGGGTGACGCGTTTTAATCACGTGCCCTTATTTGAGAGCGCCTGGCGTACATTTCTTTCCCTTCTCTCCACTCCATCAGCGCCCATGTCAGCCGGGCACATAATCAGTGTGCCACAAAGCGGTGGATGCCCCTTATCGCGGTGACCCGAAGGGTTCACGCCAGTGCACAGGGTTCATCTGAGGAGAGGTCTCGGCCCCTCCTGTTCCCCCGAGACCTGGAGCAGAGCAAAACCTAAATGTTATTCATTTCTGTATCAATAACGGATTTCCATTCGCAGACACCGACCCGAAGAAAAGGTAGGGAACTTTGACTTTTAAAAGAAGTGAACGCGATTTATTTAGGCGACTCGGACGGTCCTCAAAAGTAGTTTTGGTAGCAGACAAGCGTGGCGTGTTATTCTACTCTTATGCGGCGCATGAAGTCGCCTCTATATATAAAATGGCGACAGTAGATGGGAGTGCTTAGTTTAAATTTTTGCTAATAGTCAAATATTAGCCGCACAGCCGTAGCGCCGCGCTCTGCGCTGAAACTCCCGTCTAGCCGGATGGAGGTTACTAGTGCCTCGATACGAAGCGAAAGGGTTAACTTACCAGTTTCTTACAGTTTGTTACCCAATGTTCTCGTCTGCTTCCAATTTGATAATTCGCACGCTACACCGTGCCTATGTGATGTTACTATAGTCGGTCGCTCCTCGCGCCAGGTTTCTCTTTAAACGAGATATTTGATTGATTGCCTTACACGGGCTGTTAGTTTGAAAACCGGCGAGGAAAAGGGAAATAGTGGCGCATAGTCGATGAAAAGATCTTCACGTTGACGAATCTTTAAGAGATGCATGTAATTTAAAGCTGGCGCAGATATGAGCAAGCACGCGCTTTCAACTGTTAATGGGTACAGAATGTACTCAAACTCAGATTTAAGTCTAAAGCGTAACTCTGCCCGTCATATTGCACATTTTATAAATCATTGTTTGAAATTATAGGCGCTCGTGGTGTTCCGTCTGAACTCTGCCACACACCCCTTTCAATAATAATCACTTTTTGGCAAGTACACTACACTTTTGTCATGTAAATCACGCGTATATCAAGTTAACACGGGCGAAAAATGCACCAAAAATGTGCATCTCTTTTTAGGTGGAGGTCTGTTCTCTGTGTGGGTTTAAAGAATATTCTTTTTCTGATCGCCAGTGTTGTAATAAGAGGAAATTGCCTTTCATTCAGAATTTGACCTTTCCTGAATATAAACTATGATGTGTCTGTACTGTACGTGTATGCACAGATTGCTTATTTTTTGTGTAACGTGTATAATTAGAACAGAACCAAAAATGATAGTAAAAAATAATAATGGACTAAATAATAAATTACTTGTGTGTGTGTGTATGTGAATTTTTAGTAAAAGCTATGGTTTATGTAACGTTCCTCGAATTAAGAGAGAATCTGTCTGATGATGGATTTCCAAGCATAATTACAAATATGGAGTATTCATAAATTACATTAGCCACTATGTCCTTAATCTGTGCTGTAAAAGCAGTCAAAAATGATTTATAATTTTTTTTCTGTAAGCTTACTGTGCATGTATAAACAAAAATACTTTTTTGCAATGGCTCACATAACCGTATTAGTAAATTTTAGGAGTGAATTGATGTATTTGAATAGCAAATATAAATAAGAACTGCCATGGGAGAATATCCTCCAAAACCTCTCTTAAAAGCCTGTATTAACCTTAGTACTTTTTTGAGACAAACTTTTGGCTTAACGCCGGAGTGTCGCCAATACAAGTATCTCAGCTGCTCAAGCGCGGTTTTCTATGGAGGAGCTGGCATTTGCTCAGCCCTGGCACTTGACTCAGTACAATTCATGGTGCTCCGCCATTTTTCTTTTTGTATCTAATGAGTGTGTCGCACCGGTGATCAAACTCAGCACATCAGCATTTATCTCCCCTTTGCACGAGTATAAAGAACTGATTTCTTTTGCGAATTCCGAAATCTTTTTGGTGGACACTTTTTGTGTTTTGATAGAATGGCAGAAGTTATTCCGAAAAAAAAAAAAACAGAATAGCGCCTTTTGTAAAATTCTGGGGTGCTCTGTTCGCAAAAAAAATCTGCCACAGAGCGAAAAAGGATGGCTCCTCATTTGTTTCCAATTTGTATATTGGCATAAACAAGTAGTGCAGTCAAATAAAATATTTGGACTTTTGTCTCTTTTGGGTGGGTGGGGTACCAAAAATGTCCCCCAAGTGTGTGTTTTTTAGGGAAGAATAGAGGATTTAGTCCCCTCTGTGTGTTGTGGGCAAGGAAAGGGAAAGGAGAGGGGTTGCTATGGCAATGTTAACACATGAGTGGCAGCGCAGACTGGCCTCCCAAGAGTCCGTGCAGCAGTCACCGAGGTAAGAGGGGGGCAGAGCGGGCACTTTTGATGGCACCTGGCTTTCTGTAGTACTCGCGTTAGGTTCATTGACTGGATTTAAACATAAACACAGCCTCGAAAAAGTGCCTGTGTTGGTGGCATTTTGGTAATGAGTCACATCCTATAATGAAGGTGAACTGTAGGAAGCCTCGGTGGTGTTTCAGACACTACATAATTAATGCCGACACACCGACACTGTCAATAATATATCTCACAAACAGGGCATTATACAATCATGGCGTGTAATCACATGCCCATCTTACATACTGGCACACACATACAGGAAAATTTTCAATGGCATGCGAGCATTGAGGGTTCTACATATGGCTTCCGGCTTGGTGTCATATTTCCCTTGTAAATGGGAGCACCATTGTGTAGAATCAGTCGTTAATGAAAAACCTCTGATGATGACCTGCTTTTTCTTGTACGTATAAACTCGAAACTCAAAATGTAATTATTACAGCATGTGTGTACTGACCCCCGTTACGGTTTCTTGGCTTTAAACAAAAGTCACATTCATGGCATGCAACGGCACTGCGAAGAAGCCTTATGAAAGATGTTCATGCTAAGAACCTATTGATATCTTTACTGGCTTTTTCAGCTCGGTCCCACGTAATAAAGGACATCATCCAGTCGGAGAAATAAAAGAGTCAGCTGCAAAAGAGGACGTCATGGTGCGTCTGGGAGCACTGTGTATTTGGGCAGTCATTTCGGTGTTTTTTTTTTCAACATTCCTCAATGGTTTTATCCTTTATTTAAAAGGCAGCTGGCCATGTTGAAAAAATGTATACACCACATCGTTTTCACTCAAAATGTATTTTTAGTCTGATGAAATCGAGGGTCAAGCAAATGGAGAATTTAAGTTCGAGTCTGTACGTATTATACTTTTACAAATCTTGCGTTTTTTTCTCAATAAGTTTGTGGAGGGATATAAAATATGACTGAACTCTATATTTCATGTTTCAGATTACATATGTTGGACACCCAGATTGGCAAGATATTTACATAATCGTTAAAACAGAACATGAGGAAAAATGTGAACTATGGATGAACTTTATCCTAAAACGGTCCCTTACAGCCTGAAGTGTAGCATGTGGAGGAGTGTACCAAAAAGAAAAGGAGTTGTGTATGTGTGTGTTCAAATCACAGATAAGTGGGTGTAATGCGACATGAAAGAATACAAACAATCACATTTTTAAAACTGTAAGTATATTTAAACAGTATCAAACTATGTTTATTATAGGCCCCTTGTAAAAAAACAGGGCAAAAAATGTGATATTTTGTTTCATGAACCTTATGAAAGATGACCGTGCTAAAAATCGACTGTTATTTTCTACCCATATAATAAAGCACATCCAATCTGTAAAACTGTCCTTTAATCATTGAGAAGAATAAAGAGCCTCTTTATCATGTCAGGCCTCTATTCCCAGCCCTTTGGCCTCACATCACTTTAATGTCACACAATTAGCATCACTCTAGTATAGGCAGCCCGTCACAGCGCCAGACTTATTAAACGTTACACATATATAATGTGATGTAATAGTATTGTTTCTAATCGCCGAAAGAGGTCAAAGAAATGTGACTGAAGGAGATATGTAGGTCACCGTTGTTTTGCTGATTTCGAAGCAAATCCGTGGCATGCCTTTACTCCACAGGTTGCTCCGATGAAAAGGCCTCCAGTTTCACCACTAAAGCTACAAAAGTATTGAGACACACAGTAGCAGGATAGACTGTTTTGTGTGAGACTGGTTCACCCCGGTGCTGAAACACGAGGCCTCTCTTTCGGAGTTCTCTTTTCAATAGCTCACTGTCTGGAAACCTCTTGTTCTGCGTCTAATCGCATGTCTCAGTTGCCAGATAAAGCATCCCATTCTTTGACAAGTGACCTGTATTTTACATACATTTTTTCATCTCCTGCATGTGTGGGGCTTTAAAGCTTGGGTGGGGAAGTCATATAGATGTTAACATATTTGTACTGTTTATACTGTTTGCCAAAGGAAAAACGTGGTGAGTTGATTTTTGCTACCGTTGCCTGCAGTCACGAGGGCATGAAAGAAGATCAGATGCCCTCATTCATTCAGCTGAACTGCATGTATATAACGGTTATGGTATATATAATGTATAACTTAAACTTATGACTTATGCAACTTAAAACAAATACACAGTATATAACTCATGTAGTATATAAGACGTGCTGCATGCTATTTAGGCATTTTATAATACACATTTTTGGGGGGGCATTTTTCTGCTATATCCAAAGTTTGTACACTTGTGTTATGAATATTTTTCCTGTTCATTTTCTTAACATTTTTCTTTTAGTAAACCTGATTTATATCATGGGGTTAACATCTATAGTCTGATGAAATCAGAGTATCATGGACTTCTAAGCAGGCTGAACATACAGTAAATACCCACGTCTGGATGCAGGGAACCGGGATTACAGCATAAGATGCTAGTGACCCAGTTTTATTTTTCATTCATTCATTTATTTATTTATTTATTTATTTATTTATTTTCTGGCAGGAAGGCAGCCGTCATGAGAAATAAAAGAGTCAGTTTCAAAAGAGGACATCATGGTCGTGTCTGGAAGCACTGTGTATTTTGGGCAGTCACTCTGTGTTTTTTAATTCCTGAATGGTTTCATCCTTTATTTAAAAGACAGCTGGCCACACAGAAAAAATATATACACATGGACACCACATTGTTTTCATCCCAAATGTATTTGTAGTCTGATGAAAAAGGTCAAGAATATTTCGAACTAAACCCAAAACAGGTCGGAGAGATTTTAATCAGTACCTTCTAGAGATGTGTAATGCATGGAAAAAAACAAGTCGTACAGTGCTCGAGTTATTTACTGGCCAGTACTTCTGAAATATTGAAGCTGCTGAAATGAGATGAGCTAGGCTAATTTATGTGATCTGCTATCAGAGGAAAAGGCTTCCATGGAGACAACACACACTGTAACAAATCTTTATCTAGTGCTTATTTTTCTGAGTTTGAGAAGGAATGTGGAAACAGTGAGGATTGTACTCAAAGGTTTCATGTTCCACACACAAAAAGTAGGCTATGTATGGCCGACTGTTGTAAGATATTTACATAATTGCTAAAGCAGAACGAGCGGAAAGAGGTGAACCATATATGAACTTTGTTCTGAAGTGGCCCCATGCTGCCTGAAGTGTAGTGTTGTGTGTGTGCGTGTGTAAAAAGAAAGGGTGTGTTTGCGAAAAGAAAGAGGGTGTGTGTGCATGTGTAAAACATATGCTCAAATCACAGAGAAGTGGGTTAGATGGGTCACAATACAATACAAATGTTTTAAAACAATTTATCTTTTTTCATCAAATTTTTTAATCCAACTATTCATAAGAAACAGCATCTTAATATTGGTTTTACACCTCATTAACATTTTATATATAATTGTTTGTATTTTGTTTTTTTATTTTTTGTCATTTAGCTTTGATTTTGATTTTAGAATGTATTTTAGATTTATGTTATTTAGTACTACACTACATTACTGGGAAAAGAGAAATATTTTGACATGATATTAGTGACATAATTGTAACAAACATTTAACAGTAGTTGGAGAGAGCATTTCAGTAATTAAAATCAATTTTGATGCACCTGCAAAGCTGGCATTTCTTTTTCTTTTTCTATCTTGCATCGCAGTGTTTCATTTCAAAACGTCTTGTTTTCTTTCCGTAGGTTCACAGGGAGTTGTCGCTGCACTCCCTTTTGCAATGGGAAGTCCTGATAGCTGAAAATTTAAATGATAACTGGTTCATCACGGCTGGCTGATGACACCTCAACTCCACACAATTCCAGTATTAGTTTCTGACTCGTCACTCATCTGCACAATCCGACACAATGGCCAGCAAAAGGAAATCTACGGTTCCCTCCATGATTCCATCCAAAAGCAAGCACATGCGAGAGGACATCGTACTGGGATGCTTACCTGAGCTCCTACCCACAATACCTGAAGACAGCATTCTCAGTATCTCCACAGATGAGGATACACAACGATTCCACGACTTCTCAAAACCAGAGGAGAAGAGTTCATGTTGGAAAAGGGGAACATACAGCTGCCCTCTGTGCTGCTTTGATTCCGGAGACTTGAACCTATTTCTCAATCACATGGACAACTGTCACATGGACTTTCATGCTCAACCAAACTTCTACTGTTTGCCTTGCAAGGTTGCAGCGGTGAAGTTTGAAGATCTTGCTTTACATAATGCAAAGTCACATCCTGAACTCCATAACGCACACAGGAAAGTATCGCTAAAAGTTGCCAAAAGAGATGGGGCAATTACAGTGGAGCAAAACCTGTTTACGGAAGAGGATTTCGGCGAATCCGGGATATCCATTACCAAGACACCCATAATGAAAATGACCAAAGGGGGACACAAAAAAATTGTCATCTCCCACACTGTTGAGGTACAAAGAGCTGAGCCCAGAAACGACAAGCTTGCAATCGTAACCAACGGCACGTCAGTAATGACCCTACCCCTTACGACATCACCACAAATCTTCTGTGGCATCGGTGCTCCCCCAATGCATAAAATCCCAAACATACCAGAGATGCATAACCGTGGCCCTCTGTGGAACTCCAATCCTTCATTCTCAGAATCAAACAGTGATCTCCCAAAGGTCATGATCCCTCTAAGTAGCATCCCCACATACGATCCTGCCATGGACTTGAGCAGTTTTCTTAAGACATCCTTCGGCAAGTTTCCTTACCCAACCAAAGCCGAGCTGTGTTATTTAACAGTGGTGTCCGGCTTTCCAGAGGAGCAGATCAAACTCTGGTTCACGGCCCAAAGGCTGAAGCAAGGGATCAGCTGGTCTCCTGAAGAAATCGAAGACACACGCAGAAAGATGTTCAACACTGTATTCCAAGCTGCACCGAAAACATCACAAAATCAGTCCCATCACCAAATCTCCCAACACTGTGTTTCTGTGCCACCTGCATGTTTGAGTTCAAGCTACTTACAACAGATACCAAAGGGAAGCGTTATGGGTTGGAAAGGAGGGGTCATAGTCAGTCAGCCTAACGTGACCCAGGCCACATCTCTTAAGCAGCAGCAGCCAGTTGTTCAAGCGTCACATGTAAATATCCATCATGCTCCCATCCCTAAGGAAACTGGAAATGAGTTCACTTTTCAGACAGCTGAGAACTGCAACGTTGCAAACAGAGGGGGTAGCGTTAGCAATCACGGATACACTGGAAAAAGTGAGACTGGCTGCAGCACATATAGCAAGACTAGTGTTAGCTGCTTGCATGGTAAAAGCCAAAGCAGCAGTTTTAGTGAGGGCAGCATAATGAATCTGACTAACATTGTCAGAAAAATCAACTGTCATGTAAATGACAGAAGCGCGAACTGCACCAGCAAATCTAATATCAGTTCTGCTTCCATTTATGGGCAACAGAAAGCATCTAGTAACACTAAAGAAAGCAGCAACAGCAGCACCTTTGCCACCACCAGCAAGTATAACAATGGAAGCACTTATAAAAGCACCAGCCACAGTACTATTTGCACTAAAAGGGATGGAAACATGTTAGAAAACACCAGCAAAAAAAGCAACACTAGTGACACTAGTGTGATCTGTAGCAGCAACATACAAACTGAAGGGTTTATACCGCCCCTGCTCCCCCAGCCTGGAAGTCTCATCGATCCATCCCTTAGAAAAGGCAAGCTATTGCCCGAGCTACCGGCCACTCTGAAGCAAAGCTTTATTCATAACTCATTCCCAGAACAAAAGCAGGTTCAAGGTCTGCCTGTCCAGAATCAACCATACGTTGTACGTACTTTGATAGACACCCAGTCTGCTTTGGCGGGATCGTTTAGTAATGTTTTCCTCCAACTCCCTACAACAAGTTCACTCATTCAGGAGGAACTTAATCAACACTCCTCTCCATCCGTTTCTGCTCCCCAAGAGCAAACTTCTCCAAAAACCCTTCTGGGAGCACCTCAGGTCCAATCCCCTTACAAGGTACACGATCCCAAGCACTTACCTGCCTTAGACAAAGACGCTAAGCTATCGGCTTTCGATGCAGAAAGGTTGCACTCGAACAGAAACGTAACACAAAAAGAAAGTGAAGAACTGACAAAAACGTTTTATACAGCTGATGAGCACAGCAAGCTATTTAGCGCACTACATACGTTCCCGAACATGAACACTAACAAGAAACAAGAAATGCCGCATATACAACAATACATGCAAGACGCGGACCAATGGGAATGCAGCAGCTCATGTCTCGAAGAGTCAAACAGGAGCCCTGTGAAGATAAATGTTATAGCATTGAACAAAGAAGAGAGGTTGTACAAGACCAACAACAGCAAGCAGCTAAAGAGCAAGCCGTCGGAGAGCTGGGTCAACGATGGTGGTCCTAGCCATAAAAATGAAGCTTCAGAATGGCAGGTTGTGGAAGAACGTGTATCTGATATTAGTTACACCCAAACACATCAACCAGACAGCAAGGCTAACTTTCTGGAGTTTGAAACAGTCAAACTAAGTGCTCTATCGGAGCGAAAAAGTATTTTTCAGAGTCTGGACTCTGAAGCTCCTGCGCTGCCAAGAAATAAGAAGTCAAAGGAAACTTTGGAGGCGTTAGACAAATCAAGTGCAGGAGAACAAGATTACTGGGAGATAAAGCACGAGGAGCGTCAACAACCAATGGCCAACCAGAGTTTAAGGGGGCATCAAGCTCAAGACAGCCAATCGAGGTAAACGCATGTTTATTCTTTCAATGATCTTGAAACAAGTTTATGTACTTTTCATCAACTAATGTTTACTTAGTTAATGAAAGCAAGGAGTGATACAATATTTGTCACTGCCTTAGATTATTATTCATAAGGATATTTTTTTGGCTTTGGTGGAGGCAGATGTAATAAATTATAGATCTACTCAAAGTGTGTCCTAACGTGAATAAATGATGAAAATTGTGCGTAGCAAAGTGCTGCACCGCAAAGTCTCTTGTGGAGTTGTTCGCCTTGTTTCGGGTGGTCTTACACGTCTTTTTGTTTCTTGCAGAGACTGCCTCAGAGGAGAGCTTCTGAAAGTTTAAGGATCTCACTCCTCAAGAGCAAGAGGCCGAGGATCCCATACTCATCCTGAACATTACATTTCTTGTTTTCTTTAACTATGACAGCAGATGAGATTGTAACGTTTGTGATGGTAATGGACTCCAGAGAGTAGGCGCTTCATATGTGGGTCCGATTCGATTTACGGACAAGGAAATTCTATGTAGGCAACTACAATATATATGCTTGAAACTGCACTATCGAGGGTGTACTGGATGTTAGGAATGTCAGTTAGATATTGTGATGCTTCTTACTATTTCAAATAATCAGCACTTCTGCAATGCCTTGGGTTTACCATATACGTTGGAGCGTTCCAACCAACTTAACCGTCATTATGTCCAGATCAAATACATTCTTTACAGCTTATTTTTCCACAAAGCATCTAGCAGTTAGCGACAATTCATGCACTATAACTTGCTTTAGTGGTGTCTGTCTGCACACACAACCAATCGGCCAGACATTGCCTTAAACATCACCTTCCTATTTCTATGACTGGCTGCACAAACAAGCTTTTCAGCAACCGTGTTGATGTGTGTATAAAATGGGGATGAAGAATCCCAACATGAACTGCTGCTATATCTTTGGAGGTGTTTTTTATAAGCATAACCAGACTATTATATGTGAAAGCTTAAAAAAAAAGAAATGTTAATTTATGATGGAGAAAGTATAAAACTGTGTGCTTACAAGAGGATTACGTTCTCATAGACAGTTGGAACATATGCTCTGCTAACTGGGTATTCCCTGTGCTTATAGATGACGTTGGGCTACTTATATATATATATATATACACACACACACACACACACGTGTATATATATATATATATATATAGTATATACTGTATATATATATATATATATATATACACACACATATACATTATGCATCATTTATATGCTGCTAAGTTCAGACCATCCAAAGTGAGTAACAGGTGCTTTTCATCCCTTATTATTTGCATTTGTATTCAATGTGGTTTCTCTTTGAAAGTTAACACAAAGATCATATCTGAACTTACAGTATTACCTTCCCTTCAAGTACCATTGTGCAGGTCTGTCTAAAGAACACAGTGCACTGGAGTGTTATCCTTTCTACACATTAAAACTCTTTTGGTATAAATAGAGGATGTCAAATTTGAGTTTTGCATTTCACAGCAGTTTAATTTCACACACTTAAAAGCAAAATATATAGATCAGACTGAAACAAGGCAGGTATAGCAAATTCAGTTAACAGGGAAATGCGTGTCCTAACATGTCGATTGCAGCTTGGCTTTGTGAGAAAACGCACATCACACATCATCAAATGATTAACAAACAACCCCTGAAAAGGCAGTCACAAAGCCCATTTTAAGTATCAGTCCTTTAAAGAGAAAGGAAGTCATCTCGAGGGAATAAATGATTAGAATACTTGCTTGAACACTAGAGTCACAGAGAGGTCTCGAGTGCACTTTTCAAAAGGAATGAAACCTTGCCTTGCCTACAGCTTGGCTAATACATCATACAGCCCTTTCTTCCAAGACAAACAGACTGGGTCTTTTTTTAAATGCTTCCCCTCCGAGTTCTTCCTCAGGCCTGTTCTCAAAGCACGATTTGGTTCTGATTTCACACGGTTCTGAGAAGACGGCAAGTTCTTCAACCCTTTATTACTAGTAGAACGCATCTTACAAGTAACATCTTACGTCACAAGTACCATCATGACATTCGGGTTCTGGATTTGATTTAAAGAGCTAAAGGAAGATAAATCACAACATACAGGTTTCATTGTAAGATTATTTATTTTTAAATAATCTACAATTGAGGAATAAAAAGCAAAACATAACACATGATCAGAGGTTATGGCATGAGCTCAATAAGTTGGAAAAGGTTACATGGCTGCCACTATCAACTTTTCTTTCCAGAGTGGAGTGGAAAAACAAAAGATTCCATTAAAGTCCATGTTAAAATAATTCTATCCTTAATCTCGACACAATTACAAAATAAAACTGCTTAAATCATAACACAGACTTGTTTTTGGCAAAGTTGAATTCCCTCACATACCCTTCAGAAAAAAACTATCTTTGTCATACCCTGAAACAAATACATCCTAAAAGCGATATCTTCAAGTAACAGATAAAGGAGTTTTTCTTTTGCTTATGGAAACAGTCATTACACATTAAGTTAAAACCAGATGGAGACACAAAGCTATGGAGACAAGCTGAAGGATACCGGAGACAAAATGGAAAATATTGGTTCACATTTACGCTGGAAACAAGACCCTGATATATATATATATATATATGCTGTAAAAAAAAAAGAAAGATTCACATTCTGCCTGTTTAAGGAAATATAGTCAAGATTGAAGCTGTAGTCCCCAGTAGCTCATCGAAGCATCCTACTTTGTGATTCAGATAACAGTTTATACACAGACTTCCAACTCCAGTTTAAAAGTGAACAGATCATGTAACTCACTCAAACACACAGCTTGTTATGGTCATATTCCCCATAAAACGTCACACCTGGTGTACACATTATCTTCTATAAAGGCGTGTGGGTGTATTTCATTGATCTTTAAAATCTTCTATTAAAATATAGAATTCATTATTAATACAGGAGGGCTAAAAATACAGCATAACTAAAATGAGACGATCCAAAGCAATTTGTAGTTGAGTACAATAGCTATAGGACCACATAGCTCATAGTTCAGACATCCTCAAGCCCCTGTGTCCAGAATTGGGGGGGGGAAGTGAGACAGTAAGTGTTCAAAAGGTCAAGCCACTGAATGTCCAGTTCCTGGCTCACGACCACGCAACCTTGTAATGGCCCTTCACACCTTCATTTTTTTTTAAAGACTGAACCAACGAATTGTACAAGATTACCGGTCACAGCCTAAAAATCAGTCACCTAAACCATGACATTCAGTCTGCCTCCCGACACAATGCTTGCTTCACATCTATTCCCTTGACAGGTTCACCACCTGCTGGAAATCGCTTGGACTAAAAGTATCTATTAAAAAAAAGATGGGGGTGAAGGGAGAATTAAAATCGCGAACAGGATTTAAAATGCAAAGTCTTTTTCAGCCATGTCAATAGCCCAGGCAAATTTCTCGCGCTGAGTTTTGTTGTAGATCTTCTCTATTGGAACGTCATACTTTTTGCACCTGGAGGGAAATGAAAAGGAAAATAAGAACCAAAGCAAGTAGCATAAATATTCAAATTTTTACAGCAAAATTTGTCGATTAAAACTTCAATGTTTCTCACCAGGCTACTGAAATACGTGGGTCCAGGTAGTTAAGTTTGGAGGTACCCAGGGCAATTTGTTTGTTCTCCTCCCGATCGGTGGCTTGTACCTCCAACTTCATCAGCTGTTCCTCTACCCTCTGCACAGCTTTCTTCTTTGTCTCCACAGCCCTGGGTCACCAAAACAAAGAACATTAAAGCAGCATACATTCACATACCAATACACAATGAGCATCAGAGGGCCAAATTCAGTTGGGTGCCCTTCAAGCAAATATTTTGACACTCACTTCTTGGATTTCTCATCTCTGCGTACTTTGGCATCAGCCTTGGCACTTTTCAGTTCTCTTTTAGCCTCACCAAGCTGTTCCTTCTTTGCGTCAATCTGGTTTTAATGAACAAGTGAATGAAGGATAGACAAACATTTAGATGGTCCAGCAGACCTTGCACTAACAAAAAAAAACCTTATCAGCATAAAGACAATGAAGACAAGGTCACAAATGTCTCATACCTTTGCCTGAAGATTTTGCATGGACTTCTCGAAGGTTTTGGGTGGTGCCCTCTGGTGGTTACACAGGATGGCTACTGCTCTGTTAGCCCGATTATAAGAGAGGATCTTAGCAGGGACATTGTCCTCACCTAAAGAAAGTGAATTCATTAAGACACTTAAAGCATATTAAGTATGGTTAATAAAACGGCAACATCCATCTCTGTGTAACAGGCTCATGCAGTGCACTACACTCACCGTTTGTGATCTCATTCAGCTGCTGTTGTAGCGTAATGGAGGCGTTATATGTACGGAACACTTTTGCCGTAAGGCCATCCATCAACTCTTGAAGATGCTTGTTCAAAATGGAGGTCTGCAGAGTAATTGTAGCATACCCTGAGAATGTTGCTCATTTTGTATATGGCACTGGCACATTTACTTGTACTTATAGGTTAAAAAAACAGCAAGACTAACATTGAGGCGATCGAAGAGGTCATCCTCTGGCTCTTTGTCCTCCATGAATAACTGGAGATTTTTGAAAACCTGTAAGAAATTCAACACTCGATTTTATACAAAAGGCACAACAATCACAAAAATCTACTAATCAATAAAGCTTGGGTTTTTTATTTACACACCACAATGAACTGGTGCACTTATAATGGATCCTTTCACAAACCCAAGGACACTTGCATAAATTAGCAAACACAAAATGGATAGTAACATAATACAAAAACAAAAACATGACAGACAACATGTCACAAAAACCACTGTAGATTGGAAAAAGATTGGAAACACAAACTGGCATGAATTGAGGATTACAGAATAGAAAGCAATCACGAAAGAGACATTGGAGTAACAATGAGCAAATGAGTTTTCAATTGAATTTAGAAAATATCGAGATGAAACGTGTAGATATGGAAAAAAAAGCTGAATTCATCTACATATTTTGGTGACACACTGCATTTAGATTTTTACATTAAAATAACAAAGATACAGTAAAGTTGCAGAATGTGAATGATAAACATGCGTGTGGAACAGAAAATTACGTGTTTAAAGACGCTGGTCTTACCCTCTTCTCCACAGGGACTTTGTTGTAGTATCTAATGGAGTCTTTACCGAGGAAGTCAAACTCCACCACATATTCCAGCCCATCCATCTCCTGATGCAGACTTAGATGTTCCACTCTAAGTGAGCAGCAGCCCACCGTGTCTGCAGTCTCTCCTTCCTCTTTTTCATTACCTGCTCTCAAAGCCAGCTACACCACAAGGGAAATATAGACAAGATGCATAACACTGTTCTGCTTTGCAACTTCTGCTCCCGCTCAAAAAGATATTACTACACGCAAACCCCACATTAAATGTACATCAACAGAAAAAGAAAATGGCTTTTAACCGGTCCGAGTGCTTTAAGTGCATTTTAAATGAGTAATACTGAATAGGCTACTGAGAATTCATCACATGCTTTCTGGGTCATGGTCTTAACACTAAGAATGTTTTAAATATCGATCCGACCGATACAAACCTTGTCGATGAAGTAAAGAGCAACAGCCCTCTGCCTGATCCTCATCTCTTTCGACTTCCAGTCCTCCCTGTATTGCGCGCGGATCCTTTCCACACACTTCTTCAACCGACGGGCTGTCTCATACTTCTGCCAATCCTTCTCTCCCTATGTGTGACAATTCAATATTGTTAGTCACACGACAAACCATGACTAACTGAAACATATCCATATGCTGATTTACCTTGATTCTCGAGCTGGGATTCAGCATGATGTATTTGATCGAGCCTTGGATGTTCTCAGTCCAGGACACCAGCCACGTCACCTTGTTATCATAACGCACCTCCTTCCACTTAGTTCCAGGTGGTGGTTTAGGAATTTTTGAGTCCCTGTAATAAAAGGCAAAGGATTAGAAACTTCTTTGTTAGGTTTTTCTCTCCGTCAGATGACGTGATGCTCCTTACTTGCTGCAGTTAATGATAACATCCTCAGGTCTGATCCGACGCTTCAGCATGCCCATTTTCGGATGGTCACCTCTGCCGCGGAACAAGCCCGGAGGCTCAATACGGAAGTTGGCGATGCGTTCTTTGTGATTGTCCATGACACAAAAGCCATACTCCTGAAGAATACGCTCATTTTCCGCTTTAATTTTCTGAGGACAGAAAGGAATGTGTTAGGTTGAGTAAAACGTGCCATAGTACAATGTTTGCTTGAGAGATATTCAGTCTTACCAGTTTATCTTCTTTAGTCATTGACTTCCTGGCTTCGGACTGAGCTTTGAAATATTCACTCATTTCAATGAAGTCACACTTATTTAGGTCTGTGATTTTGGATTTTTCTTCAGATGTCATTTCCTAAAAAACAGTAGGCGAGGAGGTTAACAAAAGCTGGATATGCATTGTGTTAAATCAAAAGACGACACCAAAAGAACATTACCTTTCTCCAGTCTTTGAAGAAGTTTTTCCGAAATATGTCCTTGGTGGTGTATTCATGGTCCAACATCTTTGAAAAGAACGTTGCCACCTCCTCGGCATCAGGACTGAGCTTCATGTGCTTTCCTGGTGAGAGAAACAAACAAACAAACACACAAAACGCATGTTCACAACACCTCGATGACTCCAACCAAACCACTCCAAACTACCAAAGCTTCAAAGACGGAATTTTCTATTACAAATGGCTGAAAAAAGTTCACTTGAGAATTATCCAAGTGAAGAAACCTTCATTTGTTCCATTAGGCTGTTCAAGACAGAGAGGGCATGTGTGTTCAACAGAGCAGAGAGCGGTTTAAAACATTTGAGCTAAGGTTTATACAGAAAGGAAACTCAACCACCCAACATCTGCTTCTCCAACAGTTTTGATGCCAGTCCAATCAGAATAAAGCTCAATGTATGAATAAAACAGTTACTACCATCCCATCTCACGTACAAACACGGTGCTAAGTACATACCGTCATAATAGAATTTGACGTTGCTGGGTAGAGGTTCATAAGGTGGAGCAAAGACGGGACCTTTGTGTTCCAGAAACCTCCATTTGGAACCATCTGTGTATCTCTCCTCCTCCCACCTAAATGCCATGAAAGCACAACAGATGGAAGGTAAGTAAAGCAACAGACAAACACACAAAACAGTACCGCAAAGTGCGGGAACAGAGAGTACATTTGTGATTTGCAACATATCCTCCACTAAATCAAAACAGACTCGAGTTTACTCTCATCTAGTAGTCAACCTACAATTACTTGACCATCAGAGGATGTGAGACTAACCATTTCCACTTCTCTTCTGGCTCCTTCTTTGCTTTTTTCTTGCCATCTGTGGCAACTTCTCCTTTTTTGTCTTTCGTCTTCTTTTTGGGCTTAATGTCCTATGGTGACAGCATAACAACATCCCGATTATTAATTTGAAAAAGAAAAATTATAACCTTGCTAGATAAGCTGGCGATCGCATCCACATACCTCATCTTCCTGTTTCCTTTTCTTTGCCTTCTTTTCACTTTTAATATCCTCGGTTTTAATTTTTTTGGGCTTGAACTCGGCACTGAAGGAAAGATAGAGAAAACAAAGCCTGTCTAAACAAATGTCTGGCAACCATACATGATTCAATTTCCATCCCCATATAACCATTGTCTTATTTGCTTTACAAACAACATTCTGAACAAAAGATAGATTAGTGGATCAATGCCTTAGCGTGACAGTGGGCGATTGCGAGGTCTCTTAATCAGATGCGAGCGTTCAGGGTGGCCTGCGGATGCAACGTCAACTTACTCGTCATCGTCGCGCTCTCTCTTCAGGGACTTTTCGTGTTTGGGCGAGTGGTAGAAGTCGTCATTCTCAGGTTCAGATTTAATATAAGGACTGTTTAAAGAAAAAAGACATTGTTTCTCTTGAAATCCCTTAAATTGTCTCAAGATAAATTCGTTTTTCAGATTATTGCCATGATGGGTTTAGATTACAACCATGCTATTGAATTTAAAGGGGTCATCATGAATAACAGTTTACTTGATCTTTAGAGATAAAGGAGTTCATTGTACCGTGAAAACATGCTGTAATGTTCAGAACTCAACTCTCTCCCTAGGCAAACCAACCATTTAACAAAATTAAGATGCAGAACCAGCTTGTCCTGCAAATAGCTGGATTTCTGACATAAGAAACATTGCCATATGACTAACCCCTTTTTTATCTGTCAACCATGTCTATTTGGTTTTCAATAGCTTGATTGCCCCATAAAGGCCTTTATAATGTAAATTACGATTGAGGAAAATTAAACAATATTAGTGAACCTCTGACAAATTGTCAAAACCCCCTTAAAGGGACAGCTTACCCAACAACAAAAATTCTGCCATCATTTACTCACGCTCGAGTTGTTCCAAATCTGCATAAATGTATTTGTTCTAATGACCACAGAGAAAGATATCTGGAAGAATGCTTGTAACCAAACATTTGACCATTTACTACCATAGTAGGAACAATTACATTGGTAGTCAAAAGTGACCCAGAACGGTTTGCTTTCCTGCATTCTTAACCTTCTTTTTGTTCAGGAGAACAAAGAAATTTACAAAGACAGTTTTCCTACTATGGTAGACAGACATTTCATTTTAGGGTGAAATGTCCCTTTAAAGCACATAGATATAGCCATAGATGATGGAATGGTGTAAATAAATCAAATGTACATACTGGAACTGCACTTGAGTTACAAAACAAACAATCCTCACCCATCACAATAAGAGTTCTCACTCACCTTCCAAATCCATTCTCCTTCTCTTTTTTGGGTTTGCCATCGAGAGACTTTCGCAGAATGAAATAGAAAAGGAGAGAAAGGTCAATAACAGCACTTGATATTGTGTGAATCACAAAAGACTATTTACAACTCCTCCAGAGCCAGAGGGGTTTCGCGCCGAGAAAAATATGGCGACGTGAAAGAAACAGAGGAATCTGCCCACCCTTTCCTCCTTTTTCTTCTCTCTGTATTTGTCCTTCTGCTTGTCTGAGGACCCATCTTTGAGCTTTGGTCTCTCTTTATCTCGGTGTTTTTTTTCCGAGGAGTCCCTGTGTTCGCTGCCAAAACGCAATAAAACATGCCGTGATCTAATTGCCACAATGGTGTGGTGCATCAACAAAATCGCCTCCAAATAGATGATAGTGTTTACAAAGGAAGTTGCAGTAAAGCCAACATTCCTTCCTATGGTCTGAAACGCTACGGGCCACACCCAGCTTATCAAACACACCCCATTAAGCAGACCATAAACTGGCTATATATCTGCTGTAGAAACATACAGTGACGACAGGAAGGGAAAGCGCTGCCGTACCTGTTGCTGTACTTTGGTTTCTCACGTTCCTTGTCTTTCTTGTGGTCCTTGTGTTTGTGTTCTTTGTCCTTGTATTTATCCTTATGCTTGTGAGAATCTGCCAACAAAGACATAAAAAGAACATTGAAAATGCAAACAGCTCCTGGCATCTATAGTACATCCCTGAAACAGGAAAGCATGACCCAAAAACATACATTTGTTTTGAAAAGGGGTGTCCAGGTTAAGAAAAACAAACACTTCTGTCAAATTAAAACGGTATGGCAGGATCCAGAGTTTATTTCTATGTGCGTTCTATAAAGATCAGCTCACACTGAACAGCACTCCATCTGGCCTCAGGAAACACAACCGTGGCTCAGTATGCTCGCACCCGAGTGTGAAACCCATTCGGGATCGACCTGCATGAACCTGAAGACCATTTACAGACAACTGGTTTGAAATAAGAACAGCATGACACATTTTCGCTCGTCCTTGCCTGACCTACTGCAGACACATTAGTCACACCTTGTAGTTTTGGCACTTTACCTCTCGAGGTGAAGTGTCCAGATTTTACTCTCGCTCAGCTATGTACGGTGATTATAGAGGCCCCATTCTTTGCAGGGTTCAGCCAAGCACGTTTACTCTCAGGACTGCTATTGCTTTAGGAAATGTGTAGGTTGTTAGCGTGGATTGGGTTACGAGAGGGCCAGAGTTATACCACTGATCCTGAAGCAGACAGTAAGAGGTGTTTTATAACAGGCGGGCCCTAAGCAAAACGATCTCCCTTTCTGTAGAAGAATGAACAGGAATCGTACAAGAGGTTTGGGATTTAAACAAACCCAAATGTCATCCTTTAAAACTACTGAGAAACGACTAACCTCATGTCACTTTAGAACACATTCAAGCAGGAACAGGGGCGCTCAGTTAGGATGAGAAATCGAACCCTTTATCTGCTTCATGAATGCTTTAGCAAATGCAACTATTGTTCAGTGATGTTAACAGCCAGCACAAATATTACCCTAATATAAACACGTTTATTCAACAATATGAAGCAGGTGTTTAATGCAGTTTCACCCCTTCTTATCGGTCTATCAAGCCTTTTAAACCAATGCACAAAATGCATTACTTAAATGGAAAAGTTATTTACATTTCCCATTTTACGAACGCAAATGAACAATCACTATGGTGCAGACATTCACCGTGTTTATTTCGCCCTTCAGCAAAACACATGCAGGTTCTAGATTGTGAAAGAACGTTTGTCAACTGTACCCTCTAGTGGACAACTCCATTGTCAGCAGTAATGTTATTTGCAGCATCTTAACACAAACCAGAGAGATGCAGAGTAAAGTTACTTTTCAATGTACAAGCAGAAAAAAAGCTTAAATTAAGCAGCACGTCAAGTGCATTGTAATGAGCAAGCACTTAAACATTTAAAACTTACTAATTCTATAAACAAAAGTGAACAGTAATTTTGCATTTAGACAGTTGGACCAATAGGTACAATTTAACTTATGGGGTTAAGATCTAAACAGTCTCTATCCGTGTCTCAAGAGGTTAGAAGCTCTACCGGTAAACACAGATGATGCCAGATTTTCATACATGTTTCATATGTGCCACAGCTTTAAACACAGAATCAGGTAGCATTAAATTAATTTTGTATAACTGTCTCTGTTGTTCTTTTAAAAAAAAAGGGGGTGTGCCATGTATACCACCTTAACAATGCTACATTTTTAATCAGCTATTTTAAAGGGACAGCTGAAAATTCACGCTTTCCGTACCCCCATGTCAATCCATACCTGTATGCACTTCTTTCTTCTGAAGAATACAGATTATTTTGAATAACGCTGGTAACCAAACAACAATGGACCCATTTACTACCATAGTATACAAAAAAACACGTTTGAGACATTTCTCAAAATAGCATGTGTGTTCCACAAAAGAAAGAGTCATACACAGGTTTTAAACAACATAAGAGTAAATAAATAGAAATATTTTTTTATTTTGGGTGAACCATCTTTAACATTTTATTGTTAATGTTAAATCTTAATCTTATTAATTCCACAAGCAAACATAAAACATGGATTAAAAATAATATGCATTACACACATATGCGTGAATGTTTGGGTGAATGTGAAGCTGTCAGTGTGTAAAATGCACTGTGTAATGTATACACTACTGCATTAATGTTAATGCAAGCTGTGCTGTTAGTGTCAATAGATGCATGTGCACAGCCATGAATCCAGAATGCAACACATTTCATGTGCTCTAAAGAAAATGCAATAATTAAACATCTTCTGTTTTTCCATCACAGTAATGCTTTTAATAAAAAATCATGTATACTAATTAAGTGAATGTTTATAAGGATTACCTTTATAATGTTTCATGTGAGTGAAAAAGAAAACAATTTAGTGACACGTCCTTTCAATGGGACTTATTTTAGTGGGACTGCTTGTTGTAACTATAAAGAAAAGGGGAAACAATTACGCCTCACTTTTCATCAAGATCCTCAATGCAAAAACGATCAAACTAAACTTGTGCAATACTGTGACACGTTGTTCTTCCATGATTTAACTAAACTGGTAAACAGCAGTGTCTATGACACTTACGTAAAATAATGATCTAGATCCACTAAAACTCTTATACACGGGTTCATTATAAGTTTATAAAATGTCTTCGACTCGTTTTATTTGACGCACAATAGATCCCAATATTACATATCATAAAATAAGTTTAAAAGATGGTGGATTGCTCCATAGTCCAAATACTAGTTTGATTAATAAACGTGAATTTAATAACATTTCGTCGAATTAGCATATACTTGGTGCGTGTTTATTTTCGTACGTTGATTCAAAACAGGTCACACACGTTTCTCAATCCTTTGCCTCCATAATCAAGTCGATGTGCACTTAACGTTCACTCCACACTCAGACCGCTAGACACAGAAAAAGAAAATGGCGCAGAGACTAAGTCCTCAACCCCCAAACCCTCATTTTCACAAGCCTTTAAAGACCGTTTTTCTAACTCCAAAAACCACCAAACCGCGCTAATGTGCAAAAAATGTCTTTCTCTTTCGAATTCGCCGTTTATCGCTCACTAAAAGGCAAAATAAGTACGATTTTAAAGGGCTCAATGTGAACAATAGGCGCTTGTCAGAGAGCGAGAGGGGACTTAGTCTCTGGGACGCCATTTCTGTCCTTAGAACTAACTGGTCGTCAAGCGAGATACTGAGCGATCAGGTTAGATACAGAAAGAGTAAAATTATGTTTTATAATAATGTGGTAATTTGTCAAGGCCCACTCACCATTATATCTGGATCCCGAGTCGATCTGCGAAACAAACAGGGGTGTATAAGTTAATGTTAAATCGTGCCATGTCAATAGGCTGCTAACTTTCAACTTGATGCTAGTCGGAGGGTTAGCGCTCAAGCTAACAAGACTGATAACACAATCGCGTTTAAATACCACCGCTGCGCAGTACTGTGTGCTATATAAAGTTTTTATTCGTAAAATAAAACATTCGTTAGGGATTGTTTATGTAAGAAAAGCGACAAAGGACAACGCGAGCTGACAATATATAATTATAACATTCAAAGCCGACTTCTTGTGCACGTTAGCTTAGCATGCTGGGGAAAAACTACCGCTGCGGATGGAATTTAAACAGCCGAGCTAATGACTACAAACCATCAAGAAAGAAAAGAAATAACTGACAACGTTAAATCACAAACACTTTACCTGGGAATCGTTGTGGGAATGGTCCCCACTCATTTCTAGGGGTTTAAATATTAAAATAACACAGTTAAAACCTTGTTAAAGTAAAATGCCGGCGAAGAGCTGTGGGCAGAATGAAGAAAGACACAGTTGTGTAACAGACCAAGCCCGAATTTCAAAGCACTGCGCATGTCAGAAGTGTAAATGCGTTATTCCTGCCTCTGGCTCCTCCCTCACAGCGTGTCCACACAGCACCGCTCTTTACCATCACCGCTAGTGGTGGGCGATACTGTAAAATTTAGTATCGATCCGATACCAAGTAAATGCAGGGCCAGTATCGCCGATTTCGATACCGATACCAATACTTTTTACTTTTAAAAAGCATTCACTTGAACTTACATTTACTTTCCTGTAAATGAAATGTCATGATTTATCAGATGAATGCATCATTAATATGCTAAATCTGAATACATTTTCATGACCACTAAAATATTTTGTGATTTGTGCTCTTAATGTGCCTGTAGGCTAATTAATCATGTAGATGTTAAAACACTGGACATCATTTAAACCAAATAAATCTATTTATTTAGTTATTTATTCCTGTAATCGAATTTGCAAACATGAACTTTGCACCAAATTATTACTGGAAAATAGTAACAATAACAGATTAACAGAACAGAAAAACGATATTTAACAAAACAATTTCTCGTTATCCCAGTACTACTTCTCTAGCTTTAAAAAAACCCAAAGTGGACAAAATTATTATTACTCAAGAACAAAGATTTTGAAACTGCTTTTCAGTTTTTGTTCAGTGTTATGTTTAGACAAAATAATAGAACAAATTAACATGTTTCCCTTTCATTACACTTTTTTAAGTGAATTTATAAACAAAGTGCACACTATTATTTAAGCACTTTATTTACTTTGTGTCTCAAACAATAAAGTACTTTCAATCTTTGGCTTTTTACCCCCAAAGGCCCACTGCCATTCATCGCATTTCGCAGTGTTTTTATTCACAGAGGTGAAAAAACTCCACACGATGCTCCTCTTCTTTTCGCTGGCTGCAGCAGCGTCTGCGTGCTTACGCTTGGCGCTGCTGAGTCACGTGATAGTGGACTACAAAACACAGCAGGGCAGGGAGGAGCAACGTGTGCAAAACTAGGTGTATGGGAAATAGTTTTTCTTCATTATACAATTATTAGCTACATTAGTAAATAAATAAAATCAGTAGTAAAAACTAAAAACACATTAGTATCGATATTTTTATGTTAGGATCGATCCTTTTAGATCCGCCCACCACTATTAACAGCCACGTGGTACCAGTGATAAGAGAAGCTTGCTGAATGAAGTATACATTTTAATCGTCGTAATTATTAGTAGTCATAAAGAATGCTTTACTTGGATGTGTATAAACTAAAGTACTACTGAATACACTCATCTAAGGTCACGTGTGGGCCATGACAACATATTAGTTATTAATAATATTCATCCACATCTTCACATACTGCATAAATAAATAAAATAAAACTGAGCTGGGTTAGTGAAAAAAGAAATAGACATTCACACACCCTGATACATTATTCAGAAGTTGTTACGTTATGAATATTTGTTAAATATTTGTTTTAATTAATCTTTCCTATTTTTGACTCTCCAAGGCAGGGGTTTTATTATGCCAGGGACCCCCAAATAAGATTAACCTTTTATAAGGGACCCTCTTTCTAAAATACATATTCATCTATAATTTTTAGTTTGTGAAGAAACATTTAAACTTTGCTACACACATATTAAATATGATATTATAAAGACAAAACATTGTTTCCAAACTTAAATAGATGGCTACACTTGTTGGATGTAAGCCTGAAGAGAGAGACATTTTCAATTCAAATGTATTTGTACTGTAGTGTGAAAAAAGGTACTATATTGAGAAAAACTCACTAGAATGAGACAAACATAAACTATTCTGGAAACTATGCATATAGCAAAGCTGATAAACACTTAGAAGTGAAACAATAATAATGTTCGGTAGACTTTAACAATTGTTGCTTTATTCCCTGAAATTTTCTGGGGATCTTTGTAACCTTCTGGAGGCCCCCGGGGTCTCCGGAGGTATTCCTTAGAATACCTTCAAATGCTGCATAATATTAACTATGGATGTTTTATTTATGTATAATTCCCACTGTGACATTTTTAATAAATTCATATTTGTGAACACCACTGTCTGACACTAATACTTTGTTGTATAAAAAACAAACATGAGTGACACTAGTGCAAAATCTATGTATTTCATACAAATATAAACACAGAATCTTACAACTTTACATTTCTATATTTAAATAATATTTAATAACACATTGCTGGAAGTGAGTGTGTGAGTGTGTGTTATACATTTCCTTTAGAAATCATAAACACAGTTTGTTACTGTACAGAGTGTCCAAACACAACCTCATTGTCCTTAATGATGATAATAATGCCACAGCACAGATAGCATGGACACAGTAGTCCAAAGATATTATGTTATGGAAACATCTGTGCTCATTGATGATGCTAGTTGTGATTCTGTGTTCTGATATAGACACATGTATGCATCTCCCAGCAGTCTTTGCACCAGGTCAGTACACTGACTCAGATTTGCTGTGGCGAGCTCCTCTTCAGACTGAGAAAGAAAGTCTGCGACCTCAGGGCAAGCCCTGATGACCGGAATGTTGTAGCCATTGTTATCGTCACCTAAAGATAAAAATGAGATTGTAAGGGATTGTCTAAATCCAGATCCAGCGTCTGGTTAAAGAATGAATGTTGAGGTACAGTACATTGAAAAAAAAAACAAGTGATCAGGTGCAAATGAATATGTGACCTACCGTATCTGTCGGCCATGCTATCGAAGAATATCCAGGACCGTGGGTCAGGGCCGTACTTCACGAAAGAAACATAATGACTAGTGTTAATACAGAGAACCGCAAACAGCTGCATGGTTTTCCTCTGTACAGGTGCATCTGCTGGAACATGATCTGGAAGTATAAGTTTGTGAGGAGCGTGTTCCTGTCGGGAGGGATGAATGTGAACCTGTAGAAAGAGCAAGAAAGCTTGGGTGTGAAAAACAAGCACTATGTACATAGACTTACAGTAATACAGTTTGCTACACAATTTGAGATTGTACCTGTGTGTTGCAGGTGGAGCAATACTGCTTGATTCTACCTGGCTGGAGCTTATGGTCCATCAAACAATGGGGACACTCATAGTCAGCTAGACGGCCACACAGAAAACATTGCCGGGAAGCTGCCAGAAAGTAATTTATATTGAGAAATTGAGGGTTGGGGAGATATTGAACCTGCTTCCATGAAACAACTGTTATTAGGTTCAGAAAGGTTCACTTATTACAAATTGAATGTTTGTTAAACTCACAAAAATGCAATACGTCTGTGATGTCCAACTCTGTTGAGGGAATGATTTTAGAGAACATCTTAAACTTCTTTCCAAACCGTGGCATCTGAACTATAAGGCACGATGGAATCTAAAAGAAAAATATGCTGAATTAATAATACACTTTTGCTTGGTGCAGATGTGTACAAATTATTGACACAATGAATCAAGCACTTGCCCATTTGCTTTTGTTTAAGTCAAAGTTCACCCAAAAACTCACCCTCTTGTTATTTCAAACCTGTATGACCTTTTTCTTCTGTAGAACACAAAAGAAGATATTTTGAAGAATGTTGGTAACCAAGCAACGGCGGTACCCATTCACTTCTGGACACAAAACTAATGCAAGTCAATGGCTACCGCCGTTGTTCGGTTACCAAGATTCTTCAAAATATCTTCTTTTGTTTTCTGCAGAAGGAAGTCAGTCATACAGGTTTAAAATGACAAGAGGGTGAGTAAATGACAGAATTTTAATTTGGGGGTGAACATGGACCATGACAATTAAACAAATATGGTTAAATATAAGTGTGGCAATGAAGCAAACGTTTTGTGTCAAAAAAAAAGCTTGCTGCTGTTTAGTTTTTAAGTTTTAAGCTAATTTACAGTAAACTATAAGATATTAACAAACCTCTTCAAATTTGAGATCACTTGACACCAAAGAGATCTCAAGCAGCTGTTGAACTGAAGGCAACACTCCCACTTGTTTCTTCTCTACAATTATCTGATGTGTATAGGCATCTTGTGACAGCTCTCCATGTGACCTAACAGAGCAGATGTAAGATTCATCTATATGTATACTGCATAAGCTGTGTTATTTTAGAAAAACAATGTTTTGATTCCAGTGTATGAAACAAATTTTCATAAGACGTCAAATATATGGGAAAATTATAAACAAACCTGAATTTGAGCAATGGCTCCAAGTGTAAAACATCTTTTAGTAGAATGGCAATGAACTCCTCTGGATCTGTAAAAAACAGCAGTAAAATGTCTTTCAGTATAAAGTATCAGTATATTGAAATATTGGAACAAAATCAGGTTCAGTAAAACTAGCAGTTCTTGTACTGTGCCATATACTACGTTGAAAAAAATAAGTATCGCTTATCCATAAACTAGGCATTCTGTATAGGCACGTGTAGAAAATTGGCCTGAAACATTATTCACTTCTTTGTTTTGTTTCATTTATTTTCATGACTCAACGTTAATCACTGTAGTCTTATCTGAATCATTTTCCTTCGTGTGAATTAAAATGAAGAAGTGTTCACTACAGATGAACTACCTTTCTCTTCCGTGGTAAACGATTTGCAGCCAAGCTGTTTACGAAAGTTCATCACACTCTCTGCTGGAACAAAGCCAGATCTGTAGAGGGGAAGAGGTTGTGTGTAATGAAATGTGAATACACTGATGACTATAAACACACAAACCCATATAAAGTGTGTTTACTTAAAGGAACAGTTCACCCAAAAATGAAAATTATGTCATCATTTACTCACCCCCTAGTTGTTCCAAACCTGGATACATTTCTTTGTTCCGCTGAACACAAAAAAAAGATATTTAGAAGAATGTTTGTATTCAAACAGTTCTGGGGCACTATTGACTTCCATAGTAGGGAAAAAACTACTATGGTTGTCAATAGTGCTCCAGAACTGTTAACTTTCCCATATTCTTTAAAATATCAACTTTTGTGTTCAACAGAACAAAGAATTTTATACAGTTCTGGAACAAATCTAGGGTGAGTAAATAGTGACAGGATATTTTTTTGGGGGTGCACTATCCCTTTAAGCATCTCATACAATGCTATACAGTAGTTTTTCTTGTTTGTTAAAATACACATAGATTGTGGTGTTTAGGTTATAGGTTTTACCTTCGTAAAGGGTTCACAATATCTCGTCTTAAAATGTGTGAAATGCCTTCCTCGCTGTCTGCTGATGTGTTAACTCCATCGCAAGCGCTGGATGATGTAAAAAGACTGTAAAAGCAGTGAAAATGTGTGAAATAATACAAAACCGCAGGGTGTTACAGGAACTACTTAAATATGTTTCTTGAGGCTCTTACCTAAAGAGAGTAGCATCTAGATAACATGAGTTTAAGTGACCTTGAATCCCCCTCATTCTGCCTACCAGACGGGACAAGATTTCTGGCTCACCAAGAGGAGGGACATTGTCTGAATCCTCAAGGCTTGTGACTAAAAAGAAAAAAATTAAACAGTGTAATTTCTGCTGCTCAAAACAGAACTGCAAGACAATAGTTATAATCTAATAAGTTTTGCAAAACCCTTCCTCTTTTGACCAACAGGTTTATAACTAAAACCAACTGTTGCTTGGTCAAACTAGAACAACAGAACAATGATACACCACAGAGCCAACAGCTTCATATTGGAAAATTACCCTTCCTTAAACTATTGAGGACTTTAAAGAATACTTTAAACGATAAATAATGCAGATACGAGAGTCTCACCTGAATGAGTCTCTGGTGGTTTTGGGATCCCATTCAAAGACAAGTTGAACTGAAATCTACAGTCTGGTTTGCACCGGTTCAATGGCACAAACAAGGCTGTGTTTCCTTTACAGGTAAAATACCGCTTGGTACCAAACATACCGTCTGAATTGTCTGAAGATATAAACTCACTGTCCTAAAAGAAAAATATATATTTTTTACGCACATTCACTACAGATTACATAATAGCCAGGTTTTATTAAATAAAAGAATAAACTATAAATAAACAGGCAGCTCACCAGCTCAAGTCCTGCCCAGTCATTTTTCTTCCCCTCTGGGACTCCAATCCACCTGATCACTCCATATATAGTCATACCATTATCAGACATGACCTCTACCATGGATCCCACCTCAAACGAACAATCAGACAAGACCTGAATGGAGTTGGACACATCCTGCTTGCGGAATATACTTCCTATTTTCAAACTGTGTGACTTGTAAGATGGAAGGGAATTGATGCGAGTCACAGCATTCCTGTTCAAATCTAAAACAGAAAAAAACATGGGTAGATCATATGATGCATCACCTGAGCTATCATCACCTGGCTGTTGATATTTTCACTTGACTTCATTCCTGACTCATATGAATAATCCTCTTAAGGTCTGGTATGAAGTACGCTAAAAGTTTGTCCTATGAATTGTTCACAAAGCTTTCAGACTGCATTCTATAATTCCTAAAACAGCATTTCCAGTTTCAGATTACAATCTTTCATGCTCTGAATGTTGGGGTTAAAAAGACAAATAAGATGAGTTACTGACCCGCAGCAGAGTTGACTCTCAGTGGTTGTCTGCTGTTTAAATGTGATGGAACTACTTGCACAATGTCTACAGCGCTAAACACAGGCAGGGACACAGCCTTCTTCGACAAACTATCTTGTTCAGCAGTGTCCTGTATGAAAATTCAACAGCATGAATGACTCTTCTGCAAATAAAAAATATTTTTCTATATATTAACTGTGACTATTAAATCAAGAATGATAGGCTATCATATATTAAAAGATATCAGCACTTGATTTTATTATTTAATATTTTCCAGTATATTCCAATGCTTGGTTTCGGGAAATGGTTTCGGGAAAACTTTATACCAACAACTGCCCCAAGTGAAATTGCATGCATATATTTTATAATATTATACAGCTATTGCATATTGTTTGTAGCCCAAATAGTACATTATTTTAAATATTTTAAAATGAAACTATGCACATTTCGTCAATATGCAAATCATATTAGGTTATTTACAAGTAAACACAACTAATAAAGATAAATGTATGTAACCTATTAAGTAAATATTGCATGAATTTTAGAATTCTACATTACTATTATTTCACATAAAAAAGAGAATTTAGCATAAATAAAATTTATCCAAAATTACTACAATGTTTTATGAAAAAAAGTTAATTGGAGCTGTTTCCGCATGCACACAACAGCCTATGCAACTCCTCACCAATAACTCCAGTTCAAATCCCAGCATGTGTAAATCTCCTATCTTGTCTTTCTTCCCGACTTCCATCAAATTCTTCACCAGGCACGGCTGAAAATCCTTCTTATACTTAACCACGACAACATCATCCTCAGCGAGATCACATATCGCACCGAAAAGCTGAACATGACACAGGAGGTCCAGCCGACGGCCGGCGGGGGAAACGAACAGAAGCAGCTGAGCCTGGTGCTGCGAGAGCGGGTACGTGTCCAGCTTCTTCACCCTGCCACTACTTTTCAAACTACCACTTCCTCCATAAATCATTCCAATCAAATCTCCCTCTGGTGTCTCTGCATCCTTACGCCATATAGAGCCCCGGCTAAAGCCCTTCTTGCTTCTCCTTATTACAATGAAGTATCCTTCAGTTGGTTCTTCCTTCTGTTCCATGGTTAAGTTAGTTAGAAGTCAATGTTTGATCCACGCAGCATTCTTGACACGACAGCGGTCGTGTCAGGAACGCCGAGTTATGAACAACACTGTTGTTATCTATGCGATAGTTGTGATGTCACGCGCTTTCCAGTGTTGATGAAAAGCGAATGACACTGAAATGACCTGTCCTGATAAACAAAGAAAATCAAAGCACAGACAACACGTGAATTTAAAGAGTAATTATAATAATTTACAAATTACTTTGCATGTCCTTTAATATATAGTAATTTATCGTGAAATAAAATAGATGTGATCCACTTAAACGTATAGAGTTCCATTGATGTTTAATAACCTGTTCAGTTTTTCCACAGTTTGCCTGCCTTGGGGGTGTTTCATTTTAATTCATTTTAGGCTACATGGTTTAGAATGGGCATCAGCTCATAAACGCAATGGAAAATGCAGACTGCGTATATTTCTAAAATTGCTTTTCTACCCGGAAAACACCTGATCCCAAATATCTGCTTCTAACCTGATGAGCCTGTCTTGTAACTTACTTTCATTATCAAAGTGAGTTTGTCAACGGTGACCTGGGACAACAGTTTGTCGTCTATACAGGGGAAATGAGATGTGTATGCACCCAATTACGCCTTTGTGAACATACAAACCGGCTTGGTGTTCGGTTAACAACATTATTCAAAATATCTTCTTTTGTGAAAATAGAACTCTTTAAATTAAAATATCCGAAAACTATACTGTAGCATATGACAATTGAGATCACCTTTCAACAGTATACAGGCCTGTTTATTTGAGTACAGTGTTGGGTAAGTTACTCTGAAAAAGTAATTAATTACTAGTTACTAATTACACATTCGATAATGTAATTAGATTACTGTACAAGTTACTCTCTTCAAAAAGTATTTAATTACTTATTACTAATTACTTTCTATATCCTACATCAACCTTGATGAGTTAAGTGATTCAAGGATAGACATGAAACGGCTCTTTTAATTCATTCAAATAAATAATATTAAACTACATAAAGTAGTATTATTAATTACAAATGTGAGAATTATACATTAAAGCATGGATTTTAAAGTTAGACTTTGAATTTTGATGTAAATTCCTCTTCTGCACACACACATATTACACAAAGTATTTAGTTTAATTACATCAGAAGTAACTGTAATTAAATTACAGAAAAAATAAGAGTAATCCCTTACTTTACTTTTTCAAGGGAAAAGTAATTAAATTACAGTAACTAATTACTTAGTAACTAGTTACACCCAACACTGTTTGAGTAATACATTTTTATGAGTGGTGTGCAATGCTTCAAGAAACCCAAAGAAGAGAATAATCAAGTGTGACCACAAACTCCCCTGTAGATTTGTGCATAAATTAATACATATAAATGAACTCACAGCTCTTTGGGGTGGCTCACCTACCATCATATGCCAACATGAGATGGCTTAAGTCATCCATTCCATTCTTATACTTCATGAGCTCTGAACTCTCATTCTGCCTGCTAATAAAGTATCTTTTAAGCAGGAACATAGCCAGACTTGCGTGACAGTACTATGAGACAATCTATAAAGATAATCTAAAAAAAACCTACCTTAAAGACTGTTATGTAACTGGGAGGATAGCCCTTACACAATTTTACCACTTATTACGGCTTAACACCTATAGAGAAAAAAATGTTTTGCATGAAGGTTGCAGCAAATGTGCAGCTTCAGGTCAGTGATAAGTGCTGTTGCCACACCATCTCGGTCTTGTGATGTTTATGCTGCAAGGCTAATATGGTTTCACCAAGAAACAAAGTTGCGAATAAAATTTTATAGTTCCACAAAAACAATTACAACTTTCTCAACAAATTCATGTTAAAAGGATAGTTCACCCAAAAATGAAAATTCTGTTATCATTTACGCACCCTCTTGTCATTTCAAACCTGTATGTCTTACTTTAGTAAATATAGATATAGAGGGTGATTAAAGAATTGTCATTTTAGGGAGAACTATCCCCATTGAAATCAAGTTAAATGGAAGGTTAATGTCAAAAACACCAAGACCCACAAACCAGCTTGTTCACAAATAGCACTTAAAATGCTATACTAGTCCCTCTAGTGGTCATTGCAGTAGCTTGCAGGTGCTACCCCTTGTCCCTATGATCAAATAGGGCTTCATGTCATGTTTGGGTTGGGTGATTAGTGAACATCATGTGCACAAATTAATGGCTAACAGTGTATATAGATTTTATAACAGAAAGTGTGATTGTCAAAACCTTGTAAGTAAGAAACAGTGGAATAGGATACATTCAGTAGGGTGCTTACTAAATCGGTCAAATTTAACAGCTCAAGTCATTTGATTAAGTATCAACCAATTTAGTTTAGTTTCTGTACTAGTTAAAACAAAAGAAACACAAGAAAACAAAAGTCCTTTTAGCCTTTATTCACGGCAGTCATTTAACAGTGCACTGGTGGGCAAACACACTTTCAAGATTTTCAAGTATAGCCAACATAACTTTGGAGACATTTTAGCTGCCATTTGATTTATTATACCCTACATGGTAAATAATAAAACAGTTAAAATATCACAATGTTATTTTCAAACATGGTGCTTGCATGTGCACTACTAAGTGTTATGTTGACCCGCTCTTTCTGCACCTTAGTGTTTGAGGTTACGATGGCGGGGCTGGTGCAGAATCACACGGTGTATCCGAGAGCAGTGTTGAGGAAGATGCTGACGGACGTGGTTCTGGCGCTGAATGCAATTGAGGCCAAGAGTGTGGCGGTTGGCTCTGGCCTGAGCTCGCTGTATTCTGCCCACCTGGGTCACTTTGACAAGAGCACCAGCCTTCGAGGCAAACCTCTGAGACACTCGCCCGCTCCCCCGAGCACCAGGAACTTCTGGCTCTTCCATGCTTTGGATAGAGATCAAACTCATTAGTGTTCGACATTTTGGTTTAAACCAATCAATACAGACCATTAATGACTGTCAGTTAAATCCTCTAAGTGAAAATAAACACCCTGTTTACGCCTTCTGGCATCCATCTCGGGTGAACCGATCACAGGCAGTCAGGCGAGACAGATTACGGTTGTCTAAATGCATCTACTATAAACACCTGTGAATGGATTTTGAGGGCTCTATACATAAAACACACCAGTGCTTGTTGATGTGCATGTCTTGCAAATGTATATTTATATAGATTTTTCCAAACATCTATGTTTTAAAAACCTTTGGTGATCACCCAAAAAGAGAAAAGTTTGTCATCATTTATTTACCTTTATGCCATTCAAAACCTGTATATGATTCTTTCTTTTGTGGAAGGCTGAAGAATATATTTTGATAAAAAAAATCCATAGTTTATGTTGTTTGGTTATCAGCATTGTTCAAAATATTGTCTTTTGTATTTTGCAGAAGATATTGAATGACATCAGTGTGAATAAATAATGAAAGAATTTTTATTTTTAGGTGAATCAATTGTCTTTATGAGCACATTTAATGGCAACATTCACCTTGCATCATTGACCAATATTGCAGCACACTTCTCTGTGTTTGACAAGCTTTCTATTACCGTAATCGATCCCTCACTGGGCTCAGAGAGAGTCTCTCCTTCTACAGAGAAATTAAAACAAAGAATAGAAAACATTTTGGCAAAACATTTTACCATTTGGTAACTCGAAAGATATGAGAATGATTCATAAATAATACAGTCTGCAGCCACATTAGTTTTACCTTTTAATTGCCATGCGCATTATCTTTTAATGCGTCCAACATTCAATTATTTTATTAGTTGTCATTGTAATTACATATTTCTATAATTGGCACGTAATGCTAGAAACATTAAAAGATCATTTGGTCTGCCATTCCCCATTATAAATCATAATATAAATTAGCTGAAAGTATTTAAATGTTTTTTTTTTCTAACACTGACCAGATGCATTGACCAGGAGCCAGCCCTCATCGTCCACCTCTGGAGACCCCGGCTTTGGTACAGTTGCTTCCTGAGTTGTTTCAATCATACTTCCAAACAGCAGATTTGTGAGCCGTTGAAACATTGTGATAAATTACGTGTGATTGTACTGAAAATGGCTGGTGTGCTTGCCACAGATGTTACCAGCCCGAGGGGCCCAGATCCAAATGTCACAGTCAGTACAATACTGCTTCGGCACAACCTTTGGCAGAGAGGAAATGTGACAATAATGTAAACATATGGAATGTAGTCCCTGTTTCGAAATATCCCACTAACTGGGGCTTGATTAAAAACCACACAAGGAAAGATCAGGCCGAGAGCTATTTTTAACTTTATAACTCATATTGAGGTCAGTCACAAAGCTCTTGTGCGTCAGACAGATTCATAATGATCAGAGCAACTTTATTCAGGCTTGGCAACCATAAAGTATTAATTAAAAACCACAAAAGCGAGATAAGCACTTCCTTACATAATGATCTTTACCTAACAGGATGATCCTAACAACATGCACACTCCCATTTGAATCGCATTATGTTTTTAACACATCAATATCAGATAACATGCTCGGATATGAATATTATTCAAAACGAGTTGTTGATGATAATTCGTGTTGCCACGAAGATGCTTAACTTTTACATATAATGCATTTAGTGAATACACTGAACTTAATTTGGGGTGTCCATTGTTGTACCCCAGCTCCATTGTTGCCATCCATCTGTCGTTTTCCAGCTGGGGGGTGTGCAATTTTTTCAGAAATCTCGCTTGACAACATCCCCCCTTCGTGTAGAACTGATTCAGATTAAAATACTTATTGTGCATAATTCACGGTTCAGTATTTATCAAAGCACTGTTTCCGTATGACTTTTGGGGAATTTGTTTTGCCCTTTCTTCGTCAAAATCGACATTAGGAGGCAAACACACGGGTCACTGTTTTACAGTACTCGTATTAACATGTCCTAAATGTGTAAACAAAAAAACACAAACATATGTGCTCTATATCGCCAGATCGAAATATGGGGTAAACAAAAATAAGGTTATAAAGGAGATGTGGAAAGACACCAATGGTAATCCTCCCCATACACAAAAGATTGAATAATTCTATGACTACGAAAATACATTTCTTTGTAATATGCATATGTCGATGAAAATGTAAAATTAAAACATTGAATGAAACAGTTTTAGAATGGTGCTCCGCTTGAATATAGCTCGACCCGTTGAAATCGACGTATCGTATTTAACATAAACGACCGCATCTTATTTTCTCTGCATGCTATAAAGGTTTAAACTACTTAAAATATGCAATTATTCAAAATTACACGTACAGATTATAATGTTAGGCGTTAGAAAAGCATACCTGTTTGTTTACACAGCAACGGATTTTCCGATGTAAGAATAAATGTCTGGCGGTGTATTTCGGGATTTCTAACTGCGCTGTGTGCAAATTCTATGATTTATTTAGTTTTTCTTTTCGCTTTCATCAGTTATCCCAGCAGATTTATGATAGCGCAGTACAGAGCCCAACAAACAGCTGATAATAAAAACAACACTGCGAGTTGTGGGGCACGCCCACTTGCGAGTGCTTAGCCAATCAGATTCGTACACAAACCGGAAGATGGGGCCAGAATTTAATTTATGCGTTGTCTGTTTTTTCACCCTCTCTGAACGACGAACGGTGTTTAAAACTACACCCCAATACGGATTGGTTGCCCGCAAGTAACGCTGATTCCAGGTCAGTTAGGGAGGCAAGGAGTTGGTCATATCTAAGGGGCGTGTAACGTTAACATAATTTGAAAACTGCAGAACGGGGATCAGCAGCAGCAACGGAATGTGGGAATAACATACTGGGAGGCATTTAAAAAAATGTATCATACATGAGATATGTAAATTTTGCAGATTGTTATTGTTTTAAGTGTGTCTATCCTTGTAACAATTTCCAAGAGTCTTTTTAATTGTAGCACAAAAAATAATAAAAATAAATATATTTTATGCCACAGAAAGAAAGGTGTAGTGCGTGTGGGGAACATTTGAAGGTCAACATATATGCTTATATTTATACATTGAACATTTATCCATCCATTTAGCAGATGTTTTAATCCAAGGCTAACAAAACCCTTTTTATTGAACTATGTAAAACTAATGGATGAAGAATAAACACATAAACAAATAAATAATGAGAGTGAAACGCGTCATTTAAAAAGTACTCCATCGTCACAATAAATAATATTTAACAGGACAAAACAATTATTTTCGAACTACTATATTTAAATTATTGTGATTAATGAACTTCATGAAATGTTTGGACAAAAATGGTCCTCCTTTTGTTAAATGTGTCATTAACTTCGTCACCGTAAGAATAACAGTTGTGTTTTAATGGTCGTAAAAAGACGGCACATCGTGCTTAACTGAATTAAACAAACTGAAACAAGTGAATGGGTGATGATGATGTCCCACTCGGAAAATTATGGTAGGCAAAAAAAATATGTTTTCTCACCACGAGGTGGCGCTATAATCAAACTTATTCCGGACTCATCCTGTCGTCGCTATCTAAAAAAATTTTATTGTGCACTTGTCAGTTGTTAAAGTCAGTTCATAAGCTTCTCCACAGATGTGTTTTGTCTAGTTATACTTTACATTGGCTAAACACTCGTTTACAAATCATGGTGACGGTAAACATTTTGTTCTCAAACGCTGCATGTATATAATAGTTTTTTTTTTTTAAGGAAGAATGCTAGATTTACGCTGTACTCACTAATTATATCATCCTTCATTATGTAGACTTTGAAAATCGCCAGCAATCCCTTCACAAAAGCCTTTATTTAAATGAACTGCCTTTTTACACACATTGACTTAGAGCTGTGAAGTAAACAATGAATTTTGAATGCCTAATTTACATGATCTTGATAGGCACGAATTAAACAATCGATGTGTGTGTGTTACCTGTGAAGTGCGCTTCACACCTAGGCAGCAGTCAAGTGCTGGGTAATTAAATGACGCACTGACGACACCGATTGCTGTAGGCTGTTCTTTTGGGCGGGTCCAAGTGGACGTATACCCACCAAGTCTAACAGACTATTTTAAATAAGTACAGACTCACTAATTGTAGGTCAGTTCTGCAGATCAGCGTTCCGCGTTGCGAGGATTGAAGTTTGTCGGGGTCGATTTATTTTATACGATATAGACTTTTTTTGGAGTGGAACATCCCTGCGTGATTTTACCCCTGAAAATAACTGGATTGGATTGCTTAAACTTAATCGCTCAGCATGCCTCGGTCATTCCTGGTAAAGAAGTATTTCACCAGCAAGAGGCCAAACTACAGCGAGTTGGAATGTCAAAATGGTGAGTTTTTGTTACTTTTAAAACGAATTTCAGCTAAATATAAATCCATTTGAAGTGAGCAACAGTATCAACTCTGGTGTTAGTTATGTTGCTTGGAATAACGGAGGAAAGCATCGGTATGGAAGTGTATACATTGTAACAAACATCGGACATATTAGGAACTGTGTTTACTGTTTAGTTCCTCGAGTTTTTTAAGGGATGTCGAGAATATTCCTTGTGAAATTCCAGACACAGCGTCTTTTTTTAGTTCTTGTGGTTGCATCCATGAGGTGCACATGTGGTTTCATATCTTGTTCGAATTGCTGCAACGTCACACTTTTTACTTTAACATGACTCTTAGATTGCTATACTTTTAATTATCTTAATCATAACTCGGTGCTAATGGTTGTAAGACTCATTTGGGTTCTTATTTGTTTCCAGATACTTTGCCAGACAGATACCCACTGGCAGAACTTCCAGCAGTGAACAATGACATTCCCGTGACCTGCCTGACCACCGGATTGGTTTGGGATGTCAGCTTGCTACCTTCCTTACATGACCCATCATCCCCAACCACCCTCTCCACAAGCCAGGGCCCATTGGACCTCAGCTCTCCCTCCAGTGTCAGCTGCAGCAGCAGCGGGGAAGAAGATGAAGGACGCACGTCAGACCCACCGAGCCCAGATTCCTCAGACACGTACCATCCCCAACAGACCAGCAGGCCTAGGCGCAGCAATAAGAACAGGGCAGGGCAGAGGGACGACAAAAGCGAACCCCCCGTCCCTGCCACACGGCCAGCATTCTTCTGTAAGCACTGTCCTAAAGAGTACAACAGCCTTGGCGCTCTGAAGATGCACATTCGCTCACACACGCTACCCTGTGTTTGTCCCACCTGTGGAAAGGCCTTCTCACGGCCATGGCTTTTAAGAGGACACATTCGCACACATACAGGTAAATCAAATTATTTCATAAACTCAACTTTTATTTTTGCTCTTATACTATTTATTTAAAGTGATAGTTCACCCAAAAATGAAAATTCTGTCATCGTTTACTCACCCTCATGTCACTTCAAAGCTGGAGGACTTTCTTTCTTCCGCAGAACACAAAGAAGCTATTTTGAAGAATGTTGTTAACTGGCACCCATTCACTTGCATTGGTTTTGTGTCAATAAGTGAATGGGGGCCAATGCTGTTCAGTTACCAACTTTCTTCAAAATATCTTCTTTTGTGTTCCTCAGTAGGAAATAGTCATACAGGTTTGAAATGACAAGAGCCACATGCTGACAGATTTATCATGTTTGGGTGAACTATCACTTGAAGTGTACCCCATCAGTTTCAGATTTCATGCATATATTTGTAGGATTTTCAAAAGTTTGTTTAATGTAGCTGAGGAAATGTCTCCCATTATGTATCAAATTCTCCAAAATCTCATTTATCAATGACTGGATGAATGCAACACAGTTATGCATAGTGATGCACTCACAAGTAAGCATTCAATGTAATTGCTTTCCATTGATCACTCATTGTGTTGACGTCATCCTAACAATGTCACAATAGGACAATCTTATCAATCAGTTGTGTGAGAGCCGGAGATAAGCAGAGATAAGTTGATCAAGAATGCTAGAAAGCAATGGTTATCATCCTGCTTGAGTGGTCACTTGTTTTGTGTACCTAAACTCAGGTCTAATGGCTAAATTCAAATTAATTCAATCAGTCCGCTTTGTGACTGCACTCAAGTTTCTGGTGTTTTTAGCAAAGCCATGCAAGCAGAAAAAGTCTACCTTTAGGCAATTTTTCTTATCCCCTTTTGTTTTGTTTCTTAGGTGAGCGTCCATTTTCTTGTCCGCACTGTAACCGTGCCTTCGCTGACCGTTCGAACCTGCGGGCGCACCTGCAAACCCACGCAGACGTAAAGAAGTACCAGTGCGGCACCTGTTCTCGCACCTTCAGCCGAATGTCCCTGCTGCAAAAACACACCGCAGCCGGCTGCTGTCCTTCCACAGCCTGAGCCATTTTATGAAAGAAAGTGGAAGAGCAGCATTTCTGTGTTGCCAGGAGGTGATAATTCAGGACCTTGAGAGATAATAATAAAGACTGTTTGTTTCTTCTCGACAACAACGACTTAATACGGGAGCGGAGAGGCAAAACACAACTGAAACATTCAAGCTGACTTTTTAAAAACAACATGGTTGATACTTTTCCCATTGCCACGTGGTTTTCTCTTAAGCCAAAATACTACAAATGAAGGAATTATGAATGTGTTTAAGTATAATAGCTGTTTTTTGGTGGCGTGCAGTGTAGGAGTCCTGAACCAAGGACAGCTGCTGTCAGGTTGGGGGTGGGCTCACTATGGTGGGGTATGTCTCTCAGCGTGACGCACACACACACGCAAACATTTGCACACAGACAGACAGCTGTTCTGTGGTGCGGAGGCAGTCTGCTAACAGGTGTCCTGGCCCTGTCTGCCCATTTCTCTAGAAACACACTCTGGGAGAGCCGTAGAAGATCAGTGTGTGCCCTGTTTTTTAAGTGGGTTTTAGTTGGTTGTAACCTGCATGTGCAAAATTTGCCTTGATGTCGACACTTATTTTTACTGAAGCCTGTGCCTTTCACCACATGTACCACTCTCTCTCTCTCTCTCTCTTTTCTTTATCACTTTTTTTGTTGTATCAGGGGACTACGTTTTAAAATGCACTCCAGTTTACCAAAGAGTATTGATGACCTGTCGTTTTATATTATTAAAAACACGACCGGACAATTGGAAGCAAAGCCATGTTTTGTAATTTAAAGCTGTAATACCTCAATGTTTTTTCTAGCAATGAGATGCAACACTTCTGTATTTTACCTTCGCAGTACACATAGCCAGCGACATTTTTCATATTCTATTCACTCTGCGTGCGGACATATCGAATTTTATGTGGCTTTGTATTGACGTCAAAAACTGCATGAATTTTTTTCTTCAAATTGAGTTTGGTGCAATTTTTTACCTCTTATTTTTAGCATACACTTTTTCATATTTCATGTCTCTTTGTATTCGTCCAAACATTTTCATCCAATAAAGTAATTTAAGTTCATACAAAAGTGATTCATGTTCATTTGCTACAAAAAGCGGGGATGCAGGAAATGACTACCGTCAAGGACTCATGTCATACAGCTGGTGCTATTTGAAACTGTTGAAATGTGTTAATAGGAAGTATGGTGCTTCATTTCCAGTGAATAGAAGTGACTCGCTGGTTTGTAACTGTGATGTTTGCTGGGTGGCAGGTGAACAGGTGAATTAACTATGACAGCACAGGGACAACTGCATGCACCTGCCACGCGCCACAATGCCACCTGTCACCCGCCACGCACACACGCACTCACTCTCGGCAAACAAAACGGTTTACCCAGAACTGACTCGATGCGTATGGATGTTCGTTGATCTCTGTATGCAAGCGTCGAGAGCTGTGAATCCATTTCTATATACAAGGCATAAAGATGTCATTGTGGCCTTATGGTATTTTCGTCCTGTGAGTGCTCTGTGTTCGTTCAAACTGTTATTTCGCCTGCGAGGCAAACTGATGGAATGTCTTGCATAAATATTTTCATGTTGGAAGCTTTGCCTATGAGCAAAGCTTGATGTAAGGTGCTTCTAACCTCAAAACCTGGCTGGTTTAACTGTAATGCCACAAAAAGATCTGACCTATGATCGGCTCTGTGCTTGCCATGGAGTTGTATAAATTAGGCTTTAAAAAGTTCAATATTCTCTTGTATTCTTTAGAATGTTAGTAAGTGAAACGTATGTCTACATAAATCAGACTAAACTTTAAAAGTCCAGACAGTGAGTCAGCTGCTGTCAAGAGCGTAAATTCCCTCAATGTTCAGGCACCAGTCAAAGTAGTCGCTTGTGTAGATGATGAGGTAAGTTCTTCCATTTGCTGTCCCAGATCTGAAACGTCTGAAAAAAGCGTTAGTTTAAGGAGCTGCTTCCTTTTTAGTCACCCAGCCACTCACAGACATACACAAACTGAGGAATGCATGCGTCAGGTGCAGACATGTATGTTATAATGTGTAATCGTGGGGGATGCAGGTTTGGAACTGGAAGCGTCACCCCCCAGACAAAGATTGTTGGTGATCCACTTGGGGTTTAACCTTTTTAGGCGCCGTGGAGGAACTCAATCCCACAAACGCTCAAGGAAAGGAAAACATCTGTATGAAATGGGAGCAGAACTGTTACATGTGGTCGATTTGTAAGAAGCCCGGGGGGAGGGAGAGGCAGTCTAATGAGATGACGTTATCAGTGTTGCTGTGTGAGAAACTTTGAAGAAGAAATTCCTGATAAAGCCCCGCTGTGCGTTGTCAGCAGGTAAAAGCCCCAAACTAGACTTTGTTTTTATGGATTTGGCAGATGCCCATCAGAAGCAATTTACAGTGCATTTGATCTATCGAACCCATGACCTTTGTGTTGCAAGCACAATGCGCAACAGAACTGGTTCTTCAAACTTTTTCTTCCTGATGTAAAACTAGAAATTTGGGAAACTTATTTCAAGCCAACGCACTAGCTTACAGAATGCTTGCTTTAACGCAACCCACAGCGATATTTAGGATCGCATATTCTTCTCGAAGAAATGAAAAGTAAATATGCGCCCTCATACGTTCGTTCCTAAGGGATAATGAGGCGTCTGTCTCTGAAATCGGAGAGCTCCTTCCCCACTGCGCGTTCCCAAGTGCCAGAACGTTCACTGTAATTTACCAAAAGTGGCTGCTGCTGCCATAAAGCATGTGTTTAACATTCCAATCCCTTTCTCAGGGCTTGTGCATGCCTTTTAGAAGCTTGTTCCTTCTGGCTTTTCCCCTCTTTACTTTACGTGGCTAAATTTGAGAGTAACTGTGATGTGTGCGTCGCCTCTGTGAGCTTTTGCCTTACTTCACATGAAGATCATCTCTCTCCCTCAGAGACACCCAATGTCCCAGGCAGGAAATGGGAGTTTACATTGGCCCGACTTTGCAGGGAGATTGGGCTCAAGTGTTCTCTGACTGCTGTATAGCTGCAAAAAATCCCCATCCCCCCACACAAGATTCCCTCCCACGCCTGCTCTCCCACTCAGTAAAGGGGGAGAGCGCCGGCAGAGCCTTGGCCAAGGCTTGGGGCTCGGGGCCTGGGATACAGGAAGAAGCTGTCAGCCTCCTATAAACACGAGTGGTCTTGCGCCCACGACACGTTTGCGCCGGGGGGAATGCACTGCAGCCGCCGTGCTGTCTGTGTCAAAGTGACTGCATGCGAAAAAGTCATGTATTACTCACCGCAGGTATTCTAAACTTCATTAAAAGCATCTCTGCTGTTAGTATATCAGACCACTTTTATGTCTCCTCATGATTATGGCTGTGTCCCAAACCAAAGCAACTCCCTTGTTGCCTTGCTGCCCAGTCAGTCGATTACGTAACAAACAGCGTTTTGATATGAAGGTACCATTTTAGAACGTCTTTCCAACACCAGCTTCAACCAGAGTGAATTTCCAGGCCAGTACAGGCTGGTTTATGCTGGCCTATGTCCTGGTGACCAGCTTTGTTGGTCTTTTCAGCAGGGAGTGAATTATAACGTCATGTCTGATGAACAAATTCAAGTGAGCTTTGGAAGATAACCAGGTGAAAATGGAACGACTGTGGTGCTAATTCTTTTTTTTTGTACAGATATATTTAAGTAATGAAGTCCTGAACCGCACATTGGCTGTGGTATGTCATAAAAAATTGACCACATTAAGGCATCCAGTTTATTTCAGATGGTGGACAACTGTAAAACACTTTCATACAAAGCAACATACACTGCATTTGAAGTATATATTTATCAGTATGTGTGTTCCCTGGGAATCAAACCCATGACCTTCACACCATTAATGCAAAGCTTCATGAGCTACAGGAAAGTTTAAGGCAGATGAAGAGAACGTGCCTCTGAGGCGGTGAAGATGAGTTTGGTTTTATGATTAAGTTTTGCTTATTTCGTGCGGGTTGCACACCAGCGCCATCTCTACCTCACATCACCCACATGGTTCAATGTCGGCCCATCAGATGTGCAGAGGAACAGTATGAGCCTAATTACAGACAGAGAGACTTCTCCATCAACTTCGCTGAGGTCTCCCATGAACAATGGCATCTAAACAAAACCGCCAAACAAAAAGCAAGCAAAGCTCCTCAGCTCTCTCTCCAAGAGCTTCGGAGTTTGCCAGAGGGCCGCTGGAGAAGCGTAGAGACCTTATTACAGAATAATGAATCACACACTCACAAGTCACCGGGTTGCAGAGGATGAATGTGCTCTCTGTTGGTTTTCCTGGAGCTGCGTGTTTACTAACCAATGACGCAGGCTGCACTTGATCAGAGACATGTGTTGCTGAGGTCTCGGTTCCAGTGAGAAGGCAGGAGAGGGGGAGCCGAGCGCGGATGTGTGGCGCCTGGGCTCCCTTGGCTCGGCTCTGCCACACACACAGGGGTTGGGGTAACTGTGGGGGTCATGCTGAGAAAAATAAACCATGTAAACCTCAGGACAGGAAGCACGCTGTAGCGAGGAGATCCACATTAAGCGAGCATGAGGACTCTCGTTTCGGGTCTATGCGCTCAGGGTTAACCGGTATTTTAAGTCCCAAAGTTCATTCGTTAATAGCAAAATGCTAAAGAAGTTTTGTATATACCACATCTTTTAAACAACAATGTTGCAAAAAAGGTTTTAGTTGTTTGTCACGACAGTCATTGTTTGGACAAACAGCTTGTCCCACCCTAAATTAACATGTGGTTAAGCAAATGTTGTGAAGTCTGTTGTTGTTTAAATTGTATATTTGTTTTCAGTCTAATTATATAAATTAACATTTAAGTTCTCATACTTTTGCTCAGCTCATGTGTTTCCTGAGAATTGAACCCAAGTGCCAGTGCTCTACCATTGGAGCTACATAAACTCTTGCACTTTTGTTTGATTTCATAACAGGTGCAGAAAATATACACTTTAACTCCAAAAGTTTTAACATAGCAGGTCGTCACATCTTGCAACATTAATAGTGATAATTTGTTTATGGACATGAAACATTTCACCAATTCTCATTTACGCGCATGACACCATTTACTTGAAATCTCATCATTAATACAACAATTGCTCAATTTCAACTAGAAATACCCAATGACTCATATGAAAATTCTTGCCAAAACAAGTGCAACTTATCCTTGACTGTAAAAAATTATAGTGGGCGTTGGCTGAAAAACGAAGCGGGAAGTGCGGCACACGGAGGATGCAGTCCAATTTTAGGTTTTGCCTCCCAGGTCGTACTTAACTTGTTCCTGAGCAAAGCAGTTTGTATCCTGTGCTAGGATTCCACTGCCCAGCTTTTCCTTACACATGCAAACAGAAAGAAGTGTTGTAATTCACAGGCTGACCCCAGATGGACAAGTGTCAAACTTTTACCGTTAGATCAATGGCACCTCGCAGCATTTCCAGACTTTAACTCTTGGATTTCCTGTTGTTGCTGACCTGTAAAAAAAGTTAGAGGGGAAATATTTTGTAGGGGGCGTGAACTGCAGAATTATAGCTTTGTGGTTGCACCGATCTGATTGGCTGTTCAGTGGGACAACACAGACTGACTGTCCTTCAAATACAAAAATTAATGTGCGACTGATGAAAAGCTGTTTATACGTTGGAGTCACGTGGGGTGGCTCTCGGTTTACTGAGCTAACTAAACAGCTTTTTGTTTATATCAACTTAACACAAACTAACACTCCACAGCTGTCATATAACATCATGTAACCCACCAGCACCTTCCCCCAACACACGCATACATCCAGGGGTGGTCCTTTGTTGTATAGACCAAACGGCAGCTTCGTAATGATGCAAAGCTTGTGGTCAACCTGATCTCTCTAATCCAACATGAGGCATCGTTCTGATCTACTCATCCTGTTGTTTGGAAGAATTTGACAACCCACAATCTCTGAACTTATGAGAAGGGGAGATTTGCTCATTAATGTCAGCGGTTTTGAGCAGGAAATGAGACGAAACTCCTCCAAAACTCACAACAAGGACACACGCATCCATATTCGCATTAATGCTCCTCTAACACAATTGCAAACTTCAGTACACACAAAAATACTCAAAACATATAGATTCTTTCCATCTTGATATGTTGTTTCAGTGAGTTTTACAACAGTCACATGCTGAATTGATTAAACTAAAGCCCCTTACAAAAAGTATGAAAAAAGGCTCCACTTGCTGAAAGATTTCCCACCCAGCTGTTTTTTAGGTAATGGGAATGTTGGCTTGATATATAAAGATTTAATGAGCTATGAACAGACGGGCTAAAATCTCTTAAAAGTACATATGATAGGTAGGCAGATGCATTTCTCTACATTTGGCTCGTTTACTTTCTCTGACATCAGTCTTAGGTGCACAGACACCAGACTACTGGTGATCGTAAAATCAAAATTTAGAGAGAGTAGGAGTCGAAGAGAGCAAACTTATCGTGTGAACCAACATCCTTGAGTTTTAAATACATATAGACAGAGGAGGAGTATAAGAAGACTTTTTTTTCAGCAAGAGCCAGACCTTTAAGATAATTTTGTAGAAACTAGAGAGCAGAGAAAAATTTGCACCCATGTTCAGTAGCAATATGTGCCCTTTAAAGGGATAATTCCCCCCCCCAAAAATGTATATTCATTCATTTACTCGTCCTGATCTCATTCCAAACCTGGCTTTCTTTCTTCTGCAGAACACAAAAGAAGATATTTTGAGGAATGTTGGTAACCAAACTCATTGACTTCCATTGTATGGACACAAAACCACTTAGACATTTCTCAAAATATGTTCTTTTGTCACATATAAGTTTTTAACCACATGAGGGTGAATAAACTCTGACTGATTTTTATATTTAGGTGAACTATTCCTTTAACATCACTGTTTTAACATGGAGCTCCATCAAAAGAGCCCTGTCTCTCACTGGAACGCTAAATGAGTGACACTCACCCACCATGCCGGACATTCACACCTAAGATCAAAGAATTTCAGGATAACAGCTTTTACTCACATACCAGTGAACTTTAGGTAGCCCCCGACTCCCCTGCCATCACTTTTAACACCCCAGTGATAAGTCTGAAGAGGGCAAATGGTACAAACACCTGTCTACAGTTCAAACACAGCCATCGTCCTTGTGCAGTCACCTGTCGGCCATCAGCTGTGAAAGGGCTTCTCACTTTTACAAAGAAGGAAGGGGCTCTTTATTGTCTGTTTTACACGGTTGGCTTGTTGAGTGCTTTGAGCGGCCATAGCTGTGCACCAAGCCGAGGGTTTAAATAAACACTCGCGTTTGCTTAGAAATGTGTGCATTAGAGTTTGCGATACTTGACAGCCAGGTGAACCTTTCATGTAATAAGATTTAAAACGCTTCTAAGTCTGGCACACATTTTTAAAGGTCCAGTGTATGAAATTTAGCAGCATCTAGCGGTGAGGTTGTGAATTGCAACCATTGGCTCACTCCACCCCTTCCCCCTTCCTTTCGAAGCTCTACGGTGGCTGACACAGGACTAAGATGTCGTCAAGTTTTTGCTTCTTTGCCGAAGGAGATAACGTATTTACGAAACGCTTTGTAGAGCAGTTTGTCCGTTTAGGGCTACTGTAGAAACAACATGGTGAATTCCTTGAGGACCCGCGGTGTATAGAAATAGCTCATTCTAGGATAATAAAAACATAACGCTTCATTATGTAAGGTCTTTATACACCTGTGAAGACATAGTTATGTATATTATATTGCATTTTTGTCAATAAATTCTCCAAAAAATGACACACAGCACCTTTAACATACGCCATTGTTACTTGAACGTATGGATAAACATGCTCTGTTGTATGTAAAGAAGTTTGAGGATTATAAAGTAAATCTTGGTAAAGAGTCCAAGAGAGGAAAAGGAGAGGGATAAGGAGAATAAGAGGGAACATCAGAGAGCCGAGGGAGGAAATCCCACAGCAACCTGACCTCCATCTGAGTTTTGAGCCAACATTAGACATGCGTTCACTTACTTGCTCTCTTTGGGTGTGGTAGGTTCTTCAAAAGCTCAATGTCTCTCTATTTAGAACATTTTGGCAAAAAACAAGCAAGGTGGCACCGACCGCTGAAAAAGAGGCAAGTCAAACATCTAAACAAAGCTCCAAATTATACATCATGCATGTAAACACATATTTAGATGACATAATGCGTATGTACATACTAATATAGTAACGAGTAAAAAAATCTGGGCATGTGTGTTCTCACAGTCTCCAGCACCTGGATTATCTTGAGGGAGATAGAGGTCTGTTAGTTTCGCTTAAACCTCTGCATTCCTCTGCATTCATCCACAGAAGAGGAAACAGACCCCTCTCTATCATCTGAGCTCATGGCCCGCATGTGATTTCAATATGGACACAGCGAGTCAAATGCGGGTCTGTTTGCACTTGTGCTAATGTGTGTGCAAGAGTTGGGAAACTAAACGGGGTTTACATGAACATTTTTATCGAGTTCTTTATTTGAACAAAATGCTCCACAAACAAACAAATAAATAAACATAGGAGAGATGAATGCAGATGTGTTTTAGGTGGAATGTGAGGGAAACGAAAGGAAAAGGAGAATCTGTATGGGGGTCAAAACAGTGCAGATTTCATTTCTAAACTTTAAAAAAAAGAAAAAAGTAAAAGCAGCTATACCTGATCTTCTATACCCGTTTCCCACAAGAGCATGAAAACCTGTCTCAACACAACCACAAGAGCTGTGTGTCTTTTCCGCAAACACTGCATATTAGTGAAGGATACGGCAAGTGCAGTGGTGGGTGGGGGTGGCCGAGGCACCTTGCAACAGCTGGACTGAATTAGCCGGGGTTGGGGGGTGCAGAGGGGGCTCTGAGACTGCTGGCGCCAGGAGCAGGCCAGCAGGTCAGGGTGGATGAAGATTACCAAAACACAAGCGGGCAGCCATGCCCTGCGGAGGGACGAGGGGGGGGGGGGCGGGGAGCAGGGGTTCCTGGCTCACAGGCCTTCAGCCACAGGATGAGGCGGCAGGAGGACTTCCACTTCCTGTCAGATAACCTTTTCCTGTCCATATGACATCCAAAGAAAGAATGCCTGAAAAGAAAACAGTGGATGCAGATATTTCTGTGATAATGAGATATTGAACAAGGCACCTTTCTTTCTAGGACAGCGTCGGTAACATTTACCGAAATCTGCTGTCGTGTAATCTTTCGTAGCTGTGAGTGAACATGACATGAGAGCAAAATATTTTGAATTAGTTGGTGAATTGAATGAAAACAGAGCAAACGCTGCTAAGCTCTAAATATAGGAGTTTTATTAGATTTGGAAGCCAAATGGAGTGGAAATACACTCAGACGCCATGCCTGGATCTGAAATGGGAACTGCACAGGAACAGTTTCCATATGAGGTAAAAAGTCCTTTTAAGCGCAGACATTCAGGCTTTGAGTCTTTACATTTGTCTTCCAAATGTTTTTAGACACAATCAAACATCTAGAAATCATAACAGATTCCTTCATATTAATTCCTTCAATGTTAACTAAAGACCACTAAAACGGACAACGAATTTTATATTTATGAATACGTAACCATGACCATGACCAATGATTTGCATAAATAACGGTTGAGGTCAAGGATTAGAATTGGCACATAGAGCCATCTAGTGGTCGACTAAAACATAACCAGGATAAAATGTAGTGCAAATCAAACTATAATAATGGTCTTTTCTAAGCCATCCGTTTTGGAAACGATTTATAATTCATTACCAGACACTATGTGACCTGGGTAGTAAAGAGAAATTTCCAATTTAACACTCTATTTTTTTGACGATGTCATGAATTTAAGACGGCACTAAAATCACAAAAATGTGTTGCGTCATAACGTTCGTCTTTTTTATATAGTTTTGTGCTTTATTAGTAGTCTACGTTTTATGTAAAGAACAAGGCGTTCCATTATTTTGTGCAAACATAAACTAGCCTACCTACAGCCATTAAAAAAGTGAACAATGACACAAGATGGCGCCAAATCCTCTCGCGGACCTTCAGACTATTTTATCCGCTCCAACATCCCGGTCGTGCCGTAAGTTAAATATGACACACTAGCCTAAAACTACATCTACATTTAATAATACATTGATTTTTAAACACAGAACTAAACTATAACTTCATTGAATCCCGAGCTGATACCTTGTCGAACTCAAAGCAGGTGAATGGGCCATCACAATAAAAGCTGACTTCGATATTGCCTGATTTTTTAAACGTTATCTATTTTACATCGATTTTTATAGACACAGGTGTCAAAAACCCTAGAAATGTTTTATATAGCTTTCTGAGAAAGATTAAAGGCATGTTTGAAATTGAAACGACAAGACGGTAATTTATTTTTTAAGTTTATCGTATGTTTTTATCTGTATTTTATTATGTACTTTACATATTTTTATGTTTAAATTAAACGATGAACTTGTGTAGTGAAATACTTTTGTGATCGCATGTGGAGGTCTTGGATATAAATGATTAACGTTAAGCCATATCCTGAGTGTGCATACTAGCATTACATTAAAGACAAAACATTTTTGTATGATGGGCTATGACAACAATTAAGTCACTGACTATGTGTAGACATCATCAAAATACTATGGTTAAATAGCGACTATAGTAGCCTGTGTCACTCACCTATTCACCCTAGGCCTGTTAAAGGCGCAGTTTTTGTTTAACAGGGGCCACTAGCGTTGTATTATAGATTTCGCTCAGTCGCTCAGTCCAAAGACAACGGTGGCCACCACAGTACAAAAAGATGTCGTTCTCATGTTGACGCAGGGAAGAGATTTTGCGGGCATTAGAAAGACTGTAGAAAGAGCTATGTCTTATGTATTACATAAAATAAAAGGTTTGTGGATTTTAAGTTTAAAAAGAAGGATAAAAGTCAGGCAGGAGCTTGACCTGTGTTAATATAAAAGACTTCCAGCAGAGACGCGTTAGGACCCGCGGTACTAAGGCTTTTAGCGGAGATACTCATAGATATTTATGGAGACACTTTCCAGCAGAGAGACGTTGGAGAGAAATCGTCTAAAATCACCCCCGAGGAGGTTGCTTTGATTCGGATCAGAATGTGAGTAATATACCAAGATATGTTGTTGTTGTAATATTAGCTGTGTGACGGAGCAGTTTTGAGCTAACTTATCTGGAACCGCTTAAATATTGTACTCGTCCAGATACTGGAGAGAGAGAGCGAGTTGGAGCTGAAACTGGAGAGAGAGCGAGAGCGCGTTTTACTCTTTTACTCAATAATGACTAAACTTTCAGTTAATCCGTGGGTCACATGCGTTCCGAACCGGAGAGCACGATCTGTACGGATCACGGATCAACCCGCGATCCGTTTCACCACGATACCGCAGCGGAGAGGAAGAGGAAACGCTCGTTGTGGAGTTGTTTGTCCGTTTAGGGCTGCTGTACAAAACATGGCGGCGAATTCCATGTATGTAGGCCCGCTCTGTATGTAGATATAAACAGCTTATTCTAAGGTATTACAAACATAATGGTTCATTACGTAAGGTCTTTATACACCTCTGAAGAAATAGTTTTGTATATTATTTTGCATTTCCGTCAATGGATCCTCCTAAAACGCCGTATTGTTCCTTTATATGTAACGTTACACACCTATTCACTGACTAGAGAGTCTAATATAACTCAAGTGCCTGAGACCATGCCAATAAACAGTACTTCTCAAGATGCTTTAGGGTTCACACCAACACCCCACAATGTCAGAATTGCAAGTGATGCATGCACACACAACTCAAGCCATGCATTCCTTTCTCACTCACTAACACATGTGTCAAAGTATTATTGCCAGATTTTCTTGCCAATGCATATATTAAACATAGTGATAAAGTAAGTGAAGTACCTGCTTCCCATGGTTATGAGATGCTGTGAGCATGGTTGCTTTGTGTTTTTTACAAAAGTATTGTCACTTGTGGATGAGAACATTTATTTATACAGAACACAATTGTGCTTATTTTACTGCATTCAAGGGTGATGAATTTACATAAGAGTCTGTTAGAATATCAACAAAGGGCAAATCAAATGTAGAAATGTTCAAATGATCAGATATGTGATGAGTTTATCATACTACAAAATCATTTTCTGTTCAATTTGTATGACCTACAATAGGAAGAAAAAAAACTGGACTCCTGTTGGGTGTTTTTCCTGTACTATTCATCATACTGTACATTCAGTTCATAATTTGAATTGAACTGCTTTACAATTATATTTTGAAACTTAAAAACTTTTTACTAACTAGTCATTTGTGAGGATAAATCCAGCAAAAGATGGTACGACAGACCTCCTGCAGGGGTTCAGGGTTTGGCTGGAGCAGTTAGCCCCTGCTGGTAGTTTATGGAACTACACCATTATGTGACCAACATCATTAATCAGCTCTATTGATGGCCATTCAAAACTAGCTGAGTATCTGATTGGTTAAAAAATGTACAAGCAAAACATTTAAATAATAAAATTTTAGTAAACTAAAATACTTGTACCACTGCCTGAATTTTTAACAGCACTTAAAAGGATAGTTTTCAAAATAATTATCACTGTTGGGAGTCAGTGGGGGGCAAAATCTGTCTGGTTATAAGCATTCTTCCAAATATCTTTCTCTGTGTTCATCAGAACAAAGAAAGTCACACAGATCTGGAACAACTCGTAGGTAAGTAAATGATGACAGAATTTTCTTTTTGGGGTGAAGTATCACTTTAACATCCTTTAATCTTATGTGTTTTGTAGAAAAAGTTGGAATGACATGAACGTGAGGAAATTTAATATTTGAATTTTCATTTTGGGGTGAACTATCCCATTTTCAGCATTAAATGAGGAAAGGATGTGAAACGTATGATGTGATCATCGTTAAAAATGATAAAATATAAGAAGTGTAATTGCACACTTCAGACGCTACTGTTTAGTCTCGTGAACAGCATGCTGAAAGCCATCTGCGTCATAGACTGGCTGTGTCTGCATTTAAGCAGTTGCTGCATAAGACAGGTGCCACACTCCTAAGAGACGGTACAGAGGCGGGGGGTAGCAAACTGACTTCAGTAGTGGGCAACCCCTTTGACATTCCTCGCAACCTTAAATATTAACTGTGGCCTCTGGTACGTGTATCACTGCCCTCAAAAGATCTTTGTGCATTGTGAAAGCCATGATATGGACAATGTAATGTGTTTACACCTCATTTATCTGTTTTCAGAAGACGTGTTTGCTGTCTTCAGGTAGTCTGAGAGATGCTGTTTGTACAAGGCCTCTCAGCAAGACATACCAACTACATTAGCAAGGTGGCCATATTAGCAAGTTATCAGAGGGACAGCTGGTACAGAAATTTGGCGGGCCAGACAAACAAATCGGGTTTAATATTTCTTAACAAGACGATGAAGGATATGACTGTGTTCACTTTATGCCGTCTCAGTGGACAGCTTGACCAACCTTGTTAGGGAATGAAGGCATGATATACCCCACCAAAACATCTCGGACAGGGGCAGCCATTTTGGCAAGGAACTCTCTCTCTGAAGTGATAGTTCATCCAAACATCCCCCAAAATTCTGTCATCATTTACTCACCCTCTTGTCATTTGGAGTATGACTTACTTCTGCAAAACACAAAAGAAGATGTTTTGAAGAATATTGGTAACCGAACAACGGCGGTACCTATTCATTTCTATTGTATGGACACAAAACCAATGCAAGTCAATGGGTACCGCCGTTGTTCGGTTACTAACATTCTCCAAAACATCTTCTTTTGTGTTCTGCAGAAGAAAGAAAGTCAAACACATTTGAAAAGACAAGAGGGTCATTGATGACAGAATTTTCACTTTTGGGCACACTATTTTAAATGGTTCGTCTGTAACGCCATCATGTATAATAAAAAGAACCCGTTCATGTTTGTAACACCCAAGAAGCCTGGGGATTGTGCACTCTTAACTGGAATGAGAAATGCATTGTTGTGAATCCCTGAATGCGACCGCATGTCTGCACTGGTTTAGATAAAACCCTGTGACGGTGCCACCAGATGAGATAGCACAATAAAAGTATGCCTCAATAGAGCATATATAGCAAAATGACTAGTATCCCAACAAAGGCCAAAATCCATGAGTTAATACAGTCTATTGTCTGGAACAGAGGCAGGAGCGGAGACTTTAACTAGCCACTTGCTAAAAGACTAATTGGCTCATCTTATTATTGCCTTTTTTGTGTGTTTGTGTTGGTTGCTGCTTAAGGTATTGAGTGAGATTATTGCAGAGCTGGGGCATTAACTGCTGTCTCCTCAAAATGCTTCCCTGTCTCCTTTCGGAAGGATTTTTATGCAGTGCAGTTGGCAAAAGGTTTTACGAACCACCGTAGCAATTAACCGACAATCACGTGTTGAACTGAATGTGGCTGCTTTGATCTTCATTTACTCACCCTCAAGTTCCAAATCTGTATAAATTTCTTTGTTCTGATAAACACAGAGAACGAAATTTGGAAGAATGCTTGCAACCAAACCGTTCTTGGCCAAGATATTTTGAAGAATGTAGGAAAGCAAACTGTTCTGGGGCATATTTGACCACCATTGTCATTTTTCCTACTATGGTAGTCAATGGTGGCCAAAGAATTGTTTGGTTACAAGCATTCTTCCAAATATCGTTCTCTGTGTTTATCAGAACAAAGAAGTTTATACAGATTTGGAACAACTAGAGAGTGAGTAAATGATGACAGACGCTTGGGACAATTTGTAGAAAATCAGAAATGCTTTACCATTTTTACCACTTGCAGGGCTGGATGTTTATTTGAATTGTCAGGTTTTACATCAATTAGGTATATACGTGCGGCGGTACACTCCTTCAAAACCATGTGCACATTTGTGCATGTGCGTGTGCTTGTAAATCTCAGCCTCCATCCATTTCGGTGTCTAAGCCCGCCGGCATTTGGTGCACGATGATCTAAAACAACTGTGACCCAACTGCAATTGAAACTTTGATTCCAGGAATCCCCAGTTCGATCTGGGTAACTGCTGTTTTTCGCAGTGAAGGGACGGGTGCCGTGGCTTCACCTTACTTCAAATATTAATACTTTTATGTGGCTTTGACAAATATTAATCAATTATTATTCAGCATTATCTTATTTTAAATTGATGATTTAAGCATGATTAACACCAACCTTTTCTGATACAGAAAGTAGAGAATAATACATGGTTTAAGTCTCTAATGAATGCTTAGGCTCTCTCTTCCTGCTAGGTCAGTGTTACTGTGAAAAGGGACTTCTTATCATCATGTACGAAAAACATCTTCAGTTAGAACACACTCTACCCTTGAGGAGTTTGTGTATGTGTGATTGTTTTGTTTCAGGAAAGTGAGAAAGAGTGGAAAATCACGAGACATGTTTTAATTCGTATTATAGTACATGCCTGTCATCTTTGATAAGCTATAGGACTATATGTCCTGTCTCATGACTCCAGAAGTGTTTGAGAGCCTTGTGTTCTTGTTTATCTATTGATAACCAATCATGTGAGCTTGATTTACCCAAGTAATGACGTAGTTAGTTGACTCTGTTAGCTTAAATACTACTGCATTTTGGATGTAAGGCAGGTCGGCCTGTGGAACTCCTTGAGAGTGCTGAAGCTGACTTCTGCTGGCAAAACTACTAACTATTTTTCTTCAGTAAATTTTCTTCTATTAATTACATTGCTGGCTTCTTGTCTTCATTCATTCATAACTGGTCTACGGGTCTTTTACTGTAAATCCCCTATAGCAGCAACCAATAAATGTACAGATGAATATTACAATGCACACGCAAGCACAGGACAATGGGTCATTAAAAAAAGCTTGTCAGGAGGTCTTTTACGTGCCGATTTTAAATATAAGTTAAATATAAGAGTAATAATTATTTTTAAATATTACATGCATACAGACTAAGAATGTAACAGGCACTTTAGATTCTGTTATCTCTCACGTTTTATCTGTCAACATTTTTCTATGTTCAGTGCCGCAAGTGAAGCTATACATATCCCAGCTGCCACACATATGAAGTGTCCCAGAATAGCCCTCAACTGGTCTACTATATCTAACCAAAGCGCAAGAAAGTTTCACTCATCAGTGTAACACTCCATACCATGCCAACAGATAACTGCTGTTCCATCAAAAATATCTATTATAGCATTTGTATTTAGTCTTTAGATTTTCTTTAACATCACAACAACTTTAATAACATTAACAGTTGTACCGTTTATAAAAAAAAGCAAAGTTACATCCATCATGATGCTGCTTCGTTAAAGCTAAAGTGATAGGTCGGTATTTTGGTTACCATTCAGTGTATATTTATTAATTGGTCAAGTTACCTCTTACTCAAACAATAAGCAGACCAGGAGCTCTGTGTTTTTAACAATAGAGCCCTTTGTCTGTCGCTCATTGTCAGAAATGTCAGCCTTTGGCATGGGGCAGGGATGGAGTATTCTTTTCTATATCGGGACACTATGATCCCCCCTCCTCTTTCGGTCCACACTGTTTAGCCCTTTTCCACATACAAGGACACCGAACGCAAGGTCAGATCCACTGGGGCTGGTGTGTAAAAAGAGGCGCTCCTCTCCGGCAGAGTCAATTACTGCACTGACACCAGTGGAAATGTAGCGCCAGCTGCCTGCATAATACACTGAATTTAGGCTTGTTATTTAAGCATGTTGTCTGGAAAGTTTTACAACAGATCTGCTATTTTGTATGTCATCAATGCGTTGCTGCTATGAAGTGAGTTGGTGAATTAATGATTATAAGACATGAAGCCATTCAGTTTTGTCATTTATTCACTCGTCGCCAGGCATAATAAATAATATTTGTGTCTTAAATAAAATTATAATAATATATACATCTTTAAAGTTCACCCCCCAAAAAAAGATCTCATAATTTAATGAACCGTAATAATTAATGGTATATTAATTTAATATACCATGTTGATGCACATACCAGACAAGATTGTGAAATATATATTTTTGTCATAATTTACTCACACTCTTGTCATGTCAAACCTCTTTCTTTCTTTCTTTCTTCCACAGAACACAAAAGAAGATATTTTGAAGAAAGTTGTTAACTGGCCCCATTCACTTGCCATTCAATGGGGGCCAGTGCTGTTCAGTTACAAACTTTCTTCAAAATATCTTCTTTTGTGTTCTGCGGAAGAAAGAAAGTTAAACAGGTTTGACATGACAAGAGTGTGAGTAAATTATGACAAAAATATATATTTTTGGGTGAACTATCACACAATCTTGTCTGGTATGTGCATCAACATGGTATATTAAATTAATATACCATCAATTATTACGGTTTAACTTATAAATAGAATTTAATATTATATACTATAAAATCAATATTATATAATTGAGAAAGTTAGGTGTGCCCCTTAGAAAAATTAACAGTGGTTTTATTATTGTAAAAATGTAGTGAATATTTTTTTGCCAGGTTGATTCATATTTGAATTACCATAGTTTAACCATGATAACCATACACCATGGTAAACTTTGGTTATTGTGGTGAGACCACAGCAAATTTGTGGTTACTGTGTTTTTTATTCAAATAAATAAAATGCTAAACCCTGGTTATTTTTCGTAAATGGTTTCTATAAGAGAACATCCTTCTCAATAATGTTGATATTATCATTAAGAGCAGTGCATCAAGACTAATATTGCTCTGTATTTTTAGCGTCCCATATCATGTCAAGCACAAGGGACCCTTTAGTAATGTCGTCTTGGGTTGCACTTACCGTGGCCACACACACACAATGGCAAGCCTCCCTCCGCTGGCGTTTGCAACAAAGGATTCCACAAACAAGCAATTAGAGTAAGAGAGAAGACCGGACACATGGCAATGATCACCTAATACTGATCATGTATGTTGAGGAGAGAATTGTTGACGAGTTATTGGAGAGATGTTAAAGAGGCTATGGTAAGGGTGTTGCTTGTTGCCGCTGAGAGGATGGCTGTCACCTTTATCCCAGCGGGACCTGAGGGAATTTGCAGTTATCGCAGGCGCCAGATGACTGCTAGTGTTAAAAAAAGTTATATATACTGCGAAAAAAAAACATTAAAATAAATATAATTTTAAGAGAAACATGTCCTTTATTAGTTATTTTTGCCTTTATCAGTAGTTTCAGATTGTTTTGGTTAATGCGTAATTACGCACGTTTGTCATGGTGATAGCAGTAGATGATGGCATCATTAAACACGCGGCCCTTTTGATATCAATACTCTCCACTTAGTGAGCATAAAGTAATGCTGTTATAAAAATAACCAAGCTTAGGTTTGGGTAAAGATAAAAATGCGGCTTGCCCTTTTGTGTCAGTTTGGACACACAGCAAGCACCAATAGGCGATGGAGGAGGTGACACATTATAATTTCTCTGACCGTGACCTTGGAGGAGATGATAAAAAGAGTGCGACCACTCCAGCCGATCAGTCCGCGTTAAGGTCAGTTAGCAAATTATGACTGGACGCTTCAACTTATTTTATTTACTTAAGAATTTGTTTACTATAATAATAACAACAAAAATATAATCAATAAAATCAAGTAATCTGAAGCTTTAAAACTTTTTTGTCAGCAATGAAATTTTATAATAAACACAATCTGTATAACATAGTCAATTTAAATAGTTATTATTCATAAGTGCAGGAATTTGTCTGTTTGCATTGCGTTAGTCATCAGTATTTAATTTATGCATTAATTCTTTCTTTATTACATATTTTATTTTAAAGGAAAATAATTGTTTTCTTTTAGGGTATATCGAAAGGCACCTTTTTTTAGAATCTTCGGTGAGCAACGGAGCAGTGGATTTATCATGGCAAGACTCATGGATATGACGGAGTTTGGAGAAGCAGCGCTGTTTCTCCGCAAATCCGACATGGGGATTTTGGCAGCGCACGCCACGGCTTTTGATGGTATTCCAGATGAAACACGTTTCATCAACAAATGTTTTACCACGGATACAAACATTTCATTTCTCTTTGAAATATTTGACGCGTTTTTACGCGTCGGCTTTATGTTCTTATAATTCATTGTTAATGTTAAACAGGAATGTCAGAAAAAATAGCATTGAATATTGGATTTATAACAAACGAAGGAAAAACTTTGTGGTCGTCTGGAGGTTTATTACAGTCTCCCTTGTGCGCAGGAAAGAAACGCGTTTGGATACCAGATGAGAAAGAAGCCTATATTGAGGCTGAAATCAAGGAGATCAATGGTGACAAAGCCATGGTTGAGACAAGTGATGGAAGGGTAAGACTTCTCAAATTTAGTTACATTTGTTTTGTGATATTAAACAATCAGATAAGCAAATTTTAATTTAATGATTTCCTGGATATGCCAAAGTGAAAAACTTTTGCTTAGTTATTAAAAAAATCAAAGGTGAAGATACAACCATTTTTTATTAAAATAATTTAATGTTTTCCTAAATGTGGTTAGTCTCCCCTGAGATCTGTCTCCTTGTTTTGACCCCGTACTTGTAAATGCCTCTCAATCCCACAGTGTCTAACTGTCAAGCAGGATGACATTCAACAAATGAACCCTCCCAAATTTGACATGATGGAGGACATGGCTATGCTCACGCACCTGAATGAAGCGTCGGTGCTCTCTAATCTGGGGAGGCGATACAGCAGTTGGATGATCTATGTCGGTACCATCACACCACGGCTCAAAGCAAAGAAAAGATCTGCCCTTTCTCACTAATCTTTGATGCCACAAATAACCTGACCTGAGCATTAAACATAGAGCGCTGGCACTATTCATAGAACTTTACAGTCACTGTAATGAATTTATCACTTGCCTTGCCAAGGCACAAATACAAGTGAATTCTCCAGAGGCGTGTCCTTTATAGGCCTAACTGACACTGTCAAAAGACATCCCTAATTTCATCACAGAGAGGTTTCTGCTTCCTGAAGAGGTTACTTTGAATTGTAATTGGACAACGTTGAAAAATCACATACAGTACATTATATGCCAAGACACCATTGATGTGACTGTTTGTTTTTGTATACATTTGGATTCAAAATATTTTTAGTTGTCCTGACTAGATATCTGAGATGAATCCTGATGAATTTTCTCTCTTTCTCTCATGGCAGACTTACTCTGGGTTGTTCTGTGTGACCATGAATCCATATAAATGGCTTCCCGTCTACACGGCCCCCGTCGTGGCCGCCTACAAAGGCAAACGCCGTTCTGAGGTTCCACCTCATATCTATTCGATTGCAGACAATGCCTACAATGACATGCTACGGAGTGAGTATTAAATCAAACTATTCGTGTGCCTTTGGTCAGTATAGTGTCAGACAGTTCACAGTAAGTCTGTTCAGGAATTTTTTTTTATGACCTGAAAAGAATGTTGTTGTTGTTTTCCCACACAGATCGTGAGAATCAGTCCATGCTAATCACGTAAGTCTGGAAATGTATATATATATATATATATTTTATGACACAATCAGCATTGTTGGATTTAAAAGCATTTGGTAAACTGAGCTACTGGGGACATTTTTGGATAACATTTCAATTTTTTCAAAACATTTTGCTACACTGTTTTTAACGGTCTTTGCTGTGCCTTTTTCCTTTTCATTTTTCAAATATTCTTTATCCCTCAATGATTTCTTGATGCTCATAGCGGAGAATCCGGTGCTGGCAAAACAGTTAACACGAAACGTGTAATTCAGTATTTTGCCATAGTTGCAGCTCTGGGTGAGGCACAGACTAAAAAAGGAGTAAGACACAAGCTCTCTGGGTTTTTCTCACATCATTTCCCCCGTCTTTTTTCAATCAGCATTTTTTTACCCCTCGTGCTGACAAGTGTTTGTCATTGTCATTTTGAAGTTGCTCTAGGTGTCCGTCGCATTTTTGCTGTTTTGACATAACGATCTATTGCAATGTATTGTTTTCCTATGAATATAACTGTTTTGGACATCTAGAGTGGGTTTGACTAATCCCTCCTTTTGCATATGCAGTTTTTCCCAAATATTTTTGTGGAGTGAACTTGACTCCCTGTGTCTTTGATAGCTTTACCCCAACACATCCTCTCATGCCTTTTTCCTCCGCCAAGCTTTAATTTTCTGTCAAAGCTGCAATTAACATTTTATTTATTGGTTTCACACAGGCAACATTCGTTTTTGAACTCTTTTTGTCTCCATTTTTGAACCCATTATTCATGACAACAATCTTGCTTTTGTGTGGCTCCTATCATATACTGTATCATTGTCGAATTCTTTGTATTTGATGTGAGCTAACACAATATTTTCCATATTTTGTGTTTTCTATGAATAAGCATTGGCATTTTTAGTTTTTACATATTTATATATAAGTTTTTTATTTGTATTTTGAAAAATATGAACTTACATAAGTTTTAATTATGTTAATTATTTAAGTACTTTGAAGTTTTTTAAACAAGTGGTACATTACATCGGTACTGTTTTATATCAAATAATTATCATATTATATTATTAGGCTACTTATACACTTTTCTAACACAACAATCAAATTTGTCTTTTTTTTAAGGTTCCTACCACTAAAACTGGGGTGAGTATATCTACATACGATGATGCTGCATGAATTGTAACAAAAGAAGTTGTCATATTTAATACTCTATAAAAAATATTTTTCTCAGGGTACTTTAGAGGACCAAATCATTGAAGCTAATCCTGCAATGGAAGCTTTTGGAAACGCCAAAACAGTGAGGAATGACAACTCCTCCCGTTTTGTAAGTAACTGTCACACCCCCCCAAAATAGTAAAAATATAGTGTAAAATTGTTTTTATTTCATTTTAAATATTGTAAAATTAAAACATCTGTCTATTATAACTGATATCAAGCTTGGTGTTGACTGCTAATGGCTTTAGTCGTTTCTTGGTATCAGCTAAATTGATCTTAATTACAAATGAAGATGATTAAAATAATAGATAGCCTAATAAATTAAAAAATATAATTTCATATTTTTTCAATTGCTCAATAGGGTAAATTCATCAGAATCCATTTTGGACCAACAGGGAAACTGGCTTCCGCTGATATTGACATCTGTAAGTGCTTAGTTTAAAGGCTTGTGATGTCATTCAAGTTTACGTCATCCCAAAATATATAATTGTTTCAAATGCTTTATTTTTGTAGATCTCTTGGAAAAATCCAGAGTAATATTTCAGCAACCTGGAGAGCGAAGCTATCACATCTACTACCAGATCATGTCGCAGAAGAAGCCTGAACTTCTTGGTATGATGGCAAATTGTGAAAGACTCTTGTCAAAGTCAAAGTCTGCTTTATTGTCAATTCTGCCACGTGTACAGTACATACATGTAGAGGATTGAAATTGCGTTACTCTCAGACCCTTGGTGTATACAGATTACACTAACACAGAATAAAAATCTATAAAAAAATTCTGATAAATATGCTAATGCTTTTTAATATGTGTTGCGCTATTATTAAGCACCATGCGCTCCTTCCTCTAAAATTCAGACATGCTCCTGGTCTCCTCAAACCCCTATGACTACCACTTCTGCTCCCAAGGAGTGACAACGGTGGAGAGCATGGATGACGGGCAGGAGCTTATGGCTACTGATGTAAGCTCCAGCTCATTAATTCAACGCACATCTAATAATAAATTTTCATCAACTGCAAATTCCATCTGCAGAATGCAACAGATAAAAAGCTCATGCTTGTAGGATTTTTTACCCATGAGAACATGTCTCTTTTTACTCCAGCATGCCATGGACATCCTTGGCTTTACTCCAGAAGAGAAGTATGGCTGCTATAAAATAGTAGGTGCCATCATGCACTTTGGGAACATGAAGTTCAAGCAGAAGCAGCGTGAGGAGCAGGCAGAGGCTGACGGCACTGAAAGTGAGTATGAATCCTGAAAAATGTTTTAATAATAATTTAATAATAACTTTATACATTTGACTCATGTTGGCTACATTTATTAATATTTTAGGTGCCGATAAGGCTTCCTACCTGATGGGTGTTAGCTCAGCTGACCTCATAAAGGGTCTTTTACACCCTCGAGTCAAGGTGGGCAATGAGTATGTGGTTAAAGGACAGAATGTTGAACAGGTGAGAAGTGTTAAGGGCATGTATTTATAGCTATTAGACAATAAAAATGAATTTTCTCACTCAATGGGAGGCCAATAATAATGCATGCTGAAATCACTGACAAGTACTGTTGATCTACGCTAACATTTGAAGAATAAAGCAGTCTGAGCAATCATTCTGGTATCTTGGCAACTGTTGCAATCCGTGAATGACAGCTGTGCTTTCCATGTGCTCTTTGAACGTGCTCCGCACACCGCGCTTCCACCAGGTTACCTATTCAGTGGGAGCTTTGGCCAAAGCCACGTACGACCGCATGTTCAAGTGGTTGGTGGGGCGTATAAATAGAACGCTCTACACCGTCCTGCCCCGACAGTTCTTTATCGGAGTGCTGGACATCGCCGGCTTTGAGATCTTCGACGTAAGTGACTCTCGAAATTCCGCACATCACGTATCTAGGTTTGGGTCTGCGCTTGCGCTCAGCCCCGGGCATCTGTCATGTGATTTCTCTCAACAGCTCAACAGCTTCGAGCAGCTCTGCATTAACTTCACCAATGAGAAACTGCAACAGTTTTTCAACCACCACATGTTCATTCTGGAGCAGGAGGAATACAAAAGGGAGGGCATCGAGTGGACCTTCATTGACTTTGGGCTTGACCTTCAAGCCTGCATTGACCTCATCGAAAAGGTAAGCGATTGATTGATTTGGGTCAAATACTTTTGCTGTTATAATACAAAAAGCTTAAAAATTATGATTATTATAAATGGTTAGTAGAAAAATGCATATTTGATTACTGTACTGTAAAATAATGTGGAGGTTTTTTTAGCCCTTAGGAATTATGTCCATCCTTGAAGAGGAGTGCATGTTCCCTAAAGCCACTGACAGCAGCTTCAAGGCGAAGCTGTATGATAACCACCTTGGCAAGTCCGCCAATTTACAAAAGCCAAGGCCTGACAAGAAGCGAAAATATGAGGCTCATTTCGAGCTGGTGCACTATGCAGGAGTGGTGAGTTTGTACCAAGAGCTTAAAGGTTAAACTATGTCAAATGTAATATATATCATGCACTTTAAATTATTTTTCACACGTTGGATGTTGTTAACGTTCTTCTCTTCTTTCATATGATTCACAGGTGCCATACAATATTATTGGCTGGTTAGACAAAAACAAAGACCCCCTGAATGAAACGGTGGTGATCTGTTTTCAGAAATCATCCAATAAACTCTTAGCGAGTCTGTATGAGAATTATGTCGGCTCTGATACAGGTAACCAAGCCAGACATCCTCTAATCCTAAACCTTCTACACTTACAAAATACTTTTTCTAAATATAACTTGTTTTTTTCTTTCAGCCTCTGACACAAAGACAGGAGGGAAAGAAAAGAGGAAAAAGGCGGCTTCCTTCCAGACCATGTCACAGCTACACAAGGTGGGAATATAGACACCGATTTTACTGCTTCTAGGGTTACCCCACTTTATGACCAAAGAACTTTCTTGACCTTTTCCATGACCTGTTTAGTCATTTTTCATTATTGGGTTGTTTTTATTTATGTTGATTTTTTTATTTGTGTGTCAGGTATCAATTTTCTAAAATAATGAATTTAAATGATATGTACGTATTAGTGTACAAATGTCTTTGCAAAAAAACATATAAACCAGGTTTGCAGACAAGTTATAATCTACACAAGCACTCACAAAGACTAGCTAGGAACCCTGTCTAGTTTCTATTGTAGTCACTATATTAACTATAAAAAACGATAAAACTATTTAAAAACAATAAAAACTAACTACAAAAGTGAGATGCATATCTGATAATATTAAACCAAATATTATCAAAAATATTACCAAATATTACCAAATATTATCTACACAAGCACTCACAAAGACTAGCTAGGAACCCTGTCTAGTTTCTATTGCAGTCACTATATTAACTATAAAAAAACGATAAAACTATTTAAAAACAATAAAAACTAACTACAAAAGTGAGATGCATATCTGATAATATTAAACCAAACTTCTTCAGTACTGAGAGGGAGCCAGTTAAGACTTGCAGTGATGTTTAGAGAAATGAACACATGAACATCACTTTAAGTCTGTGCTGGTTTCTGTTCTAACTATTTCCTCAATGAGCATCAACGAATCAAGGTAAGTCTTTGGAAACAAACTTGACATCATTATGTGCTTTTGAAGAATGTATCCATTTGGATTTGCTTTATGTATTTGGAGATCTGCTGTACAGCGTGAGTTGTGACCGTGTCAAATTGTATTGTGTCCTGATTGTGTGTTTGATTGCAAACCACAGGAAAATCTGAACAAGCTGATGACGAACCTGCGAAGCACTCAGCCCCATTTTGTGCGCTGCATCATCCCCAATGAGACCAAGACTCCAGGTTCTCTCAAAACCCCTTCAACAGTATTTTGATGAAAATCACTTTCAATCAATCAATACCAAAGAGCAAACGGGTTATAATCTTCTAAAGGACAATCCAAGCTAAAAAGTGTAATTTAAATATTTTCATGCTGTTTGTAGGGGTCATGGATGCTTTTCTGGTGTTGCACCAGTTGCGCTGTAATGGAGTGCTGGAGGGAATTCGGATTTGCAGGAAGGGATTTCCAAACAGAATCCTCTACGCTGATTTCAGACAACGGTGGGGGGAGCTACCTTTATCTACATTGTGTCCTTTAATTCAATAAACAGTAACTCCACGATTTGATACAAATATGAAGTTATTTGTAAAAACAGATTTTTCACATTTCAAAATTCATGTTTTTTATTATGTTACCAAGTTTTGTTGTGTTTTATTGTGTTAATTAGCTGTTTTTTGAGTTATTATTACTTAATCCAAACAACCCAACTGCAGTTTGGATGATATTAATTGGAATGCATATTAAAAAACATGATTTTTGAAAAGTATTTTAAATGCTAAAGCAGATCAAATTCATGGCAAGACTGAAAATAAATTCAACATTGACACATGTTAAATGCCTTAACAGCAGTGCATGAGAATAAACAGTGAGGATATGCATGTTTATTCGTACTGTTTATAGATATTAGTTTGCTGACAGGGCATAGGGGTGGGAGGATACAGGGTGCGGGCGATCTTTGGCATAGGGAGGTTATGGCCCCCAAGTTGTTGTGAACCTGTGAATCTTTTGGCCTATTATCGATAGTACTGAGTATATATGTTTTTCAAAGATACCGGATTCTGAACCCTCACGCCATCCCTGATGACACATTTGTGGACAGTAGAAAGGCAGCTGAGAAGCTGCTGGGTTCACTGGATATCGACCATAATCAGTACAGATTTGGACATACTAAGGTAAGTTCATTTCGGGCTTCAGTCAGTATGAACACAGATATTGGTTAAATCAACCTGTCTATACTGTATATTTACACTATACTGTAGGTGTTCTTCAAAGCTGGTCTGCTGGGACATTTGGAAGAGTTGAGGGACGAGCGCCTAGTTAAAATCCTCACCCTTCTGCAGGCCGCCGGCCGGGGGAAGATCATGAGGAAGGAGCGGAATAAGATAACAGAGAGAAGGTACGATCAGATTTCTTCTGAGAAAATAGACACTTTAAACACTCAAAATTAAAAATGTAGATGCAAGATTAAAAATATGCTATTTCACGAAATGTCAAATTGGCCAAATCCACCTATATAGAGAAAAGTTTTTTATAGTTTTTTTTCTTTTTTGTGTTTGAAACCTTAGTTATGTACTGTATAAGGGTTCACTTAAAAAAATAATGGATATATATTCAACCATACGGTGTTTTCAGGTAATTTACATTTATTCATTTGACAGACGCTTTTATCCAAAGTCATCCCTGCTGTTATCTTCAAAATCCAAATTCCATACCGTCTGAAATAAAACACTTCCAATCATACACTCACATACTAAAATGATGTCCAACAGGTTTACTAATAAAATGAGCAAAAAACAGTTGTCACACGATCCCTCTCAGCCCTCAACACATGACAGGTATTTTAGGGCCATGTGGATGGAGTGTGTGAGGCGTGTGTCTTCAAACACGCATTTGTCCATGCGCCTGTGTGGCCAAGACCCAACTCACACGCTCTGACACTGAAACATGTGAAGTCCACGGTGCCTATATCTATGATCTCCACCCTTTGCCTTTATTAGACAATGCAGACGGTGTCTTTAAAGCCTGCAGGGTCACATGGCAGCTGCTCACCACCCCACTAAAAATACAAGGCAGCAACTTTCTCAAGGGCTGTTTGGCCAAGGCGCCTGTGCCGCTAAAGAACCACATTGAAAGCATATCTGAAGACTGGCAAAGGATTAAAGCCGCTGCTCCAGCAGAAGGCCTCGGTTTCTAAATAAATAGTAGGCACTTCACCTTTTGGGTGGCCTAGGGCACAGCGGCACGGCAGCTATTTGATCAGACTGGATTCTTTGACCAACGCTGCTATCGTCCACAAACATGTAACCACAGCAGTGCAACAGCAAACACATGACATCAAAGTCACACCAGTAATAGACTAACTAAAATGGGCCTCGGTTCATTCATGCATGGACGTAAGCCAGTGGGTCATATGGGGGTGACATAGTCTTCCCATGATGCGTTCAAAGTTTGTGGTTAACACTTTTCTGCAGTTTAACGCATTAAAGTCAAGACTGCATTTGTGTTAGAATATCAAGAATGAGACATAAAGCGATGCAAATTTTGAAAATTGTGTTTTGTAAAATACAATGGGGTTCATCTTGTTCTAAGGGAGGCTCTGATGATCATCCAGTGGAATATTCGGGCTTTCAACTTTGTGAAGAACTGGCTGTGGATGAAGCTGTTCTTTAAAATTAAGCCCCTGCTGAGGAGCGCAGCCACCGACAAAGAGCTGGCCGCTCTGAAAGACGAGTTCCTCAAGCTAAAAGAGGCACTCGAGAAATCAGAGTCCAAACGTAAGGACCTGGAGGAGAAACAAGTCAGCCTGATCCAAGAGAAGAATGACATTTCTCTTCAGCTTCAGGCGGTCAGTATCAGTTCAGTGACAAACATCAGAAAATCTGTTGGCTCATAAACACATTTAATGAACTGTTTCGCATTTCATTGCTACAAGAATTCTCACATCGACACACACTACTGTATCAATATGGAGAGAATCTTGAAATTTTACCAGACTAATAAAAATTACACGCATAAGTTGCCTCAGAAGTAAAGTCTCTTGTACAAGGTGACATGATAATTAAATATACAGTACGTGAGGCTGGACTTTAACGTGATTTAAATACACGCGCCTTTTTCTAGGAACATGCACATATTCTTTTGAAACATCACAAAGACCAAGGACATTTCTGAGATCAGACAACTGTAAGATCTAAAAAATACATTTAAAAACAAAATATTATATGGTTTGTAATATAATAACATATAAGTACATTTCCTAGATGTCTAGGTATATGTCCATAGATGTCTGGTAGAAATTCTCAGTTTATATATACCGTAATATTAGGATTTGCAGAGGTATTATAGTTTTGTTTTCTGTTTTATTGCAGTTTTATTAATATTTTAAGTAATCTTTTATTTTTATATTTTAAAATTAATTTACATGTTAATTTTAGTTTCGATTTGTTGCAATTTTGTTATGTATTTTTGCCATTTATTTTTATATTATTTATTTGTTTCCTTTTTATATTGCTCTAAGTTTCATTTATTTTTAGTTTATTCATTTTTAGTTAAGTTATTTGCAGTTTTATTCATTTATTTATATAAATATAAATTATTATATCAATTATTTTTATTTATAGTTTTCTTTATAAGCTTATTTCAGCTGAGGCAAAAATTTTCGTTTAGTTTAAATACATAAAAAAACTAAACATTACATTTAAAAAATATTTAGTTTACATTTAAAAATATTTAATTTACATTAAATTAATTACTTTTGTTTTTTTAATGTTTATATTTAAAAATAATTTATTTGGTTTCTAACTAAATGTTTCTAAGTGGTTTCTCTATGATGTCACTACAGGAGCAGGATAACCTTGCAGACGCAGAAGACCGATGTGACCTTCTTATCAAGACCAAGATCCAGTTTGAGGCCAAAGTAAAAGAGATGACTGAACGTCTGGAAGACGAGGAAGAGATTAACACCACCATTCTCGCAAAGAAACGCAAGCTGGAGGATGAGTGTGCCGAGCTTAAGAAGGACATCGATGACTTGGAGATTACCTTGGCCAAGTTGGAGAAGGAAAAACATGCCACTGAGAACAAGGTGAGCCCAGTTTACTGACTAAAACGAGCCTTTTCGTTGAGCTGCTATTTAAGTTTGTCCTTTTTCACAGGTGAAGAACCTGATCGAAGAGATGGCAACTTTGGATGAAACCATTCTGAAGTTGACCAAAGAGAAGAAAGCCCTACAGGAGAGTCATCAGCAGACTTTAGATGACTTGCAGACTGAGGAAGACAAAGTCAACACTCTTACTAAGGCCAAAGCCAAGCTGGAGCAACAAGTAGATGATGTAAGTCCATTTTAGCAGGACGCTGTACCAAAACAGATCAGGAATGAGTCAGAAAGAAGTAATACACTTTAATCCTCTGTTTTAGCTGGAGGGGTCCCTGGAGCAGGAAAAGAAATTGCGAATGGATCTGGAACGGATCAGACGTAAACTAGAGGGGGATCTCAAGCTGGCTATGGAATCTGTCATGGACTTGGAAAATGACAAGCAGCAGTTAGAAGAAAAGCTTAAAAAGTATGATTGTGACATATTACAAACCTTTCATGTTCTGTCAGAGTAACAACTAATCTGCTTTTGTTTTTTTCTACTGTAGGAAAGACTTTGAAATGAACCAGATCAGTTCAAAGATCGAAGATGAGCAAGTCCTCATAATCCAGCTTCAAAAGAAGATCAAGGAACTGCAGGCTCGTATTGAGGAACTTGAAGAGGAACTGGAGGCAGAACGCTCCATCCGAGCCAAAGTAGAAAAACAGCGAAGCGATGCCTCCAAAGAGCTGGAAGACCTCAGCGAGCGTCTCGAGGAAGCAGGAGGTTCCACCTCTGCCCAGATTGAGATCAACAAGAAACGTGAGGCAGACTTTCTGAAACTGCGTCGTGACCTGGAGGAGGCCATGCTGCACCACGAGGCTATGACCTCTGCTGTGCGCAAGAAGCACGCAGACAGCGTGGCCGAACTGAGCGAGCAAATTGACAGCCTTCAGCGTGTCAAACAGAAGCTGGAGAAGGAGCGAAGCGAGGCCAAGATGGAAGCTGATGACCTCGCCTCAAATTTAGAGCAGCTGGCAAAGAGCAAGGTGGAAAATATGATCCGCGTTGCATCACGTTCCACATTCTGATCTGATTTAACTAGCATTAAATTAGCGTTGACTTCTAAAATAAAATCAAGGGGAGTTAAATTCAGGAGCTGATTTCACCCGAGCTCAATATTGAAAATGTTTCAGCTGGGTGGATTTTGCACGCTCTCATTTTGGATATCGTGTTACAGGCTAACACTGAGAAAATGTGTCGTCTGTATGAGGATCAGATGAGCGAGTCCAAAGCTAAAGCGGAGGAACTTCAAAGACAGCTCAATGAAACGAACACACAGCGAGCAGGGGCTCAGTCTGAAAGCGGTATACCAACAAACTACTACACTTTTATTTCAAATTCTTTCTCCTATCACGGTTTAATATTCAAAGACAACTGAAAGTGAGCCATTTAGAAAAACGTAAAAAAACAAGCACTATCACAACATTGCTCTGTTCATTCCCCATTTTAGTTTTATATTGCAAAACTGGCTCAACCAATAGAGTGAGCCTGGGGGTGTGGCTACCTCTTTTAACAATACATAAGAACGTTTCAAATTTCTCCCAAAGTTGTCAAAAACATTCTTGCAGTAACGTTAAAGGGATAGTTCACCCAAAAATAAATAATCTGTCATCATTTACTCACCCTCAAGTTGTTCCAAACCTGTTTAATATCTCTGTTCATGTTGAACACAGAAAGATATTTTGAAAAATGTTAGCAAGTGATATTTCTGGGCATCATTTTTATTTTGAGGCGGAGTATCCCTTTAAAAGCAGTTTATCAACATTTTATGTCTTGCTAAACGTTCAAAATATGTTCTTAAAACGTTCAATAAATAACGTTGTGCTAACTGAATAGAAATGTTAGCGAAACGTTCTCATAACATTTTTTGTTAACTGGGTATACATCCTTAACCTGAACCACTAAAGCATCTCTCCATTGCTTTTCAGACATGTAGAATTCCAACTATGAGCCTCTTTTATGTTCTTTTACAGCTGAGCTGGGCAGAAAGCTAGAGGAACGGGAATCTGTGGTGTCTCAGCTTCAGCGCGCCAAGAACTCACTCAGCCAGAACATTGAGGAGGTCAAGCGACAACTGGATGATGAAACTAAAGTAAGAGAATCAGAGGAAAAATGGATCATTCTGCCCTATCACCAAAATGAACGTTTTGGGTTTGTGGAACTAATAGATATATTTGTCCTGAAACATATCTTGTATCATTTTCCAGTCAAAAAGTGCCCTAGCCCATGCCCTGCAGTCATCCAGACATGACTGTGATTTACTAAGAGAACAATATGATGAAGAACAAGAGAACAAATCCGAGCTCCAACGTGCCCTGTCCAAGGCCAACATGGAGGTCGCCCAGTGGAGGACCAAGTATGAGACGGATGCCATCCAGAAGACGGAGGAACTGGAAGAAGCAAAGTGAGTGTGTGAATAGGACAGAAAATAATTATAGCTCTTTTATTATATTATATTATTGGTTCTTCGATGTAAATTGCAATCGTGAATTCTTCATCTTCACAGGAAGAAGTTGGCCGTCCGCCTCCAAGAGGCTGAGGAACAGATCGAGGCATCAAATGCCAAGTGCTCCTCTCTAGAAAAGACCAAACACAGGCTGCAGTCAGAGATTGAGGACCTGGTGGTGGATCTGGAGCGCTCTAGTGCCGCCGCCGCTGCCTTGGATAAAAAGCAGCGTCAGTTTGACAAGGTTTTAGCAGAATGGAAGCAGAAGTACGAGGAATGTCAGTCCGAGCTGGAATCTTCACAGAAGGAATCTCGAAATCTGAGTACTGAGCTTTTCAAACTCAAGAACTCTTATGAGGAAGCTCTGGACCAGCTGGAGACCATCAAACGAGAAAATAAAAATCTTCAGGGTGTGTCTAGAAGTCACATACATATAAGACATATTATTGTCGCAAACGTGGGATTGATCGATGCCTTTTATGCTTCCAACAGAGGAGATTTCTGACCTGACTGACCAAATCAGTCAGGGTGGAAAGACTATTCATGAGCTTGAGAAGGTCAAGAAGGACTTGGATTTGGAGAAGAGTGAGATTCATGCTGCGCTAGTGGAGGCTGAAGTAAACATCTACTTTTACATCCCCAAAATAAATGAACTGCATTGGGTTTATACCGTTTTTATATTAGAATATATTTGCAAACGGACTGACTTGACATATTTTAACCATGTGCTTGTGTCTCAGGGCACCCTGGAGCATGAGGAGAGTAAGACTCTGCGTCTACAGCTAGAGCTCAACCAGATCAAAGCAGACATTGACAGGAAACTGGCTGAGAAAGATGAGGAAATCGACAATCTGCGGTGAGCTCTACTGAATGAAATGCAATGATGGATTTACAACTAGAATAAACACATGATCCTAACTTATATACTCGCCATTTTAAACTTTTAAAGGCGTAACCATCAGCGTGCCATAGAGTCGATGCAAACCACTCTCGATGCAGAAGCAAAATCCCGCAGTGAAGCCATCAGGCTAAAGAAGAAGATGGAGGGAGACCTGAATGAAATGGAGGTCCAGCTAAACCATTCCAATCGCTTGGCCACTGAATCCCAAAAAATGGTTCGCAATCTGCAGACACAGATTAAGGTAAATCATTACATGATTTATGAAATATAAATTACATGTTTCACAGTACATGAAATATAGGCTTGTGCCTTCAAATCCCCAAAAGCAATTCGATCAATAATGCAAAATCCCACTTTGTTGTAAATGAAAAGGACCTTCAGATAGAGCTGGATGAGATCGTTCACCAGAATGAAGATCTGAAGGAACAGGTTGCCGTTACTGACCGCAGAAATAACCTCTTGACCGCTGAGGTGGAAGAACTGAGAAGCCATCTGGAGCAGAACGATCGTGCACGTAAGCTGGCTGAATATGAGCTCCTGGAATCATCGGAGAGGGTGAACCTTCTGCATTCACAGGTAGGTAACCTTACACTAAGTTTTGCGATGGCAATTGTTTACAACATGCTGCTAATCTCAGAATTCTGCCTTTCCAGAACACTTCACTGCTTAATCAAAAGAAAAAGCTGGAGAGTGACCTCACCACGTTGTCCACCGAGGTGGATGATGCTGTGCAGGAGTGCCAAAATGCAGAAGAGAAAGCCAAAAAGGCCATTACTGATGTCAGTACTTTATTTTACATTTAGAACTTTAAGGAGTTTTTTTTATAGTGTTGTGTTTAAAATTATGATTATTTCAACATGCAGGCTGCAATGATGGCAGAGGAGCTCAAGAAAGAGCAAGACACCAGTGCTCATCTGGAACGCATGAAGAAGAACATGGAGCAGACCGTCAAGGATCTGCAGATGCGTCTGGATGAGGCTGAGCAGATTGCTCTGAAAGGGGGCAAGAAGCAAATCCAGAAACTGGAAAGAAGGGTATGCATGATGGCAACTGTATTGATCAAATAAACTGAACTTGTATTTTTATGGATTTTATACCTGTAACATAGCATTTTTTTGCTACATCATCAATCTTATTGATGTTCTGTGCTCTTATTAGGTTAGGGACCTGGAGAGTGAACTGGAATCCGAACAGAAAAAAGGCAATGAATATCAGAAGGGAATCCGCAAATATGAGCGAAGGATCAAAGAGCTCACCTACCAGGTACAAACTATATCTATTTCATGTTTTTTTTTTTAAATCAAGATAGGTACCTATTCAATTTAGATTCTTATACGGTTGTCTCAATTGTATGAATTGTACTTTTCTGAAATAATAAAGCCTGTGGTGCCATCTGCTGTCTCTACAGACCGAGGAGGACAGGAAGAACATCAACCGTCTCCAAGAGCTTATAGACAAGCTGCAGGCAAAAGTAAAGACCTTCAAGAGACAGACAGAGGAGGCGGTAAGTCGAATGTGTATATCAATATATAATCCTAAATCTATATAAATAACTTCATTGAACAGCACCAGGGATTTGTTTTCTTATTGTATTATAGGAGGAACAGGCCAATACAAACCTGACCAAGTATAAGAAGGTCCAGCATGAGCTGGACGATGCTGAGGAACGAGCCGAGATGGCAGAGTCTCAAGTGAATAAACTTCGTACCCGAACCAGAGACCCAAGCAGTAAAGGCGGTCCAAAGGCATGTAACTCATTTAAAGCCTTGAATATTGCATTGCATTAATTGATCTACATTTATTTAGGCTGCATTAAATCACTGTCACGAACCAGTTTTGCTTTTCTCCATTACAGCTTGCAGAATGAAGACACCGATTTCCTTGTATTAAGAGCACAGCATACAGCTGTAACAGTTTGTGTGACTGTCAAGTAAAAATATGAGCAAGAACTCAATTTTCAGATAAAGAATTTTGCCAGTTTTGTTGATGTTCTACTTACTACTAAACAATAGCACTCTGATTTTAACTTTGAAAGATAACACTGAACGTCTGCTCAAACTTGGTTGACAACTTGTAGCTATTTTTCATTATTATGTGTATAAGTTTGAGTAATATCACCCTTAAAGAAAGGGAATTTATCACTAACAACCACTTGATCAGCCAAAGGAAAAAGCTTTAGAAATAAAGAAAATTGCAAATCATTTTTTTCCCTTTGTGTTCAGACACTGAAAGAGGGAAACTTGCATGTTACAAAAAATGACAAACATAGGCCATTTATGGAATTACGATGCAGTAATATTTAATTAAAAAATTGAGTGACTTCAGTTGACAGGACTATACAGCCATGGAAAAAAGTTAAGAGACCAAGGCCATTTCTGATATTAAAATGTACTATTCTTTGAACTACTAACAATATTCTCATTTATTATTAATTTTATTTTTTATTCATTTATTATTAATATTAATTTACAGAAACTGAAAACAGAAAAAACCTGTATTTTTTAGACCTAAAATACTGCAGACAAGATAAGTTCATGTTCACTTTTAAGCAATACAACAGTAATATTTGTATTTAGGAAAAGGTCAAAAATGAACCTACATTTTTATCAGTTTTCATGTCTTGTCATGCTCTGTCTTTCATATTGCTGTTGGATGACTTTGTCACTCCTGATGTTTGATTTTGTTGAAATGTAACAGATACTGGACTGGAATGGTCACAATACATCTAGAAACGCTGATTAAACAAAAACTTGGAATGATCTCTTAATTTTTTTTCTGCAGCTGTATGTTTGTATTTAAGAAAATTTTCATAAAATACCTGAAATCATTGATCACAGAAACTATCAATCACATTTGAACTCTCAGAGGCAGATTTTCGAATTCAGGTTTATTTAAAGCATTGTGTTTACTGGTATTGACAGATACATGACTTTTGTTTTTGTAAACTTGAATACAGAGCTATGGTATTTAAATCTTAATCCAACCCATGTGCGACACAAACCAAGTCCTGAATATAAACAAATATGAGACATTCAGCTCCTAAATGTGTTTATGTACCACTCATTCAACTCAAATGAACATTTCTTCACAGTCACACCAACTATACACATTCAAGAATACCTGTGTCCCAAAAACTCATGGTAGCATTCAATCCCCCTTATATGAATTTTTTTGCAAAATGCAGAGCACCGTGACACAACGTTAGGAAAAAGTCACCCTGCGAACATTTTACAAAGGTAAAAGCTAAGCAACTCTTGTGAATACATTTAGTCACTTTTACATAGGAACTTTTGCATACACAGTGAAGTTAGGTGTGCAACAGAACAAGCCACAGCATGGGAAAGCATGCTTGAACTATAAGAGTTGAATGAAACGAGGTAGTTGATTGGAAGTTTTCTAGTCTAGCTCTGCTACCACATTAAACAAAGCGACCGCAGCGGAACACCTCTCTGGCCAACAAGCAGGAGCCGCGTGTTTGAGCGTAACAAAGATTGTCACATGCCAGCCTGTAAAGTTAGGAAATGGTTATTTAGTGGTTTGCTACTAAGCAAACATGGCAACATGAAGCTCAAGGCTAGCTAAGATATTTATGACCACTGTGTGAGTGAACCTGCATAGATTAACATCTTCAGTCCCCACGAGATATGATTTATTGTCAGCAATAAACAATGGATCAATAACTACTGTTAAAAATAATTAATTCATACCAAAGAATTAAAACTAGAATAACTGAAAATCACATACTTGGCATGTAACTGATAAAACCTAAAACGGAAGGAAATCATTAGGGAAACCGCTTTTGATGATGTCATTACACAAGAGCAGAATTACATGGAAAAAGAAAATAAATAAGACTCGTCCAATTTGTTCTCTGCTCTCTGTCATCTATACTGTACAAAGATATCAATGTCAAACAGTTCATAAACCTTCTGACAATCTTTCAAGACGATGTTCATCTGCACAATCTGTTCAGTACATTGTTTTACCGCCTGCTTCTTTATCGAGGATGAACCCTCCAAATCCAAGTCAGAGACTTCTGCTGACCCCCAAATCTTTACTTGAACAGATTTGTTGTATTCAACACCTATTCACGTTCTTCTCTCGTATATATTTCTGCATTAAAGGCCCCACGCAATTCAACAGAAAGAATCACTTAAATGACACCGTTTCAACTCAGACGTTCAGCTCTTATGTGAGCCTTCCAGCTTCTGTGTTCCCTTAAGTAAACGGGATGGGGAGATCCTTTGCGCTGTAAGCTGGAGATGAAGTGGATCATGGACGGCAGGGAAGAATGGACGGCTCATTGAGCCACTGCATTCATTCAGAAGAGGCGGTTCTGTGCGCTCTTCAGACCGAATGAGAGCAAGACGAGCAGCCCCGGCATCTGTCCCTACAGCACAGCCTTGCCCTGTCCCGACCCTACCGCCTGAAGTCAAACCTCTAGAAGGTCTCTGTCTAATTCCATGTAAGGCTCATCTATGTAGCTGATAATGGCACAAGGAGAAGTCCTGTCCCCTTCAAGCAATACTGAAACAGACTCCTTCCAGAAACTGAAGGGAATACATGAGCTCTAGGGGAAAAAAGAGACACAATTAAATAACTACCTAAACAAGTTTTCAACAAAGCCTATTTAACCTGTAATGCCTGTTTTTAATCAAATAATGCCCTAAAAGCCTTGGGGAGATCCAAAGGCCCCTTTGGTGACTCCAAGAGGACTTTGTATTTCTTTGTATGAAATAATATTTTTTGTGTGCAAAAACTCAAACCATTTGACATCAGGCAAATAATATTTCGGCTTATGCATACAAAGGGGCGGAGCTTAAAGGTTCCAGCTGACTTCTGATGTCTACACTCACGTTCTCCAGGCAGGTGCTGTCCTTGTCTTTGTTGAGGTAGTGATGCTGCCAAAAACGCAGCAGGTTGTGGAAGTTGTTGAGCAGGCAGCCTGGATATTTCTCAGAGTATTCCTTTTCCCGCAGGGCATTCAGGTAGAACGGTAGCTTCCCTCTCCGTCGGGCCAGCATCAGAATCACTAGGCTGGTGTTGAGACAACTCACGTTCTCCTGTAAGAACAGTCAGGTAAGAATCAAGAAAAGAGGAACGACCACCATCAGATGGAATATTCAGATGACACCATATTAAACGGGAAGTAAAAAACGAAGATGTCTGAGAAGCACTGTGGTCTCACCTGTGTCAGGGTCTGCACATTGATGATGTTAATAAGCCTAAAGAGAAAGGACAGCCTGTTCTCCACCCGAGCCATATAGGACAGCAGACAGCACTCAGAGAGAACTTCAACTACTGCAGACACAAACACACAGACTGTATTTACTGCCTTTCATAACAGAGCTATTTAAAATTCAGATAAATGCTGTTGATCCATTATTGTCAACAGAGAACCCACCTAGAAGACAAACTTGAGAACCACCAAAATATTAGAAATATGGGGGGGAAATGCACATTTGTTTTCTATTAGTAGACAGTAGTTTGTAATATCCTTGTCATTATTTGAACAAAATTTTGAATTGCAACACCAAAATACCTATTGGTGTGCTATTGCAGGACAGTGTTTTTGTGTCCAATCTGCAAAATTGGTGACTCTCAAAAAGATGACAGCTAGCAGCTCTCAAGACTCATCTTTCACATTCCAATCCCTCAAATCCAAATGTATTATGTGGAACGCGGTGGACACGTGAGTCATCTGGTAAAGCAATTTACAGTGTGTAAAAATAACCCATCTGCTGATCAAATCTCCAGAAGTTACCTGGAGAACAATTTCTGAACATTTATCAAACAATTTTCCTCTAAAAGCCTCTCAGAGAACATTTCTAGCTACGATCCAGGAGCACAGCAACTAAACTTTACCTTTTACGTCTTCGGTCTGGCTTTCGAATCGATCCAGAGAGAGAACAATGCAGCGGACGAGCATGTTGGAGTCCACCAGAGAGCTGTTGATCTGGTTGAGGAACACCTGGAACTGAAGAAGACGCGTACAAGTCAAGCACACAAACAACCTTGAGGTTAAAAACACAGTCATTGTCTGTTTGTGTTGTTGTTGGTTGTACCTTTTCCTCGGTGTTGACATACGTGTTGAATCTCTTGAAGGCATCAATGTTAAATTTCATAAGTTCTCCAAGCAGGTCAAAGTAGCTCTGCAGGACATCTCTGGACTTGCAGCCGCTGTCGATGATGCAGAAGAGAATGTGCTGGAATGGAAGAAAACCCACTATTAGACAAAAAACTGATATTGTTCAAGCATCTTAGGAAAATATTCAATGGTAGCCAAAAGTGCCCCAGAACTGTTTGATTTCCAACATTCTTCAAAATATTTTCTTTTGTGTTCAACAGAACGAAGACATCTATAAAGCGATTTTTCCAACTATGGTAGTCTATGGCGGCCAAGAACTGTTTGGTTGCAAGCATTCTTCCAGATATCTTTCTCTGTGTTCATCAGAACAAAGACATTTATACAGATTTGGAACAACTCGAGGGTGAGTAAACGAAGACAGCATTTTTGAGTAAACTGTTCCTTTAAAGGCATACCTTCAACCAAAAATGAAAATTCTGTCATCATTTACTCGCCTTTGAGTTGTTCCAGATCTGTATAAATTTCTTTGTTCTGATGAACACAGAGAAAGATATTTGGAAGAATGCTTATAACCAAACCCCCATTGACTACCACGAAAAAATACTTGATCATGTTTTTGTTCTGTTGAACACAAAAGAAGACATTTTGAAGAATGTAGGACAGCAAACAGTTCTGGGGCACTTTCGACTACCATTGTAATTTTTCCTACTATGGTAGTCAACGGGGGGCAAAACTCGAAGGTGAGTAAATGATGACAGAATTTTCAGAATTTTGGGTGAAGTATCCCTTTAAAGACATCATTTTAAGTAAAACAACATTATGGCTCATAGGATATATGGGTGTACGTTAATGTCTTTACCTCCAGCAAACCTCTCTTCAGCAAAAACATCTGGTCTGCATATGAGGTGGCCCCTCTGAGGAAGCTCTCGACAGCTCTGGCCTGCCAGAACCTTCAGAAAGAGAACGTCACCATGACATCAGAACATACAAGCATTTTTACTTCACGTTTAAAATAAAACACTCTGCCAAGCATTTCCTTTTCCAAGAACAAACACAAGAGGTGCTATACAACAAGAGACAGCAAGGTCTCATTTTCCTTCATTGCACTGTCAACTAACTTCTTCACATTTTACCATTGTGTTCTACTTTAAATGCCGAACAGGTTTAGAATGGCAAGATGTTGCATAAACGACAGAAGTTTAATTCATGAGGAAACTATGCTTATCATGCATATGCACGAGAACAATACCTCACCTGAATGAAGAATCCGGCGGTTCCCTTTTCATAACAGTAAGGAGGCGTGTGAGAAGCCCTTTCTTCCCATCGCACACCAAGCTCCTGAAAGATCACAGAGACATAACCAATGATGTTTATCTACTTGAGAACAATCATTTAGGAAGTGCTGCAAATGCTTAGAAATCTCAATCATACCTGTCAGTGTTCACCAAAGCCTCCACCTCAGGGATGTTAGCTTTCAATGAGATGGCACTCAACTCATTCAGCTCTTGAACATTCAGAAGCAGATACTTATTTCTGTAAACAAAAGAAAACATATGAATGAAACCGTTCCTCTAGCAATCCATAAAAATACGCCATATGAGGTTGTGACTTACTCGTGGTGGTCACTGAAGCTCTGCAGTAGCCTCAAGAACTGGATTTTAAATGAGATTTCCTGTGAAATAAATAACAGGAAAACGCGACTCATGAGAGTTAAAGTCGGCTCATTGCCGAGACATGATCATTAGAAATGAAACTCACAGGACTACAATCGCAATTCTCATTTTGTCCGTGGACAACGTGATTAGAGGCAGTGAATTTCCTCCAGATGAGCTTGTCAAAGAGGTTATTGAGGCCAGGAATCAAACGAAACTCCGCCAACATTTTGTGCACCTAAAAGATTGGGATAAACGAAGATGAGAATAGGAAGACTCATTACAGATCAGTTAAAGGGATAGTTCACCCACAAAATTTTAATTTAAACAACACAAAGAAAGATATTTGGAAGAATGTTGCATCAATTGTGCCTCAGAACTGTCAAGTTGCTAACATTCTAACAAATATCTTTTTGTGTTCAACCGTACAAAGATGTATATATGTTTGGAAAAACTTAAGGGTGAGCAATTCATGACAGAATTTTCATTTTTGTCCTTTTAATAATTCAGATCCTATCGACGGTTTCATCTTAACAACATAAACAAACGTTACTGCGCATGCGCACTTTGGTGACCCCCAACTTAACTTCCGGTACACATTCACAAACAATAGAGTGCCCGTGTAGATTATTTCTGAAAAAAATCTAAAGAACCTGAAAAGAACCGTTACTTGGCTAAACTTGTCTCTCCAATATTTTGAATTTAGACTCCGATAACAAGCTCGACCGCTAGATGTCAATGTACCATACGGTTTCTTTAAATGCTACCAAACTACAGGACCCATTCAACAAATAGTTTATTTAATAAAATGAACATACAACAAAGTTCAACAAATCGTATATTTAATACAATTGTTATACAGTAAAATAATGACAGAAAAGAATATTAACATAAATGAAATAAAATAAATAGTTATATTATTAGACACTAGCCAAACACAAACCTGAAGTTAACTGGGGGTCAGGCATGTGCGCATCTGATTAAATGGTCTATACAGAGATTTTACACTGACAGCTCTTACCTGGTTTCTCTGTCGACCCATGAGCAGAACACACAGCACGTAAAGAACCTCCACCTTATACATGATCTCATGGACAATCTTCATAGACTGTGGCAAACGTTGCCACTGGGGGATGGAGGCCAATGAGCTCTCATCAGACGACTCTAAAGATGAAACGTTTGAATTAACGCACATTTTTAGGGCTGAAAAGCCCATGAAACCAGGCAAACGCAAACAAATATATTTTACACACTAGGCCACATGGCACATTCATATATAGAATAACTTCGCAATCTTACCTGTGCTGCTGTGCTCGGCTTCATCCGTCGCTATCTGCATGAGCGCATCAAGCACAAGCGTGTTGTCAAGCCAGGTGTACCATTCTTCCAATTCCTGCAGGAAGTTTGGTGTTCCGGTCGCCTCAGAAACCTTCCGTGTGGCCAATTTACACAAGCGCTCAATGAAGCCAGGGATGTTTAGGAGGGTGACTGGACCAAAGAACACATATCTTTATTAATTTCTGCTCTTTTCACTCAAACTCACCACAGAAAATAAATCTCTGGAAAAAATCCTCTCTTTCTATATAAGCAGCTGCAGATTTCCCTTCATCGATGACCTAATTCTCCACAGATCTTCAGTAATGATTCTTGGTGGCATGACTCACAGTTTGTATTCCACCTACCCTGGTTGACTTCAGCACGAGAGGGGCTGGTGTTGCGTTTCTGCTGGGCATTTTTAGCCAGGAGGGTGTGTTTGTCATCATTCCCCACGTCAGGCTCGGAAATGGTGACGGACAGGATGCGGCAGAAGTTGGCGAGTTGCTGCTGATCGAAGCTCTGCACCAGTCCAGAAAGATCAGGGATCCACTCCAGCTGAATCATCTCCTGAGAAAAAAATCATTTTAAAACAATCCCATTAGTGCCGAATGGACTTTTTTGATCCTGAGATATTAAAATGATGTTTACAAATGCTTAACAGCATTATGAGAAAACAAGGGGAGACAATGATGGACTGACTGGCGATGCAGATATTGGTCTAAAATAAAGAGATTAAGCACTGACCTTTTTAACCCCAAGAATATCCTCGATTAATGTAGCTGTTTGTAAGAAAGTCTTCTTATTTGTCATTAAAGTAAAGAGAAACGAGACGAAATCATCTCTCGTTGCCAGGCTTTTCGTGACACCTTCCGTCTGCGGAAAACAATGACTTATTCTGGTTATTCAGTTACTCTTTCATCAAATATTAAATAGGAGGTGAGATCAATACTTACACATATGCAGCAGTTGTAGAGCACACTAAGGCAGTCCTTGACCAAGTCATCATTCACTAAAAGCAATTAAAAATTATGAAATAAGCTGAGCTTTCATTTTGAAACATTCATTAACAACATGCAAAAAATAACAAAGGATGAGATCAAATATTACATGTGAAATATCTCGACTTACTCTTGGGCTTTTGTAATGTTGTCAGGGTGGGTCTCATCAGTAGCTCCACCAGCAGCTAAGATGATAAAACAATCACTCATTGACTCATTTAGGGCTGTAGCTAATGCTTTTTAATAGTCAACTTACGTTAAGTATCTTTCATTTGAGTTCAGAGAAAAAACTGTAGAACTCACATCTACACCGCCAAACAGATCAAAGGTGTATGTGTTTGGAAAGGTGGATTCCTGTGCTGCCTTTCTGTCCTCCGTTACAATAGACATGGCCTCCATGGACAGCAAAGATGACAGCTCCTAGAACAATGACACAAATAAGATGTTAAGATGATGACAAACCAATGCAAAGACACATGAAGCCTGTATAAATGCATGTGAAGTCTGCACTGAAATGACACAGATATTTAAAAAACCTATCTTTTGGGATGAGCAAACAAACATAACGGTCACATGGTTTGCTTAGCTTTAAAAGAAGTTCAGTTTTAAGGATGAGACGTCACCTTGAGCACAGCATGTGTGCGGGTGAAGTCACTGTTAAGGTGGCTGCTCTCGTACAGCTCTTGTACAAGGACTGGAATCCCGTGCCATTTCGCCCGCTTATCTCTCTCCTGGAGAAGAACTTCTGGGAGCTGGAAACAAGACATAAGCAGCCAGATTTTGCATTTCTGTCAGTTCTTCCAAGGCAGCTTGTGTAGTCTCTGGGAATTGAACTCATAACTTTAATATTACCACAATTCTCTACCGGCTGAGCTTAAGGAATGGTTCAGGTTTTAGGTTTCGGTTCTGCATAAATAAAACGCAAGGAGATGTCACCCAGCGACCATGTCGTTTTATTGTTTTTCACTGTGCACAACACAACCTTTCATGCATTGTAAAGGAAGGTACATGATTAATTAGATGGATTTAAAAAAAACTAATAACAAAATTAGTGCGAAACCTCAAAATGATGCAAAAATTACACGCAAATACATGCGAGAGAAGGCCAAAGTTCAGTATGCAAATATGAAAACAACATCGCTGCCATTTACATTTTTAATGGATGTTATGCAAGTTATTAACGTCCCTCTATTATCATGGAAAACAAGTATCGATACACAGTGAGTCCTACAAGCACAGTAATAAAAGCCACTGCATGTGTAATTAATGCTAAATAATGTAGGTATAATAAAACATTTACATTACTGTACATAATGCTTGAAATAAAAAACACGGGGGTACCTAATAATGTTCTTTTCATTTTATTTTGTAAAAGCTTTAGGCTTCAACTTTATATGACTGACACTCAATACCATATTCCATCATTTTATTTGTGCTTTCTATTAAAAGTCACTTAAACTTTACTAAGTACCATTTACGATAGACTATATAACACAACCAACTAAATGCACAAATTATATACATTACAGATCGCATTACATGAAACGTGTACAGATGCGTGTCTAGAGTTTCGTTCTCTCAATACAAACCTTGTTTGATTTAGGACACATTCTCAGTTACATAACGCTCTGTATCTACTTTAATTAGAAAGAAACCTCCAATCTGTCAATGTACAAACATTATATATCTAGGCCTTAACCTCTCCGGTTAAACACATTTGTAATTAGACTCAAACATCGTGATTTATGTGAGGTGTTTTCTTGTGAAATGAAACTGAAACCTGTGGTGTTTAAACGGAGTAAACTTCCAAGGCTTAGATTATCTTGTGCCCTGTCAACATGACATTTTACATGATTCAAGATCACACTCCAGGCCTGAACGAATAACCCACACAATCTCAAGCCCTATTTTACATGGCCAATTTAGACGTGGTAATGAATCATAAATGGGGGAAAAGACAGAGAATATGGTCTGGTTATAAATACTTGACAAATGCAAACAAGTTACAAGGACAATGTGTGGCGATGTCTTTGAAACGCTGTCCAATTAAACAGCTCGCTAGGCTGTCAGAAATCTGAATCAGCTGTTGTTATAAACATTGTGTGATCGCGGATTGATCTATGCGTATTGCTTATTTATATTAAAAACAAATCTGTGCATACGTCTTGAACTTGCTTTTGTTTGGGATAAACTGTATTTAAAGCCTAGTTTAAACAAAAATATCCTCGGACAACCAAACCCAACAACCGGCTGTGCGTCTTTCTCTGTCTCGAGCCGTTTGTTTTTTTAAATCCCGCCGACCATTTGACTGTACGTGTATTATGAGATTTAAGGTTACATTACTTTTAGGTCAAAGTTAAGCGTTGCATCCGTCCGATTTATTTCGTTGCGTAACTTCAACGTTGATCGACGGTTCAGAACGCGAACCCCCGATTTACAGTAGCCTTTCCCCACCAGTGTAACAAACTCTCCCGTTTACCTGTGTTCCTCTACCGAACCTTCTGCCACCGATCTGACTGTGCCGTATTCTGGTGAGGACATTTCTATTACGAGTCCTTCTCTTTCCTCCCGTCCAAGGGGACTCGGGCCCCAGTAACGTCGCCATTATTTCGTCTTCCTGAACTGTTCCAAACAGGAAGTTCAAATCGCTCTGCATTCGACGCTCATTCCTGTGTGTCGTGCGCCCTCGTGTGGATGGTGTCTAAACTGACCAGCAGAGGGCGATGTGCTCTTTCGCATCAAGGCAGTAACCGATCGATCGGCGGATGGCAACAAAGTATCGCGAGATCATGTATCTCTTATTTGTACGTCAGTTGACTTTACAGAAGTCAGAAGCTGTATAAAATATATACATTTACAACTATAAATATACAACTTTAAAAAACGTGTAAAATAAAATACATTTTAAGGACAAAATACATTTCACAGTGTACAATAATTTTACAATTAGTATAAAACCACAAATATTGCAACATGAGTTTGTGAATGGTAATATTGGTAACAACACTGGTTACATTCACCTTGTAACAAGTAATATTCCGAATTATAACATAAACAAACGTTACTGCGTCTACGCACTTTTGTGACCCCCTTAACTTCCGGTACACATTCACAAACAATAGAGTGCCTGTAGATTATTTCGGATAAAAATCAAAAGAAACCGAGAAGACCCGTTACTTGGCTAATCCCGTCTCTCCATTATTTTTTATTTAGACTGCGATACCAATCTCGACCGCTAGATGTCAATGTACCATACGGTTTGTTTAAATGCGACCGAACTGCAGGACTCATTCAACAAATTGTTTATTTAATAAAATTAATATACAACAAAATTCAACAAATCGTTTATTTAATACAATAAAATAATAATATTAATTAATATTAACATAAATTGAATTAAATATAAATAGTTATATTATTAGACACTAGCCAAACACAAACCGGAAGTTAACTGGGGGTCAGGCGCGCACATGTCTGCTGAAACGGTCTATATAACAGGTAAACAGAACTAATAAAACAAAGTATGTAAAACGATACTTTGCTTTGTCTCACCTGCCTTAACAAATAGTTTATTAATTAATGACAGTTTGGTGTTCTTGTAACATGGGACAAAACACTATGATCCTCTTGGAGGATGACTAAGAATTAAATAAACCCATAAGGTCTATTAGGCTACTTATCTTCTTCTGTGTCTTACAAGCCTGGTCTTTGTTTGAGATCATTCAGTCCTCAGAGCATGATTCCTCTGTGAAATAAATATATGCATTAACAGTCTCTCGCAGTCCTTCGCTGACCAGACTCTCCTCATGTGTCCTCTTTGGTTGCCTTTGGATCATTGACCTGAAGATAAACAAGTTATTTCTTCAGTAGCAGAACAATCAAAGCATCATGTCACAGTCTGCAATAAAGTCCAATATAAAAACGAAATCTATAAAGACCCTACCTAGTGACTTCTCTCCAGTTAAGATTAGGCCTCTGGATTACTATAGGTGAAGATATAGCCTCTGGAGTTGTGTTCATGTCACTAAATAAGCAAGGTTCAGTCAGCCGGCATAATATACCATTAGCAGTACCTGTGAACAAATGAACCTCGGCATTTTACTAAATGTGTCCCTTTTTGATTGCGTTTCAAAAAACAGTGTGCATAGGTTTTTTTTGAGAATGATATTACACTGAGTTTAGGCCACAAAGTATTACAAAAGCTGGATGACTTTCAGAAAACTTAACAGTATGTCATGTAAACTTACGTGAATAATAGTCTACCAGCTGGTTTAGTGTGGAGAAGGGATGGGTTGGATGGATGCAGAACCAGCCATTGTGGAGCTGTAGGATTCTGTAGTGCTTTATGTTGCATCTATGACCACCATTTTGTCGAATTGAAAGTGAGTAGGAACCTACGGCCAATAGCAACACATTTGGTGATGATAGGATATTGACTTAAAATAATAAAAAATGATTATCAATCAGTGTTGGGTAAATTACTCTGAAAAAGTAATTAATTACTAGTTACTAATTACATATTCAATAGTGTAATTAGATTACTGTACAAATTACTCTCTCCAAAAAGTATTTAGTTACTTATTACTAATTACTTTCTATATACTACATCAACCTTGATTAGTTAAGTGATTTAAGGATAGACATGAAATGACTTATTTAATTCATTCAAATAAATAATATTAAACTACATAAAGTAGTATTATTAACTGACCAAAGTATTACAAATCTGAGAATTATACATTAAAGCAAGGATTTTAAAGTTAGACTAAATTTTTATGTCAATTTCACTATTGCACACACATATTACACAAAGTATTTAGTTTAATTACATCAGAAGTAACTGTAATTAAATTACAGAAAAAACAAGAGTAATCCCTTACTTTACTTTTTCAAGGGAAAAGTAATTAAATTACAGTAACTAATTACTTAGTAACTAGTTACACCCAACACTGTTATCAATACATTGCTGTTAGAACACGGACTAACCCGGACACGTCTGACTTTTCCGAATTAAAAAAGATCCTGTGTGGTTTTGGGGCAACATTAGAAGCTCTTCCGCATTTCTCCTGGTGATCCCTTCAAACAGCCATCTTTGTTAGAACCAAGAGAAACAAATAATCTTGACATCCACACATCCACAACAAACTCGATCATCGAAATTTAGCTTTCATATGAGAAATTATGGTCACCATAGAGGTAAAATGATATAGTAATAAATGATAGGTTATAGTATAATAAAATTAGATTTATTAAATAGCCTATCAGAGTTTTGTGATTTAAAGTGTTTAAATAATGTGATCATTTAAGAAAATATAAATTGTTTCAATCGACCTATCAATCGAGCTGGCAAACAAGATTGACATTTGAATATAAAACATTGTGAACATAAATTTAACTGACCGATTATACACTTTGGAAACACAGTTGCGAAGAACAAAACTCTCAATGCCAGTTGATGTGGAGCTAACCCTCAACATGTCACCTTCTCTGTAACAGAAACAAACCCAATTTAGATTAAGCTTGATAAAAACTGATATACTTTTAAATGTAAATAATAATCTTCACTTACTCTGATATAATATTTAGTCTCTCTCCAATATATATTGTATCTTCAGAATTCCTGTCTGGTGGAATGTTGCATAAAGCCACTGCTGTGTACATGTCATTTTCTGCAGCTGTGGTAAAATATGGTAAAACATGGTTAAAATAAACTTGGTATAGCATTACACACAAACTGAATTTTTATTTATTTGTTACTGGAAAACAAAAGCTAAATACTGGCCATTGGCTATTGACAAGTAAGAATGTTTGTGTGTAGACAATCTGGCCAAAGATATGTAACTTTAAAGTGCACAACCATACCTTCATCTGACAATACTAGATGCTCCTGGCTGTTAGTAGCAAATCGATGTCTGTATCTGCTCGGTAAACTGCCCATGATTAGGTTATGACCATGTCTGAATATGGATTTATGCACAGACACTGGAAATTACACAAAGCTAAAAATATCTACACAATTACTCAAGCACGATTAATAAATATTTTAAGCAAATATGCACCTGCAATATATGAACAATGTCATTGTACATAAGTTTTATTGTATTAAAATAACTGAATTAAACACACAGGATGAATTATTGCATAAAAACACTTACTGTTATCTATTGTAGCTTGCCTCTTGGCATTCCTGGCTTTATAGGCTGTGCACTAGATTGTAAGATGTTTTTCTAATGTCAAATTGGCTTAGAGATAAAACATGCTCTCTAGAGATACATAGCACGTTACTAAAAAAACAATGTTGACGCGACCTTCCTCCTATGTGTGAAGACGTGTGTGTTCTGTGTAGGAGTTGTGGTGTGGTGTGGCGTGCATGTGAAATTTCCTGTGTTAATAGTGATTAGAAATCCATAATCATAATTTACTCATAATTTATTAATATAGAGGAGCTATGTCTAAAATCCCATTACTAATAATACATGACATACAATGTATACAAAAACCGAGCTATGCTAACACTAGCGGGAGTATATGGCAGTAGTTTTAATTTTGTTTACTTGATAACGTTAGCTGTAATGTGATTGGTTATGTGTTATGCATCTTTTCATTATTTGAAGAAGTTGTTAAAAATAGTTTAACCACAACCTGTGGATAAAGGCTGATTGATGTTAAGGTACATTTGTGGTTGGAAACTTTTGTGACTTGATAGTCTTCCGTGCCGTTGAGAAGCCGTTTCTTGAACATTTCCGAAAATATATTGCTACTTTGAAACACCACAAATATATAAAATAGTTAGTACATAGTGTTTTAGATACATGCACGAGGCACGGTCTCATCTTTTCATAAACTTTATTTAGTAATTGAGAACCAGTAACTTCATCACACAATTTCATACTTGGAGCCATAGTCATACTCATTCCATGTGTACATAAATGTATGGTTTGCTTAAAAATAATTATGTTAAAAATGGATAGGGAGTTATTGTGAAAATGTACAAAAGAAAAATGACTTTATACTAAGTCTTCTAGTGTTGGTTTGCATATTTAAAAGAGTGATATTATTAAAAATACAAAGAAATTAAAAGTTTAACAAAAAGAATAATAGATATTCCACTTTGCTAACCCAGGTCTTCTTATAGCTAAATGTGGTTACATAAGACTTTTAGCCAGTAGATTTTTTCATATAAACACAGCAAAAGTCAATACTTATACATTCATGAGATGAACAGTTAAGTGGATTAAATGACAGATCTTAACAGGCAATGCTGAACGTTCGTTTATAACAGAGTTAAACAAAAGACAACAAATTAAACAGCATCACAGTGTAACAAGACAAGGGAACAGGAAAGCTCACAGTTTACACCATAAAACATCCGTTTTGAATGTGTGCGTTTTCACACATGTGTGAGAGGTTAAGAGAATTTTTTTTACTTCAACATTAAAAAAAGATAGGAACCAACAATAAACTAAACACTAGCAAAGAAACAAAAACAAATTAATGGAACACCTTGTGTAAATATATATTATATTTTCAGCTTTAATGACTGAATATGTGGCTAGTATATAGTAACATCTGTATACATTTATTATTTATGCTTTCAGTATATTATACATTTTATAGGAGCCTCCCCTGCTTTATCAAAGGCTTTTAAAACATTTAGGAATCTAGGACACAAATAACAGGAGGTGAGAAGTGAAAGGTCAGCAGACAGATTTTGAGCTCCAGGGGGAGGAGAGAAGCGGCAGCAGCTTTAACAGGAGACCTCCATGGTTTGTGGCCTGGCCTGGTTGTCCAGGACTCCAGAGTTGGATCCATCCAGAGGGCTGTTAAGGTTGCGGTTGCGTGAGCCGTCTGTGGATGTGAAACTGGAGGAGGATGATCGGGATCGAGACAGACGGGTCATGCCAGCTGCTGGTACTGTTGAAGGAAAAAGAAAGTAATACATCACAGAAGAATATCTCAGTTTTGTATCAGCAGACTCGAAAAAAAGAATGCAGGAAACTGTGAACATAAACACAGATAAGCAAAAGTTTGCTTGTATCTGTCTGTCTATACAGAGTAAATGTGCACGCACAAGCATTTTTGACAAAATATAGATCCGCCAAAACTAGCAACACAAACATATCACAAAACATATACAGTATAAATACATTTAAAACATTAAACTTAAAAAAATCTCTATACCATAAATCTTACAAAGTGTCTATCATACAAAAATAAAACAAAATATAAAAAATGATATACTGTATATTAAAATTAGAGTGGCACACCGATATATCAGCCAGGTTTGTATCATGTTGTATCACCATTATATTGGATGTAATATCAGTACTGGTTGTTAAATAATTGGTTGAGACTATATAAAATCATATCTAATATCTACATGCACAAGCACAAAAATAAATCATGCAAGTATATATACAGCAGTCAAAAACCAGTGGTTCAGATCCGGGTACCTGATTCAGTGCTCAGATGGCTGAGCAAAACATGAGGAACTGTTTGCAAAGGTTAAAGGGAAACAGATGAAAAACAGTGAAACATTTAATATAAACATTACTACTGTATGTTAATTATGTCATTCTTTACAGTAAGTTCAAATAAAAACAGGCTTTATCTGATGCTGTTTGTAGTCTAGAACAGATGTGTTTTAATGTGCAACCTTGCAGCCTCAACTACAAACTGCTGTAAATCGGGCAGGTGTTTACTGCTGTGCTTTAATGGGCTCTCTGCAGGAAGAGGATCTTAAATCACAAATCCTATTTCTGCAGTGACATTTAAGCAGCTGAGCCTGTATGTTTTTTATCTAGAGAGGGCATCGTGAGGTGGATGACATTGCTCTCTTTCATCTGCAGATTATGAAATCTATTTGCATAAACATGGTTCATACATTTTTTATAGGTTTACTATATAATGGAAAAGTTATAAATGTACCAGTTTATTTTCTTGAAGCTGTGCCTTTAAGACTCCTGCGCCTACACCCTTTCTGCATGTGGAATGAGCTAAACACTTTGCTCCACTTAAGTCACAAGCTGTGGGTTTACAGTCTAGTTCAGGGGTTGGGAACCTTTTTTAACCAAAGAGCAATTTTTCCAGTTTTGCTTAATTCAAATTTGCAAAAGAGCCGTTGCAAAAACGACTATTTTATATTGTATATTATATATATATATATATATATATATATATATATACACGTATACATACACTGTGACTGTATAAATGATAACATTTTTCAATGACTGCAATACTAATAACTATATTTTTGTCCACAGACCACAGTCTCACTTATGGTCCCTGTTGGGATCAATTGTTCTTTTCCTTCCATAAGACAACATGTCCACAGACAACTCAAAAACAGTGAAACAAACGAAACGGTGCATACATCTGGGGCTCCAAAAATGATTTCCACTACTTATAAACAACTTACAGGTTTACATTAGGCCTCCATTCAATTAAACTTCATTAGATCTAACAACAATTAAAAAAGTGCACGTTCCTATACTGATACTCACAAAATACTGCAATTGTGTCTTCTGACCTTGCATTGGGTATGTTCGACTTCTTGAAATGCTGCAGACAGATCGGCGAAAGTCTGACATCAGAGTACCGCGAGTATGTGTCAAAAGCACAAGGAGCTCTGCTCTCGCGGCACTTTGATGTCATACACCCACCTGCCTGCGCAACATCTCATAAAAGCTAACATGACTAGCGTCTTGCTAATAGCTTTGTAGTTCGGTTCGTACGTGGTCAAACACTTACATACAGGCATCAAAACTCCTCTGTCAACCTTGACAGATGTATGTATGGTCTTCATATACGAGAAAGACAGCTCACAGGATACGAGGAGTTAAACACAGCGCATCCATACTGACGCGTCGCAGTTTGCTTCCATCTGCTCACCGGATACTTTGCTGCATGGTTTGTTTTTAAAACTTTATACATGTGATTACATAGCGAGGCAACGAGTACATCATACGCCACAGCGAGCTGTAACTTTCAATAAGCATGGCGCTCGCTCTTTTAAACTCCACTCGCTCCGTAGTTTGATCAAGGCTGCGGGCGCGAGAGAGGTTACCATAGAAACGTTGTTTGCCTTTGATTAGTGTCGTGACGCTTGAGCATAGCACTGCATGCGTGCCGTGTATTGGCCAGGACAACCTGAAATATTCATATTATTATGTTTTTTTAACGATCAAATGTTGGTGAAGGGTAAGACACCTGGCGAGCCACATGGTTTTTGACAAGAGCCACAGGTTCCCGCCCACTGGTCTAGTTAAATATAGTTTGCACTCCACCATCCTTCAAGGTCCGTGTACTTGGCGGCCAACGGATTTTCCTTTTGAAATTAGAACATCAAAATCGGGAATCCAGCTGTTTTCCGGTTTTTGCGTTGATTATGAAAACGAAAAACAAATGACCCGTTGTCAGTTTTTTTTCCAAATGTGTTTATAAGTGGAAATCGGTAATTAAAATACACGTGTGAAAATCCTGTCTCTATTTTCTGCAGTTTGTACCGACCCGGAAGCGGAAGCTATCAGGGTGGGCGGGGCATGTGGACATATTCTTAAGTTATAACCTTTCACTGTCAAACTCTATTTGCATCATGAGAAAAGGCATGACATCACCCATGACATCTTACAAGAGTCTTTGATTTAAAACTTAAGTGAAGGTTGATGTAGCTGGATGTCTAAGTTCGGAGATGGTCCTGAACCATTTAAGTTACATTTATTTACATTTATGCATTTGGCAGACGCTTTTATCCAAAGCGACTTGCATTACCATGAACCATGGACTTATATTTGTTGTGGGTATGATTCTCATGTGAACAGCAGTGCATTGTAAAAGCCAATCCTACTGTGAATATAGTTGCACTGTTAATGTCAGTTGCCAATACAAATGACCTTATACATTTTTGAATGGGACTTGGAAAGTGTGCATTTATTGACATATAGATATGCATCCAAGTGCTCTGTGCTTCTTTGTATTTGGCCATAGATGCATATAAATGCAGTTCATGCTGTATTAACAAAACAGCTCATACTATAATTCACAGCTCTATAATATGTATACCACTATCACATTGTAGTGTAATTCACAGTTCTGTAGTTTTAATGCCTAACATTTCTTGGTCCATGGTATTGTTTTGCCATCTGTTGTGGCAAAACAACACATGCATTATAAAAAAAAGAATGGCTAATTCTGCAAAAGTAGGTGACAAATATGTTGGGGTCAAGGTACCATGCAGATCATTTATATTCAATCAACTCAGAATAACCCCGATGTCACTGCTTATCACTGATAACCCTTACGGAAATTTACCATGGTTTTACTACAGTTAAAATTGAAAAACCATGGTTTTACTACAGTTAAAACCAAAAAAACATTGCCCCAAGTAATCAATGCACCAAAAAACCATGGTTACTACACTTGTACCACAAAAAAAAACATGTTTAATTTTCGTAAGGGAATGACTACTGCATCGCTCAAGCTTTAACATGGGGTGGCCTTTGTGTTCGTGTTGTAACCTTTTCTTTTTTCTGTAATAAAACCTGCATATTCGTGCAACGACATGTTCCAAAGACATCAACAGAACGGTTAATCACACTACTCGATAGCTTCCGCTTCCGGGTCACTACAAACAAACTGCACAAATAGAGACATAGGATTTTCACACATGTATTTTAATTCCCGATTACCATTTATAAACACATTTGAAAAAATTGGACAACAGGTTTTTTTTTTCGTTTCCCATTTTCTATAATCAACGCAAAAAAGAAAAAAAGCTTGATTCCCGATTTTGGTTTTCTAATTTCAAAAGGAAAATCCGTTGGCCGCTAAGTACACGGACCCTTCAGTAACACCTTTTTATGTAAAGCCTGCACTAGACATACACGGACTCTAAAAACAATATTCACTTTTAAGGTTAGTCTGACATAATGCAAGGAAAATATGTTTTTATAGTTTTTGGGCAAAGGAAAGTGTTAACTTTTGATTTCTCACTATATCGTCAACAAAATCTCTGCTGTTCATGGCTTAATGTAAAATCCACCAATGACTTATTAAATATCACGCTTTTATAACACCAGAGCACAAAGCTTTCGGCTCCTGACGTGACACAGATTTCTGCCTGACAGCATCAAGGGCTTTGCTACAAAACATCAAGTGAAACAAGCAAGTCGCTCCTGAGGGGTCAGAGAGAGGGTGACTGGCTCTATGTGAGCTGACTGACAAGTGCCACATCTTTTCACCCGCAGCACTGGCAGAACACCAGGCCCTTTACTGGAGCGCCAAAGTGACACCCAGTATGTGTGGAGGGCTCCTTGTCATTTCCCGCACGTCTGTAGCTAGAAAGGAAAACGAATCAAAACCGAGTCTGTGGGAAGCCGTGGAAGAAAGGAAAGAAAGAGAGAAAGCAAGAGAAACTAAGCCGTATTTGTCACTTGATGGGCTCTTAATAAAAGACGGCCATTAGTCATAGTGCCGCGCTGAATTGTTTTTTGGCATAGCCCAGTGTCTGAGAAACGCAGATAAACAGATGCTTGTTGACTAGAGAGACTGACCCAGATTTTTCCACGGGCAACAAACATCTAAGGACAGTTTCACAGGCTGGAAAATACCAAATTTTGAGGTAAACAAATAAATAAACTCACTGTATCCCATTCCCTGTACGAAGTATTTGAAGGCTTCGGCCAGCTTTCCAGGCTGTTGGGAGATTCAAGATCAGCATTATGATTTATAATCTGTTTACAACTTTGTGTTGGATTTTGTATACTTAAAGCAGAGGTCTGATGTAGGTAAACGCTGGAGTTTAAGTCCATAATATGGCTTTTAATATCAAGAAGAGCTAACCTGAACAACCTGAGGCAAACCACCACAGTCAGCCATCTGGAAAAAAAAGAGAATGAAAATTAATATGGTGGCTGCTTATAGGCCCAAATCAACAGAGACCACCTCATACTCTATGATGTTCTAGACCTTAGGAATACCTCAGTCCCTCCTTCAATGTAAGTCTATAGGATTTTTTAAATATTAAGTATGAAAGGGACAGTCCACCCAAAAATAAAAATTCTGTCATTTACTCTCCCTCAAGTTGTTCCAAACCTGTGTAAATTTATTTGTTCTGCTAAACACAAACGAAGATATTTAAAAGATTGTCAGTAACAAAACAGATCTCATCCCCCATTGACTGCCATAGTAGGTCAAATAAATACTATGGGTGTCATCGGGGGATGAGATCGGTTTGGTTACTGACACAACATCTTCTTTTGTGTTTAGCAGAACCAAGATATGGTTACAGGTTTAGAACAACCTGAGGATGAGTAAATGATGACAGAATTGAACATGTGTCCCTTGCACATACAGTAAGTGATTGTAAAAGGTACGTTAGTGACCACTATTATATGACCCGTCTTATCTTACCTTCAGCAGGGTTGTCTTTGTTGGGTTTAACCTCGAGTTGCATTCAACCTGTAATATAAAACAATTCAACAGACCTTAAAAAGGGGTGCACCCAGAAGAACAATCTAAAAGACTTTCAGTTAAACCAATGGAACAAGATTAATGATCTGAGTATGTACAAACTTACCACGGCCTCCACCGCAGGGGAAGTGTCTCCAACCACAAGCAGAGCAGGGCATCTGTACACGTACAGGCAAAGATGAATAACAACATTCAAAATATCAAACTATAACTCGTCAAAATAAGTCGAAAGGCAAACTTACGTCAGCGTGCTCACTGTATTCTCATTAAGACCAACAATCGGCCTCTCGATTTCAAGGTCATGACGTCTGTTAGAAATAAACGACTATTAGGTCTCACAGGATATGTGTGATAACCAATAGGATTCTATCCCCATAGATTGAATTATTTACTGAAATAATATTTACGCATTATATGAGCCGCAGAAGAGGGCTAGGTTGTCCTGGTTGATGTCCTGGGAGATGTGCAGGCGGTATGTTTGAATCAGTTCTTGGTTGTCGGTAAGCTCTTCCTAATTTTTCAGCATAATGAACAATAAACATTGCATTAAGAAGCATGTGAGTGATGTGCTGTAAAATGGGGTCGAATGTGGTGTGACTCACAGTGCTGAAGTGATGAGCCATCACAATGTCCACTAGATTGCTGGTCCACCCAGTAAGCTAGAGAGAAACAGCCAATCAGATATTAGCAACTGAAATATATAATTTAGTAGGCGTGACTGATGTGATGCCTTGACGCCCTTGTATGCATTTGCTTAGGTAGGCGCAATAGTATTTCAAGGTGGTTGCTAGGGTGCCGTCAACAACCATCAACATATGAGCAATAGTACCTATTTTTATTCCCAATAGTCAATCTTATGCCGTTGCTCCTAATTTTGAATGTTCCACTGTATTGCTAGTTACATTAAAGGGATAGTTCACCCAATAATGAAGATTCTGTCATCATTTACTCAACCTCTTGTCATTCTTGTATGACTTTCTTTCTTCTGCAGAAAACAAAAGAATATATTTTAAACTTTTCAAATATTTTCACTTCTATTGCACGGATACAAAACCAATGCAATGGGTACCGCCATTGTTCGGTTACCAACATTCTTCAAAATATCTTCATACAGATTTGACATGACAAGATGGTGAGCAAATGATGACAGAACTTTCTTTTTGGGAAACTATCCCTTTAAATAATGTTTCCACTGCTGTATATGCTGTTCTTGTACAAAGACATTTTTTCTGCCTCCCTGCAGAAGCCAATAAATAAATGTTGATACCATCATCTGTTTACTTACCTTCGAAGCAGCCCAGTCTATCCAGCCTTCTGCGCAGGGGTCCACATTAATCAAAACCAGCCCCTCCACCAAAGAAGGATGAATCAGCTGCCGAAAGAGAAGAGTTTTACCTTTAATGAGGGAAATGTGGGGAGGGTGGTTTAAAAATGCATGCAGCCGTGGCCCATCCTCATCAAAGAGTTTTTACAGCACCAACCCCTACCGCTCACAGTTACTGACATTCAACTTTTAGCGTGCCTGTCTTCGCACACGCATATGCAGAGATGATGACAGAGCACGACACAGGAAATGATACAGGGCACTCGGCAATGAACGAAAGAGAGAGAGAGAGAGACAGAACTGTATTGTGTGGCTTCTTCCCTCAAAGAAATGCTGAATATATTAGGCTAAACGTTTGTGTGTAAGAGATATTGAGACATTGATCAATAGTCTCAGAGGTTTGAAGCTGCAATGCACACAATATAAAAACTGTTCTTTATTCAGAGACACTCAAAGCAATGCAGTTTTGCTGAACTATTTTGACTCAGCTGTGAAAGAACAGGTGCAGGGATATAAAAATATGTGCTACAGTTGGTCATCTTAAAATATGCTTGATAAAAGACACACAGATTATTTGCTCTGGTTTTCCTAATCGACTTCTGTACATACATGGATTGATTAAAATTGCATTTAGATGAAATCTGTGCAGTGTGTCTCATCATTAAGGTTAACAGTTGTGAATAAACAAACAAAATGTGCTTTTTTTAGTAATTATTAAAGGCCCACTGCAATGCCTTTGAACGAAAAGCATTATTTGATATGTTGACGTAATTTCAACAAAGAAAATGCAGAGCGCGCGAGACATATCGAGTGACCCCACCCCCTTATAAACTAACTAATAACAAGAACTTTGACGAGAGGTAGCGTCATGATGTCATGGAATTTCTAGATTTGTTTGAGCGCACGTGCCAGACTGTTATATCTCCTAAATGCAAATTTTGTCAGCGCTTAATAGCATATCAGTTTATCGACATCCTTAAGGCTCACTCATTTTTGATAAAAGGAAAAAACGTTTCTTTAAAAAGACAGTTCATCTTCATTCATTCAATTTTGTCGATTCACCCTCATGTCATTCCTAACCTATATGACTTGTTTTCTTTTGCAGAACATAAAAGAAGATATTTTGAAGAATATCGGAAAACAAACAACATTGGCCCCTATTGACTTCCATAGTATGGACACAAAACCACTGAGACATTTCTCAAAATATCTTTTATGGTCCACAAAATAAAGAGTCATAAACAGATTTTTGAACCACATAAGGGTGAAAAAATGATGAAAGAATTTTTCCCTTTAATGTCTGTTTGGTCACTAATAATTATTTAAAAAACAACCAACCAATATTAAACCGTTTACTCTGTTTACATTCCTAAAATATAAAACAGAAGCTGGAAAACTCACAGCAAAGCGTGATAAGATGTAGGCACCTGCTCCAACACCCATGCCAATAACACAGTTCACCCTGCAAAACAACACACACTTATTCTGTCACTTACAACATGAGCATTTTGTTCTTTTAATTCTTTACTCCGTGACAATCTGCCATTATGTGCACGTCTGTAAGGCTGATTCCTGCAGGCCACAGGCTCTCAGAGAGATCTGATTGATTAAAGTACTAAAGGGTAATTCAGTACAAATGGACTGACTCAATTCTGTTACTCACTTGAGCTGAGTCAGGACTGAGGGTAACATTTCAGCCAGCTCATCCATGGTGGGGTACTGGTACCTGAAGACACATACATACACAAAAGTTACAGCAGGTCATGAGATCTTAACCCGTAAAATAAAATGTTTTTCTTAACCTTAGTCTTATGTGCATGTAGATGATGTAAATCATATTATTGAACGACTGGGTGTGCTTTAAATATGTAGAGGATGCTGCCACTCACCCAGTGGGAAAGGGAGGTGCTGCCTCCTGCTGGCCAGGGGCGTCCACATGCATGACGGCGAAATGTTGAGTGATCTCCATCATGTCCTCAAAGTTAAACAGTGTGTTGAAGCAAGATTTGTCTAAAATACAAACCAAACAACATCACTATCACAAAACTCAGAGGCTGGACATTTACAATTGTGTTTGTTATAATCAGTTCTACATACGGTTGAGCCCAATGTCATGGTAGGTCAGAATGACGGGACGGTTGCCTTTGGGACTGCCTCTCATGGTCACATGGAGCACACCATTGGGAGTCTCAATATCATGCTCCTGCAAAAAAGAACAAGAGGTGAAACACATCAAACTTTAAGTTTGAATACTGGATAACTAACTGCTTTCCTGTAGCTCAGTGGTTAGAGCATGGTGTTAGCAACGCCAAGGTCATGGGTTCGATACCAGGGATTGCACATACTTAGAAACAAATGTGTAGTATAATGCAAAAGCGTGTGCCAAATGCGTAAATGTAACTCTTAAGAATCTTCTCCAGGAAATGCATGAGGATTTACTACGACACATTGTGTATAATGTAACGGATCTGTTTAGAGAGTAAATCACTGGCGCTGTTGTTTCCAGGAGTCATATATTTGTGTAGTAAGTTATATCTCCCATGAGGGAGCACAGGGCAGATTGCTGCAGGATCAATAGAAAGATCCAGAGGAATCTGAACCAGCAGGAGGGCGAGCAGCTGCAGAGGACTAGAATCACAATTCAGTACTACGAGTGTTGCATTATGGGTGGGAATGGATTAGAAACCAGTATTTGTATTTTTGATTCCACTGCACAATTACTTGATGGTAAATATAATAATTTATAAGCATTCTATTAAAGGTCCAGTGTATGAAATTTAGCAGCATCTAGCGCTGAGGTTGCGAATTGCAACCAACGGCACTCTACATCCCTCTCCTCTCTATTTTGAAGCACTAACGGGGCTGACACAGGACTAAGATGTTGTCGCGTTTTTGCTTCTTTGCCAAAGGAGATAACGTATACAAAACGTGCTCTGCAGAGCCGTTTGTCTGTTTAGGGCTACTGTACAACATAGCGAATTCCATGTAAGGGGACCCGTGGTGTATGTAGATAGAAATAGCTCATTCTAATGTAATAAAAACACAACGCAAAATTATGTCAGGGTCTTTATACACCTCTGAAGACATAGTCCCAATGCTAATAGATCCTCACACAAATTACACACTGGACTTTTAACAACGGAAGATTAAATAAAATAAGAAAATGTACTCAGTTATTCCCGCTCATTGCATAAATCACATTTATTTTATTTCATGAAACTGATCCAAATCCCCTTGCTATGACACTCTAATACAAATAATAAACATAAAAAGGGATGAACCATTGACTTCATTTATGATAGATTTCACTCTACCACCATCATCATCAAATTCTATTTGGGAAGATATCCAAAATCTATAACACATCCTCCTGAAAGCCCTATTAGCACAGTAATGTTGTTGTTATTCATTCTGCCATCAGATACAAATACACACACATTAAGGTAATGTCTAAAAGGAAACCACTTTCGCCTATCAACCCAACAAAAGCAGCAGTTGTGGATATCGGATAATCCTAAAGACATCAACAGCGAGTGGCTTCACAGTGCACCGAGAATTTACAATAGCACCGTCCTCCTGTATGACTGTGCGAAATTGTGACACACTGCAGCCTTCATGCAGTGTGAGAGAGAAAGAGAGAGCTTGACCCTTATATCCAACTGTGCTGAACCAAACGGAGACAGAGTTGTCTGTCATATGCCTGAGATTCTTCTCTATTTCTCTACAGAGAGAGAATAACCGATGGAGAGATTAATGACACAATTTCTTTGTGCCGATACAAATGAAAATAGTGCAATTACATCTCATTGAATCCATGATGTAGAATGTATTATAATTTTACCTGTAAATACTATCTTTTAATGTATCCTGTTTTTCTTTTGTTAAGGGATTTGTGCACCGAGTTCGCTAAATTTCTCTGGTATTCAGAAGATTAAAATACTTATTTAAACATTATTTACATTTACACGTTATTATTCACAGAATCGCAAGGTTGCAATTTAAAAACTACCTTCAGCTTCCACCTCACCATTAATCTATCTTTAATCATCAGCTCAGATCAGTGGACCAGTAAATGAAGATGCAGCATCACATTCAGTCCATACCGACGTCAGAAGGTCCAGGTGTGTGTGTATGTGAGACAATTCTGCGGTTTTATACCTCCATCAATAATAAAATATGCTTCTCTGCTGTGACTTACAAAAGTCCTATGTTCTCAGACATAAAAAACAGCTTCTACACATTACAGCTCTTCACATAATTCTGAGAAACTATGACCCGGTTTCACAGACAGGACTTAACTTAAAACTTAAACTAAGCTTTAGTTAAATTAGGATATTTAAGTTGCTTTTATAAAAATTCCTTATAAAAAAACATAACTGGTGTGCATCTTGAGACAAAACAATGACACTGACATATTTTAAGATATTTTAAGGCAAGTTATTTTCAGTTCAGACAGCTCAAACATTCATTTTGGTCTGGGAATAGCTTTAAGCCTTGTCTGTGAAACCGGGCATATGTCATAAAATAAACTAATGTTCTATTAATTGTCTTTTGGAGACAATTGAATTTTAATTCAAACATTTATTTATTTAGTTTATCTAATTTGGGGAAATAGTCCCAAAATATGAGTCATCAGAATTTTGTCCAATCAAATGCTGTCTAGAAGGGGAGTGTCCCTCCCCAACACCATCTGCCAGCTGAACAAGTAGCAAGTTATGATTCACGGGTGCGACATAAATAATATTTGTCAAATTATTTTATGTAGTCGTGTATTGGCACAGGTACAGATCAAAAGCGCATGTTTTCTTTAAGTGAGAAATGCTGGTTGAAAAATGTTCAGTGCCAAGTTAGAATGTTTTCAGCTCTAGGGCACATGAACAATCAAGGCCAGAGAGTTGGAGAGTCTAAAATGTAACATTTAAAAAAAGTATCTTGTTCAATCTGGCACACTTTCACTCTTTCAGACACACACACACACACATACGATGTGAATGGGTCTAGAAAGACTGTGGGAGAGTCATGAAAGAGGTGTTGAATAGAAATGAGGCACAGAGAAGGCGACAGGGATAAACAGTGGTGGGTCATGATTAGGACAAAACCGAGACTGCAACCCTGTTATTTTGCTTTAACTGTGATTAACTGTTTTATGGAAGATCTGCTAAATACATTTGAATACGATAAAGTGTGTTAAGCAGAGCATACAGCAGACTTATGGAAAGCTAAAACATTATCAATATTACTGACACAATACTTTTAAAGAAATAAAAAAACAGTATAGGATATGCACAGAACTACATCCCTAACATTGCAAAAAATCTAAACTGTTCTTACAAATTCTCTGTGGGCCTGATCCTGCAGAAGCTGATCTAGGATCTGCACCATGCAATCCAGAAAATATAATTCTTCAAAATAAATATTGTTTCTTATAATACAAACAGGGGTGTCATGACCACAGACAATGAGGTGCATATGTTTCCCCCAATATTTAAAGTACTGGATACCCGATGAGGGGTTTTAATGGATTATTGTGAAATTCTGCTAAATGACTAAATGTAAATTATTACATTTGCTACCCCAAATCATAAATATATGGTCAATCCTTGCATACTAAGCTTCAGCCCTCTAAAGCCATATAAAAGGCTTTAGAGAATGGTCGGATCCTTGCACACAAACATAAAAAACCCCCACAAAAGATGCAACACATCTCTCTCCTGGGAAACAGAAGCTAAGCCAAGGTGAATAAATGAATACAGCCTCTGCCCCCCACCTTTCAGCTAATAGCATCAATCACAGCAGAGCACAAGCAACGGGGGCCATTACACAGCACAAACTTGATGGAAGATAATTATAATACACACGTCATATTAAAAACAGGATATTCTTCATACCACACCCTGCCGATACAACTTAATGCGTTTGAAAGTGCCTTGAAACTGCTACAAACGTCCTTGCTTTGCTTGACCTATCAGACTGCCTGATGGCCATTGGGATGCGTGCCACGATTTATACATTTATGTATGTATTCCGAGTGTATTTTTACTGCCATCATGTGCATTTATACACTGATCTTGATCTAAGGATCTAACAGAGCAGTTTAGTATCGGACAAGCTTCATCTAAGGTAAACAAGCTCAGTGCATGACTCGCATGACTAATGCATGCAATGAAACAGCTTTCACAGAACAACACAATCTTTGGAAAGCATCTCGCACGTAGCCTTCAAACACACTGACATGCACGTCAACAATGTCACTTATTCCTACTGCTATTGTATGGTATCTTTAAAACCATTCTTTCACACATCTGCTAGAACATTCCCCTGCAAAAGTACATCAGCGCACAAGACAAATCAGTCTAAGCTGTCACTAGCTGCGGTCTCTCTCACGTGCGCATGCACTCACCACGGCATCTCCAGTGCATGCATTGTGCTCCACATCCAGAACGGTTGACATGTTTCCTTGCACGAGTCACTGACAGCTTCACAGACGAGATCCAGAAGAGAAATAAGGAGTTGCTTAAGGTGGAATGGCGTAAAAGGGACAGTGGGAGCAGTAGCTAGGCAGAGATCCAAGAGGGAGGAGAGAAGGTGGAGAGAAGAGGGAGAGTGATGAAAAAGAGGTATGTTTTGAAAGAGAGTGAGAGAGCAGAGATGCAGATAGGGTGAGGAGCAGCAAGGAGTGACTGCGGATTGTGCTGGGGAGGCTGCGCTTGCTCATGCACTGAAAGTGGCCCGCTCTGATTGGACGAGGGGGAGTCAGGTGGGAAGGAGGTGGATGAGAGGGGTGTGGAACAGACAGAGAGTGCAAGGAAGGAATGATGCTTATGACAGCACTTTATTTTTTTTTCCGGGTGGGGTCAACCAGTTTACTGCTTTAGATTCAGATACAGTGTAGCACAACAGCACTGCCCAGAAGAGGTGTGACCGATCAAATCGACTGATTTGATTCGGTAAAGCAATCCAACATATATGATTTTCACTTGGTAAATATTTTGATTAATAAGATGTTTTATATGGCTGTGGGTGGCTCTCGAGTCATATGAGATTCACTTTGGATATCAAATGTATAAAAGACAAAAAAAATCATATATGGTTTATCAAATAAAAGAAAAATGTAATAAAATTAATTGTAAGGTAAAATGTTTATATTTATTTAGAATTCATATTTGTATTATATATTTATTTTATTTGTATTATTATTTTTAATAATAATGCAAAAGAATGAGATTTTTCACCATGAGGGCATGACATGCAATGTGATGATATTGGAATCAGCCTTATACTAAGTGACATATGAATTCCTACAGAATTCTATAGAATTTAATAGTAAACATGATCTTTGATATCAACACACAACATCATCCCTTTTAAAAGCTAATAAATTATACAATATGAGATTTATACACAGAAACAAAGTAACAACCAGACTTAACGTACTCTTAGTGTCCTTGGATTTACAACTGAATAATCACTATTATAAAACTCAGTTTGAAGAAACTATGACCTTCTACATGCCTGTAACCCTGCAGAGGGAGAGTATGGTTTTATCTCTCTACAGTGCTTGAGCTCTGATAAGTTATTGATCTGCTTTGCTGTCATTTATCAGCACAGCAGATGAGGTTGAAACAATGTTTTTCAGTTAATGGGCCTCTGTGATGTCCCTGAGGGGCTGCCATATGCAAACACAATCTGAAAAGCAATATTAAGGGAAGCGTAACGCAGCTGGAGTCCTAAAACATAACACTAAAGAATGAAGCATTTGTGGACTGGAATACTGGAATAATCATTCATTATTTATATTGTAAAAATGAACAACTGATGCTCACATCCTAGACAACCTTAAAGATCGGGTATCATGCTATGACTTCTTTACACTGTTAAACGTGCTGGCTTCGAATGCTTAACATGGTAAACTTGTTCAACAACTAGTTGGACATATGACATAGTATTTCTGTACTTGATACACTCCCCCAGCAGCACTCCAACTTGTTTCGGAAAGTTTTTTCTAATTCTGGATCCATGTGTCCTCACATTAGAGGTGCACCGATTGACCGGCAAGAGATCGGAATCGGCCGTTTTTTTCATATGATCGGCCCGACCGGTGACCGGGCGGTCAGTCTCACGTCTCGCCGATTCCAAGACGATCTTGTTTCCCGTGGTGCGGGCAAGAACGTCACAGCCGTCAGTACACTCAAAGCCGCAAGTAAACATATAAACGTGCGCGCGCACAGTCTGTCTTTCACGGCTCGTTTATACTCGCATGCGGGTCCACCGGACCGCGAGTCTCTGCTGACTGAAGCTTAAGTTATAGTCGTGCGTAGGACCTACGCCATAACCTATGGCGTAGCCTACGTACGTAGACGACGCCGTCGTGAACATTTATGGTTCTGCGTTGAGAGTATGCGTCGTACTGCAATTACACCGCCGAAACGCTAGTTGGCTTTTGTGTTTTCCCGGGTTGCTCTTCTTCGCCGATGTTTTGTGTGTATGCTAGTGTTTGCAAGCGATGGAAGCTGATCGCATCTTAACTGAGTTGGAGCTGATCGAAGTAGAAAAACAGTTACTTTTAATTAAATCACTTAAACAAAAAGCTAGAAACCAGAGATGTCGATGCTCGCCATGTTGTTCTTTTGTGAACTCTGAACTTGCCGGAAGAAGACGCCAGAGAAGAAGACGCCAGAAATGCGTAGAAGGAAGTACGATGCTGCCAAACCGACCAATCACAGCGCTTGCGGTCCGCGTAGGGTCCGCGTTGAGTTGACGCGTTGTTACATTTTTGGAGAGGTGCGCGTCAGGCTACGGCGTAGGGTACGCACAGGGTTATGGAAAGCCAACAGGTTCACAATTCGCGTGCTTTTGATCGCCGTATTAATATTAAAACGCCGATTTCTTAACGCCGCCAGGCGTTAAATAAGCGCCGCCTGGCGCTAAATTAACGTCATACGCCGCCACGCGTTTAAATAACGCCGCACGCCGATCGACGTTAAGTTAACGTTACACGTCACTTAAAATGCAAACTTATTAGCTAATATACATAGCCCCTCCTCTTCTGGGTTTGCGAGCTCTACGGCAAGTCGGAGGCTCGGAGCATCCAGTACAATTTCCAAGAGCGCTGTTCGCTTAAGTTAACTGGGGGTCTGGCACGCGATGAAACCGTCTGACCGTAGAGTCACCTCAAATCCATATCCAGCTTAACTTTGTGGAAAACAAAAATGGAAAGAAATGAAAGAAAAACCAGCTGAAAAGAAAAACATATAACTAATGCAGTATGTTCCAGGAAGCAATGTGTAAATGCGGGTGCGTAAATGATGACAGAATTAGAAGCAAGACGAGTCGTTGCTGTTAGTCTACAGGTTAGCTCGGTTTGCTCGCAGTCGCATGTTGCGTCTTTATCTGGTTCGAGTCCCGCTCGGACCATTTGCAGATTTTTACATCGTTGGTCTTGTTATGTTTATCTGTGTCACAGGGATTTTTTTTATATTTCAGCATTTAATGCGTGGTTAATATATAAAGAAAGTCAGGAATAAGAGCTCTTTCTCCACAACAAACTTACAGTATATTCTAAGTTTCTTAAGCGCTCCCGACAGCCTCGCCAACAGCCTTTCAATAATCACCTTAACGCACATCACCTGCCCACTTAAATTTTATTAGCACGCTACCGCTCACATTACCTACGGGACATGTTGCCATTTACCTCCGTAAAGAGACTGACGCTATACTCGTGTGTGGAACTGACTTTCAGCCGAGCATTTAGATATAATTCATTTTACTCGACAAAGCATACGAAACAATATAAAAATGTTATGCATTCTTTATATTATTCAGCTCATGGAATGTGCGGGATTCAGGGCTGGTGGCGTATGTTTCAAAAACAATTAAAAAGCCTATCATGCATTTTAATGCACATATTTAGGCTATTGTTAGCCAAATAAATTGCATTCATCATATTACTGCAAAATATGTCCACTTCAAGCAAAAAGAGTTTGACTATTGGGTTAAAGGACTTACATACAGTAAAAGAGAAAATAAAGTGCGGTGTTGAGAGTTATTCAAAGATTATAAATCACAAAAATGATCTTACTCTGACTGAACATCCAAAACGTGCTTGTATTAGATAATACACAAGATTTATGTCTCAAATATTTTTTGTATTGTCAACATTTACCAGCCATTTACGAAAAAGATATGTTTTAAGTTGTTTCTTGAATGAAGAGAGAGACGTGGTTGACCGGACTGTATCTGGAAGATCGTTCCACCAGCATGGAGCAAGCAGCAGTGAAGAAGAATGAGCGGAAAATTTATGATTTAATACACCTTTGTGAGCTACCAGGCGCCGTTCATTCCCTGAGCGCAAGGCGCTATTTTGGGGTTATTATTATATAATGTTTTTAAATGAAAAAGACATTAGTTTTAAATGGAAATATATATTGTTTTATTTATTTAATGCAGAACAACAGGTGCAATTACAACAAAGTGTTTCCTTTATTCAAAAATAAAACGAAAAAAGACACCTAGCCATCTTAAATAAATATACATTGTCAAATGAAAATAAATAAAAGCTAATTGTTTAGCCTGCATTGAAAACTTATACAGAGCCTCAATACAAAGGTCAACGGAACACAGTGAAGTCTAAAAGAAAACAAATTAAGCCGATTTATGCAACCACACTAACTGTGCAAAACGAATACAACACAAAAAGCCCTGGATAGTGTAACATTTACATTAATATATTACTCATTATATTACTTATAACAAGCTATATCCACAACAAACGTACATTATATTCTAAGTTTCTTAATCGAAAATGCTGTGTGCTTGTAAAAGGATACAGAATAAAATCATTTTTGTTTACTTTATTAACGGAAGAAAACGTTAATAGAGCAGACTTCACACAATACTAGTTCTCCACAGAGAACATGCATAAACACTCAAGTCAGCATGGTCGTCATTTTTATATTGTTTCGTATGCTTTGTCGAGTAAAATGAATTATATCTAAATGCTCGGCTGAAAGTCAGTTCCACACACGGTATAGCGTCAGTCTCTTTACGGAGGTAAATGGCAACATGTCCCGTAGGTAATGTGAGCGGTAGCGTGCTAATAAAATTTAAGTGGGCAGGTGATGTGCGTTAAGGTGATTATTGAAAGGCTGTTGGCGAGGCTGTCGGGAGCGCTTAAGAAACTTAGAATATACTGTAAGTTTGTTGTGGAGAAAGAGCTCTTATTCCTGACTTTCTTTATATATTAACCACGCATTAAATGCTGAAATATAAAAAAAATCCCTGTGACACAGATAAACATAACAAGACCAACGATGTAAAAATCTGCAAATGGTACGAGCGGGACTCGAACCAGATAAAGACGCAACATGCGACTGCGAACAAACCGAGCTAACCTGTAGACTAACAGCAACGACTCGTCTTGCTTCTAATTCTGTCATCATTTACGCACCCGCATTTACACATTGCTTCCTGGAACATACTGCATTAGTTATATGTTTTTCTTTTCAGCTGGTTTTTCTTTCATTTCTTTCCATTTTTGTTTTCCACAAAGTTAAGCTGGATATGGATTTGAGGTGACTCTACGGTCAGACGGTTTCATCGCGTGCCAGACCCCCAGTTAACTTAAGCGAACAGCGCTCTTGGAAATTGTACTGGATGCTCCGAGCCTCCGACTTGCCGTAGAGCTCGCAAACCCAGAAGAGGAGGGGCTATGTATATTAGCTAATAAGTTTGCATTTTGAGTGACGTGTGACGTTAACTTAACGTCGATCGGCGTGCGGCGTTATTTAAACGCGTGGCGGCGTATGACGTTAATTTAGCGCCAGGCGGCGCTTATTTAACGCCTGGCGGCGTTAAGAAATCGGCGTTTTAATATTAATACGGCGATCAAAAGCACGCGAATTGTGAACCTGTTGGCTTTCGATAATGCAGCACTTATTTAACGCCTGGCGGCGTTAAGAATTCGGCGTTTTAATATTAATACGGCGATCAAAAGCACGCGAATTGTGAACCTGTTGGCTTTCCATACAGGGTACGCGGCTCTGCGTAGGCTACGCCGTAGGTTACGGCGTAGGTCCTACGCAGAACCATAAACTGACCTTGACGCGCATCTCTCATATCCGCTGACTGCACGCGCGTGCACACGCATCATGTACTGTACAGACAAAAAGGTGCACTGTAGTTCATCTCTCGCTGCTCCGTCTACATGGGGTATGTATGCCAACAGTGATGCTATTAGCATCATGCTAAACTCTGACACATGCTAAACTCATGTTGAAGTCGTTCACTCTGTGTAAAACAAACGTAAATTCCATTCAACCTGATTCCTTGTCTTACGTTAAAACTGTGGTAATTTCACCTAGGTAAAATGACATTCAACACGACTTCTACTTGTTTTTAAAAATTCAAAATGTAAAAAAAATGAATAAATCAACCAATATATGTGATATATATCTGGATTGAGTTCTTTACTAACACAAAAAACTGCAAATACATGAGTCATTCTATAATTAGGGGTACATTTCATATCAACCTATAAGTGAAGAAATCAGTGTGTTTTTTTGCTAAATATTCTAATTGTTTCCATAATATATCACTGGAATGTGCAAAATTCATTAATTGGCAAGCTTAAGCTCAAATGATAACTTAAATATTTAAATCAAAATAAACATCTGATTCATTATTTTGTCAACTGTGTTACAGACAAAAGTTGTGTCATAGAAGACATGAATGAAATGCTAAGCATTTGATAAAACATTTGTTTGGAAGTTCTTTAGTCTATTCTTCAGTGTGTTTGTGGTTGTTTGTCTAACTGCTTTGAAAATATGAATTTTGAGCTGGATAATTGATATTCTGTGGGATAGTATCATCAAGGATGATTTTTTTTCTCTACATTAATCCACATTACCTTGAATTTAGAGTTATTCAACATTATTATGTCAGACCTTGCTCTCTAAAAATGTCCCCCATCATTTTTATTACAATTCAGCCAACCTTTAAACAAATTATGGCACAAAAATCCCATGTAACACAGTTGACAACAAAGTAACACAGTTGACAACAAAGTAACACAGTTGACGGGAAGCATTAGGAAAAGAAGAGAGAAACCTTGCTTTATGATAAAAACATTATTTTTGATAACAAATCTACAATCTGTCAGATGCAATTAAGGCATGCCACTTTTCTCGTTGTTTCTTTAAATATGCAGCCCTTTTCTCAGGATCAGCATCACGCCGAGCCCTGTACTGGCGCTGCTTCTCAGCAGCAGATAACCTCATCTCTCTAGACCATGTCATGGTCCTGCCTTCTTGTTCATGATTTTCTAGTCTTGTGGCAGGATCGTGACAGATCCCTTATGTTTAGTGTGAGAAAGTCATGGTTTGTTTATCATTTGACATGCGATGTGCTTCTCTCAACGGTTTGTGTGGAGAAGAACCCAAATGCAGGCAGCAGCGGTGAAGGGGTTAACAAATTATTTATTTAACAAATAAAACACAAAACAAAAACCCACAATGGGGTAACGAAGACAGGACTAATATAAAAACAGAAACCAAAATACTGAGGGGGCAAAAACAGCAGGACAAAAATAACTAAAACTTAAACACGACACAACGTCTTACCAAAACACAGAAGGGTAACAAAGGCAGGGCAGGGTAAATAACAAACACGTACTTCACAGGCAAGGCAAGGAATCAAGGACACGAGCAAAACACACCGCCATCTACAACCAGGTAGGTACAAGAACAACGATCGAGCACAGGACAATGAACACGAGGATATTTTATAGGGAGACAAACAAAGGATAATAAACGAGGGGCAGGTGAGGAACATGAGACACGGCAGGGAAGCAATACGGGAAACGAGAGGGGCGGGGCCAATGACGAGACACGAGAAAGCACATGGCATGTCAATGATAAACAAACCATGACTTTCTCACACTAAACATAAGGGATCTGTCACGATCCTGCCACAAGACTAGAAAATCATAAACAAGAAGGCAGGACCATGACAGACCAGAAATTACTCTGTTTTGAAATAGTGTATAGCATAATTGATAGGGCTAAAATTACATATGTCATCAGGAAACTGTCATTTCAAATCACTGAAACATATCAAAATGATCCATGAAATTATTGTTTGTTAATATGAGTAGGCTATAGGGGTAGAATGGAAAATATCTATAATGATGTCGTTAAGTCTAGCTAGAGTATAAGGATTTATTCAGTGTATGGATAATATTGTTGAGTTAATCCCTGTATCATTCAAAATTTTAATAACAATAATTAAAAAATGGTTTCAGATCAGCTGACTTCTTCCCTGATAAGTATAACTCAAATCATGCATTTATGTAATTACTACCTTATTACAATTTTATATATTATCATTTAATTTCTGTGTAGTATCAATTTAATCAAGTTAATGTTTTTAATCAATGGACTTAATAAGCATAAACCCAGTAAACCCTTACAACATTGTCAACCGTGTTATTCCCTGTCAACTGTGTTACACTTGATGGGTAACATAGTTGACAGGTAGTTGACATTTCCTCCATTTTAGACCCATTTTAGGCCCTACAGACCTTAAACATGTCACCATATGACCTTGATCAACTTATATTTCTATGTACTTTCTTTACATTTTGTTGATTATAACATCTAAGATAAATACACAAGAAAATGTTGATAACATAGTTGATGAACAATTAATCCACTCCATATGCAGACAATCATTTTGATGAAATATTGAAGAGGAGGAGTTGAAACTTACCACACTGTCTTCAGAATTCCTGCCAAAAAGGGCGTGGCATCATACATTGTTGATTATTTGAATTTGGAGCAAACCATTGCTGATTTATAGGGGTTATATAAATGGGTAACATAGTTGACAAAGATTTCTCAGACACACACAAAGTGAATAATTTTATGTTTATTAAGAATTCAAATAGTTTTAAAAACACCTTTATCATGTTTTAATGATTATTTTGAACAAATAATGCTGAAAATAATATACACAAACATGTCTTCTAGGGTTAATTTTGAAGAGCAAACTTGAAATGCATGAAATCGGACAGCACAAAAACTGCAAATTCCCGTATATAATTTGCATTTTTTGCTAAATAAATTAAAGAACTTGCTAACTTTCTTTATTAAAAGAAAGAGAAATATCACCTAATATAAAATTGGTCATTGCTTGAAATTAATATTTAGTCAAATTGATAAATACACCCCATGGACATGGTATGTACCCGTAATTATAGAATCACTCACATATACATCTTTAGAGTAGAATTCACTCAAGATTTTTAAACTTTTTTATTGAAGTTGCAGCAAAAATCAACCCACTTCTTTTAATCCTACAGACACAAGATAAAGACAATTTATTTTACATTTCAGAAAAAATGAAATAAAGCAATGTTAGTTTCATAAACGGAAACAGACGAGAATAAAGTTGAAGTATTTTATTGTTATCTTAGACTTTTGTGAGACGAGTACAAAAATGAAAAATGTAAATTAAGTGACATGTTTAGTTATATTTTATTATTTGTACTTCTTTTCAGTCACAGAGTTATTCAATTTAAGAGTTGTTTGTGAAAGAAAAGATTCTGTAATTTAATGCAGCTTGTAGAACTGCATTTAGGGAAATTTGGGGAAATTGTAATGTTCAATCTGCAGGTCGTTACTCTTGCGATAGGGAAGTTTAGGTGTGTTTGTTTGTTCACGGCATTTCAGTGATGGATGTTATATAAACAGTGAATATAACGCTGGATTTGGAGATCGTTTGAAACTGAAGATGGCGCGGTCCCAATGCTAAAAGGTGCTGGACATGAACTGCACGCGGAAAGTCAAACTAAGTCATACGTCTGTGTTTTGTTGGCAATCGGCGTGTACGTGCATAATGATGCACATGATGAAAACAGGAAGGGATGATGTGTTGCTTGCTTGTGCTGTAGTTCCGTCCCACTCTCGCCACTATACTCTTCGAGGATACGACGTATACAATACTGCTGTATAGGCACTCAAGATAAATATGAGATTGGCAGAAACTGCGTGTGTTACCCGATCTTTAAACCAAAATGTCTTCAAAAGGACCGACTAACACAGAATTGTATAGTTTATTGATGGACCCAGAGCTTGAGTCATGAATAAGATTGTGTTAGGCTCAGTGAGTTAGCCTGCAGAACGGGATGGGTCACAGTAACCTTCAGGCTAGTGTGTACATCAGAGGGCAAAATGAACTAAAACTGCCTTAAAAACACTGTTAATAATGACTACCTGGTCAAAAATATAAATCTAGCAAACAGAATCTTCTAAAAATGAGACAAATATGTTACGGAGAATGATGCATTACATAAGTACAAGTACAAGACTGTCTTAGTCACTAGAACAATGTACATCAGAAATCACGGACAATAAAAAATAACCTTAAATCCCAGTAAAACTGTTGCATTATTTAATCCTGGCAATGCTTTGTCACAGTTCATATTATTAGTTAGAATATTATCTGAAAAATGAAATCTACTGTATGACTGTCCTTAACCCGAGCTTCTGGCGCCCTCTATGGGTGGAAGTTATGTGTGAATAATCAACCTGCTGGATGACTTGCAGTATTGACACTAGATGCTGTGGCTATTACTGATGGCTAAGAATTTAAGATAGAATCCCTATTTACAAATAAATAATAATATAAGTCAAAATAAATAAACAATAAATTGAAGGAATAGTTCACCTTCAATATGAAAATTCTGTCATTATTTACACGCCATCTTGTCATTTCGAACCTGTTTGACTTTCTTTCTTCTGCAGAACACAAGAGAAGATATTTTGAAACATGTTGGTAACAGAAGATCGTTGGTCCCCATTGATTTGCATAATTGGTTTTGTGTCCATACAATAGAAGTCAACGGGAACCAACGGTTTTTGGTTACCAACAATTTTCAAGATATCTCCTTTTGTGTTTTGCAGAAGAAAGAAAATCAGACAGGTTTAAATTGACATCAGGGCGAGTAAAGATGACAGAATTTTAATTTTGAAGGTGAAATATTGCTTTAATAACAAAACAAACAATGAGGCATTGTTAAAATGTTTCATGTGACCTTCAAATAAAAAGACTAAAACCTGCTACACAGAGTGTTCCTCACACCATGTTTATGTAATGTAGCTTTTGGAAAAACTCTTCTTTAAATCTTTGCACTGAGCCCTTTTGGGTAAAACCATGTCACTGAAAGAACTGGACAACATAATCTTAAAAGACATATACAACCAATTTATCCATACTTGTACTTTCTATAATGCCCACCCTAAACACATAAACAACAACAAACCACACATCAAAATTTCTTATTAAAGGCTCGGTTGAAAGGGCAGTTCTGCCAATCTCATATTAATCGTAGTAACTAGTAACGAGTAGTACTAGTATTGCATACTTTGTATTTTCTAAGAGTATTTAGTTTGATCACATTTACAAAAGATAGGTACAGCTGCACGTACGCGGCGATTGCCAACAAAACACAGACATATGACTTAAGTTTCATTTACCACGTGCAGTTCATGTCCAGCATCTTTTAGCGCTGGGACCGCTCCATCTATCAGTTTCAAATGATCTGCAAATCCAGCGTTATGTCAACCGTTTATATAACATCCATCACTGAAATGCCGTGAACAAACAAACACGCCTCAACATCTCTCACTATCGCAAGAGTAGCGAGTTGCAGCCCCACAGCGCAGCCAATCTTGATGGTAAGTGGGTCTTCCTATCGCTCATCGGTTGATGAGTGGGCGGCCTATATCTTTCGCCTAGCCATGGGCATGCTTTTCCGGGAGGGTTGCCCAATAAGGGACTAAGAAAAGTTGTTACGTAAAAGTTTTTCATGTTTGAAAAAACTTTCCGAAACCTATACGAACCTTCGGGGAGTGTATCGAGCACAGAAATACTACGTAATACGTCCAATTTGTTTATTGACAAGTTAAGCATAAGAAGCCAGCACGTTTAACATTGTAAAGATGTCAGAATGCATGAAACAGCGTTAAATCAACCATTTAAACTGATGCATGGATTGGATTGATGGATAGCCATATTGCACTGCCTCTCTTTACCACAAGAGAGCAATCACACCACAAACATCAGCCATCTCACATACACATGTGCATCCTGCAGTATTCTCAGTGCATCCTGACAAAACGTATTGGCTAGTTCAGTGTCGGCCCATCATCTCATTAGCACACAGTATGTGCACGTTTGTGTACTGTGGCCTGCTGAGTAAGGAACACTAAAGTCACAATGCGATGTAGACCAGGTCATGCTGGAGTCTGAGCATGCTCACTACACCAGCTGCAGGCACTATATTTAGCTCTAGATCTGAGACTACAGCACTGAAAGAGGCAGTCGTGATTCAAAGACTGCAGAGAGATCTCGACTATTACATTACATCAGATGTTAATCCATAAATGATGTATGCAACTATAATCGGTTGGCCAACGTAATATCCATTAGGAATGACCCAATAAAGGAATGGCGAAGAATTTATGTGGATATTTCTAATTTGCACATACAGAAAGAATACGTTCTTTACCTCCCAAACACACTGTAGATAACAAACACCTTTTCTTTGAAATTATTTTAGGTTTCAAGCAAACCGGCTTGATCCAGCCCTGTCACACCTCATTCTCAGACTATACGTGTCCTGCTGTGATTAAAGATGCTCCACACATCAAAGCACGAGGTTTACATATTCATATCCTTCAGTGAGGTTAATCAAACATGCAGTTTCTAAAATAAGACAGTGCTTCTGAAATAACACCCTTTGATATTGAAATATGAAGGTCAAACTCCCATTACATCACCTGTCAGTTTTAGAGCAGGTACAGTAAAACTTCAAATGAGCATCTATGAATAACTCATTTTTAATCTTACCACTAATTAAACATTTGTATGATAATACGCTGTCTTACCTGACAGTCAAAGTCCTGGAAGGTCTGAGAGTTCTGCAGGAGAAAAAGAGAAATGTCCTATTCTTAGATTTACATAAAAATGTCTATAAAACATTGCATTTTGATCAAGTCAATATTCTTGTCACCAGCTTTTGGTGTTCTTTATGTGGATGCCACTAGATGGAGTAAGAGGTCAGCGAGCACAATTCTCTTACTTCATCACATTCCAAATTCAGTATGCTTTTTAATTTTGAAAGAAACACATTTTTAAGGGTTATATACACAATAAAGGTACCGCATACCATACAACTTATGCACTATATTCCTATATATTCTTTCTGGGCAAAATATTTATTTCAGTTCAGCACTTAATCACCCCACACGTCCAATGAAGCACCCAATTTCTGCACAAGGCTAATGAATCTATGACATCCCTGCGTCTATTTTTAGTCCTTTTGTATGCCTGTTGTGTGGTTTAAAATGATGAGACTCAGTGTATAGCAGTGATGTAAATTCTTAGAACAGGGGCTGTAGGGGACAATGATTATGCAAGAGCAGAAAATCTTTCATGTGAAGTGTTTTTGCCTCAACCTATTTTCCCTGCCCTTCTTTTTATTCTCTTCCTGTCCATTTCATGCTTTCCATTTTCTTCCCATTCCACAGATATTCCACCCCATCCATTCCTTTTCCAATTCCAATCTCCATTTGTTCTCTTCTCACTCACTAGAGTAAGTCCTGCATGAATGATTCAGATGAAGTGGTAGAGATGTGGCTTGCTTCAGCTACAATCACAGAGATCTTTTACATAGGCGAAAAAAGCATGTGAATATTTTTAGGTGAAATGGAGGTATTATACATCAGTGTATTAGTAGTACTGTATATGTAACCAGTCATGAACTGTCTGTATTTGCTGTATAAACCTACTCCTCTGTATCTATAAATATAAAAACAGAACTAGTACATACACATACACAATACACAAGATTGTGTTTGTCATGCAGACTGCAGAGTTGAGATGTTGATAGTGAAATGTTGTAATACTGGCTGTGCCATGTTATTAGTGTACTAGGCTTGCAAGGTGTATGCAAACATACAAATACATGCATTTGTGCGTGTGCAGGACACTTCTGTTTATTTCACCTTGTAGGTCAGCAGAGGCTTGATTTCAGTCAGCTGAACGTCTTGTAGCTCATCCATCACTGTGTCCGGCAACACTGTAAAGACAAACACAGAAACAAACACGTTTATGAAAGACATCACTACAGTACGTGCAGAAAAAAGAAGTACTATATATACACACAATTAATATTATATTACAACATTACTGTCACTCTCACACAGAACCTTTGTTTTGATTTTATGCTACTAAAAATGTCTTGCGGTCAACCTTTATGATGATACAGTATGACTGGAAAGGTTGACAATTTTCTTGCTTTTTTGTCAAGCTCAAGTCTAGTCATACTTTGTACAAAAGTTATATCTTGCCAACTACAATAAAATGTTTAGTTAAGGGTTTCATGTAATATTGTATGTTATGTCTTTTCTGTTGTACATAGGATTCAACATGCCCATTATTGCTTGGCTTGTGTCTGTGCACAGTATTTATGATGATTGAAATAATTTACGATGATTTAATGAATGAATGAAGTAATAGTATTTGTATAATAACCCATTTTCGTATTTTGAAACCATTTTCACACTGTCATGAATCTACAGGAAGAACCCAACTGCAGGCAGGCGGGGTTGAAGGGGTTAACAGAGATTTTATTTAAACAATAAACACAAAACAAAAACCCACGCGGGGGAAAATAACAAAGACAAGGGGAATAAGAATAACAGACTTAACAGGAACAATAAACTACTAACTAGACTAACAGAACACTTAATCTAAACTGACATAAACTAGATAAACATTTACTCACAGGTAAATGGTACATTGACTAGACAGGCTTGGGAAACACAACGGTGGCACACTGGATACAAAGGTACGTAGAACGCAATGCACGAGCAACAAGACAATGAAACATGAGGACTATTTAAAGGGAACACAAACGAGGGATAATAACACAGGGCAGGTGAGGGTAATGAAACACAGCCGGGAAGTGATACGGGAAACGAGAGGGGCGGGGCCAATGACGAGACACGAGAAAGCACATGGGGTGTTTACCTTTGACAGCCCATGACTTTCTCACACTAAACATAAGGGATCTGTCACGATCCTGCCACAAGACTAGAAAATCCTGAACAAGAAGGCAGGACCATGACACACACGTTATGGGCCAAGATATGTTTATTTTTCTGTCCTTTATTTTGTAATGACCAGGCTGTAATACAGTTCAATAGAAGGGAAGGAAGGAGGCGGGAACCGGCAAACATTTAAACATATTTAATCAAAAATAAATAAACAAAAAACACCATTAAAACAGGCCGGCATCCCCTCACTGACGACTGCCGGCCACACAAACGTAAACAAAACTTAACATTTCCGGGCCCGGTCCTCTCTCGCCGTATTCTCCTGCCGTTCGACCTTTTATGCTTCCGCTCCTCCGTGAGAGATACGAGGCCGGAATGACGCCCAGCTGACACTCATTATCAATCGCGTCCCGGCCTCGCTTCTTCCTCCCACGGCTCTCGTCACGCCTTCCTCGTCACACAGGCAACATGACATTGAACAATGCCAAATGACAGCATTTATTTGTAAACAGTAATAAAAGCGGAGCTTGAGGGAAACTAAACTAAAATCTGCTCTTTTTAGTTGCCGAGGGAACAGGGCTGCTTTGATGAAAGGATACAGTCTACTGACTAATATAGAAATGTTGCAAGATTCAGGGCACTTCCACTAAAGTGTGCTGATTAATATTCTGAAGGTTGAGTGGTACACAAACATGCAGAATTTGATTAGAGGATCAGAAGATCAATGACCGTGATATTTGGTATAAATGAGGTCCCTATAGATACCAGCTGACCTCATGTTTGGTGGAATAACATTGCTGATGCCGACAAAGCTTATGTGATTTCCACGGGCCTCATCTGTCCTACTGTCACAGTCATTCAACCCTCCTAACCTTGGGGCGGGCCCAAATGTGATTGGTCCGTTGTGTATAGGTTAGAATCCATTAAGGACCACCATGAATAGAACCAATAAATGTTATTATTTACTTTATAAATTGTATTAATATTTTTATCATCATATTATTATATAAAATAATTTTACAGAATCGGCACTCAGAAAGCAATTTCAACATTATTAAACGAGTTATCGCATGCAACATTTTTCTTCAACATCATTAAGGGGAAAACAGAAAATGGACATTTGTGTCAATATCTCCTCCGCAATCCTAGCGGCAAAGCCGCATAGAGCACAATATTTAAGAGTGTCACAAAAAAGGAAAAAAATCTTTAGAATGCTTGTACAGATTTGTTAGATTCCCGACCACTTCCACTTGCTGTCAAATAATCTGGGCCGAGTTCAAAGGCCAAACTGTAATCATGGTCTCTAAATGTCAGACAAGAATTATCAAGCAGATTCATGCGTTTTGTACACACTGTTCTACCAAGAAGAAACGCAAGGTTTGATATTTGCAGCCCGAGTTAACTAACCAAACTACAGATTGCAATCAATGTCATGTTCAGCTCAGTTCAGTCCCACTTTAGTTGTGTGTTCAGTGGAGTGTAAAACTGTTGCCATAGAGACAAAAAGGGCCAGTTTATTTTCAGTGATGGTTCCCACAGGGACAAGCAAGAGTAACGAAGACTCAAAACAGCAGACTGAAACATTCTATTCTATTCTATTCATAGCTTAGCTTTCTTAAGTACAGATGTAAAATCTATTAAAATTCCACATCTTCCCATGTGTATTGCATAAAAGGTTTCTTCCTCCTTTCAGTGAGATTTTCAGTGAAACGTGAATCTGTCTAGCTACGAATACTCTAAATAAATTAGTTTTCTTTGTATTATACAGTCAGAAGCACGTTTATTTGTCTTTTAGTGTTCTGTGTCTGTTAACCACTTAAAAATGGTTAAGGAACTCCTCTACGACTTCTCTATGACACACACACACACACACACACACACACACAGACAACCTTGTGTAACCTTGTGGAGACTTTCCAATCATATAATCACAAAGAAACAATCAGTGCTTTTTCTTAGACTTTACAAATGGATATATTTGACAAACGGATGTATTATTTCAAATAGTTAGGTCGACAAAAGCATGTCAAAGATTGTTGTAGACTGAGATTCAAATCTACATGAAACGGTGCCCACAACACTACCCACATTCTTCACAAATGCATACATTATCATGAAATACAAAAGGAGCTGTCAGCATACCTGTAAACAAATCACTGATGAGATCACAAACCACGCCCACTATTCTCCTACTTTTTCCTCTCTCTTTCACCTTGAAGCTCTAAACAGCACACAAATCAAAACACACATTCTAACAGTCGATAAGGAGTGAGCACAGATGTGGACAGATGGTCTGTGTCCTCTACTCTGCATAGGTGAACCTGAGGTCTGCACAGTACACTACTGATTTATTAACCTTCCTCAATAACTAAGACATAAATCTATGTGAGTGAACCCAAGTAAGCCCATCAGTCCTGTCAATAAACTAAACCTCAGCGCAAATTTCTGACTGATTTGCTTGTCGTTTCTATGACAGCAGCCTGAAATGAAATGGCTCAATTAAGAGCAGAATTTTTTATACTGCTCCACAACATCTGACGCTACGTTCAGCTCAGTCAGATGGTAGTTTTAATCTTGTGTGGCAGTATTCTGTCCGAGGCGCTGTGACAAACTCAGCGCCGGATTAATCCCAGCGATTTGGTAAGAGAATTACAGGGAAAATCTCTTCAATTTGTGTTTTTGAGTCAAAAAGCAATAGGGTGATTTAATGACTTAAACCAAACCCACGCCTGAGGGCGGGGCAAGTACAAGAGGCAGATTCAGAAATCCTTATTTGTGCTTATAAGAAGAAAGATGAGGTCAAATTAAAACTTTAATCCACCATAAAAACATACGACTGTGTCCTCATTCCAGCTTTTGGGCTTTTTTTAGTTCCATACCTCCCCTGTGTGAAACAAGCAGCAACATCAGTATATCATGACACACCATCATGCTCTGTAAATCATTTACTCGATGACCTTTTTAAAGCAGAAGGTCGTTACTTGCTGGCATCCACCACAGTGCACTTACATGCACGCTCATGTGTAGAATATAAACCAGGCCAGCCACTTCCTATCAATCCCCGCCCACTTCACTGGGAGAGTGGGAGCAGCTGCATGGGAAGCTGTGAGACGTGACCTCAGTGTCTATGACTGTAATCAAAACAAAACCCTTAACATCTTTCACAGATCTCATGTCAATAACCTGAAAAACTCTGGCAAATGCAGTGGTTATTTCATCCTCTGGAACACAAGACAAATCTATCTTCATTCCCATAGGAGAGCCGAGACAATTAGATTGACAAATGGATTTCCAGTTTCATCTGCAGTGTGCGTCACAGGGTCAGAAAACCCTGCCTGGTGGGTGTGCAGTCAGATTCTGATACTTCTCACTCAATCACTACATTGAATTTGGGGAAACCCTCGTCTAAGTTATTGCATCTGTGATGGGGCGATGTGCAAACTTCATTAGTAAAGCACTTCTGTGGTTACAGCCAATACACTAGACTGTCAAAATAAGGACTCCCATCTCTCGATTCATCCACTAAGTGCAAAGGGGCACCCTGTGTGACGCAAACTGCCACAGAATCGCAGTGTTACATCAATCACTCTGAGACTTTTGCCTTATACATCATTTCCAAAAAGGTAAGAAGTAACACACACACAGGGGCATTGGCATATGAGGATTCTTTACCGAAAACATTCTCACAAGTCTCTCTCACACACACACACACACACACACACACACAACCTTTCTAGAATGCATTTGGTGGAGTGCATAATTCCTTAAGTGTCACATTATTTAGCCTTATAAGATCAGAAAGCCATTCGCTGTATTGATTCAAGACTTTTTTTGATGGCATCATCAGTAAAAGCATTATCATGGCTTCCATCCACACAGAGTTCAAGAAATTAAAATATGAAATGCTGAAAGTGCGCTTGACTACGTCGAACAGCTGGATATATGCCCGGTTATAACACTGTTCTCCATCATCTGACGAATTACAGCTGCCATGATCAATAAAAATGTATACAAACGTCTTTTTATTAAAACTCTATTTGCTGCCAGTCGTACATGGGCAGTAATAAAGCAATGTTAATTGCATCTGTGAACAAGGCGAAATTTAAATCAGTATAATTTACATGGCACGGGAACGTTGTTTGGTCTAAAAGAGTGACTTCATTTGAAAAGAGCACTGTGCTATTTCAGCACATTTAGAATCTGGTTGAAGTGAATTGTGGGTGGTTAACAAATAAGACGTGGGTGTTCATTAGGTGACACGAAACGTTTGTGACATCAAAAACAATTTAGATTCAATCCAATCACAGGATCCATCTGTTTCTGCAGATGGTGTATTTTTGTCTTTACAAAGCTGGCATGATGCTGCAGATATTTACAGAAGCTCGGAAGGTACATGATTGAATTCTTGGAATTCTTGAATTCTTAGTGGCTTCTGTAAGTGGAGAGGATTTAAAGCAGGTTAATTACAGCATTAGGTTGGGGCTTTAAAAAATGCAGACAAATCTTTAGTCTTTTGCATCTTTATTAAGCACAATTGACATTCATCAGTCGTCAAATGAACAGATAATCAATAATCTACTTACAAGAGCACCAAAACACACAGGCACAAAGTAGAGCACGGGGCATTAGATGGTGTTAACAAATTAACCTGCATTTATAAACGACAGAAAATAAATTGCCCATCTGTTCGGACAAGATGTGAACCAGCTAAATGACTTCCTGCTTGCAGAGCCATAAATAAAATCCAAACGTGTAACGTGTCGTGGAGTCTACACTCAGTGGATAATATCCTGCATCAGCACATAAGGGAAATCCCACAGGGATGAGAGAATCAGCCTGAAATCCCATTCAGATTTTATGTGCCTTTTTATTTCTCAACACGTTGCTAGAATCTATAATGTATGGAAATGGATACCATAATGTCACTCCCGCATTGGGCATTGGGCAAAGTTTTTAGACACCAGAAATAATTAGTATTTTCTTTATGGACCTCACTTTTTGCTCAGAGACATTATCATGCGGCAACAGAAAAGGCCTCTTCATTTAAAAGGGGACAAATCTCTAAAAGCTCTCTAGGGATAGTTCACCCAAAAATGAAAATTCTGCCATCATTTATTCCCCCTCATGTTGTTCAAAACGTGTATATGACTCTTTCTTCTGTGAAACACATATGCAGATGTTTTGAGAAATTTTGTGTCATACAATGGCAGATATACATTATCTTTCGTGTTCTGCAGAAGAAAGTTTGTCATGCAGGTGGAATTACATAAGGGTGAGTAAATGAAGAAAGACTTTTCATTTTGGGTGAGTTATGCCTTTAAGATTCAACTGCAATCAGGGTTTTTCATGGCTCAAAATGAGGCGGAGTTGGTGCCATCCTGATCTTGTACATACGCGCATGTGTAGGCCTACCGTTCCTTTAAGTGGCTTAACCAAACACTTTACAAACAATGTGTTTGGTTAAGTCATTCGTTTACGAGTCTTTCTGATCACAATGTGCGTTCATACTGGCGAACTCGCTGTGTACAATATAACGCTGATTCAACGAGTCAACTGCACAGATTAAAACATTACAATGATGTACAGCGGGTTAATTTAAGGAACCTTTTCAATAAATTGAACGTGCTTGGATGCAAAAGAAACAATATTCACCCGAACAGCCATAATAGAGCTAATATAGCTACAAATAGCTATTGTACTGTGACTCTTCAGCACCTCACTGGTGCTGATAACGAAACAGCGCCTTTCTTGTGGCGTTATGCCGCAACTGCAGTTAAAAGTCTGTTGAATGCACTCTGTTTTTTTTAAAGGGGTATGCAACGGTGTTTCATGCATTCTGACTTATTTACAATGTTTAACACGCTGACATCTCATCCTTAACATGGTCAACTTGTCAAAAAACGAGTTGGACGTATGACATTGTATTTCTGTGCTCGATACACTCCCCCAGTGTTCGCATAGCTTTTGGAAAAAAAGATTTGAACATGAAAATTCGTTGCGTAACAACTTTTCTTAGTCCCTTATTGGACAATTCTCCCGGAGAAGCACGCGGCACGCCCACGCATCAACCAAGGAGAGCGGGAGAAGGAGTATGCGCACACGTCACTTTCACTTGTGTGCAGGAAAGAGAGAGAGCACTATGATCGAAGTTCAGCTGTGTTTGTTTGTTCACTGCATTTGTGGCTGTTATGCAGTTATGGCCACTTTAAGACACCCGGCATAATTTTGGCCAGAGACTGAGGCGGCACAAATTTGACTGAGGCGGCCACCTCAAATTTTTCTATGCAAGAAAACCCCTGGCAATAGAATTAAAAGCTTCACCTTAAAAAGAAAATGATCTCATAATTTAGATGTATATTACTTCCTTCAGCACAAACACACAATTTTATATTAAAACATTATCATGTTTTCATCCTACACTGGGTTCCAAATTATTATGCAAATGATATCTTTCTCTGGTTTTCCTAATTTGTCGATGCAAATGACAGTCAGTATAATTTTCAAGTAATCAACAGTTAGGGTACATTTGGAATTTTATTGAACAAACCTCCCACTGACAACAGTATTTATTTAAAAAATGAAAAACTCAAAATGCACTGTTCCAAATTATTATGCACAACAGAGTTTGAAAACATTTCATAGGTTGTAAAAAACTGAAAATGGTCATTTGTTGAATTTGCAGCATTAGGAGGTCATATTTACTGAAATCAAAAGCTATTTCAATCAAAAACATCCTAACAGGGCAAGTTACATGTTAACATAGGACCCCTTCAGATGGGCAATTTATTTTCTGTCGTTTATAAAAGCAGGTTAATTTGTTAACACCATCTAATGCCCCGTGCTCTACTTTGTGCCTGTGTGTTTTGGTGCTCTTGTAAGTAGATTATTGATTATCTGTTCATTTGACGACTGATGAATGTCAATTGTGCTTAATAAAGAAGCAAAAGACTAAAGATTTGTCTGCATTTTTTAAAGCCCCAACCTAATGCTGTAATTAACCTGCTTTAAATCCTCTCCACTTACAGAAGCCACTAAGAATTCAAGAATTCCAAGAATTCAATCATGTACCTTCCGAGCTTCTGTAAATATCTGCAGCATCATGCCAGCTTTGTAAAGACAAAAATACACCATCTGCAGAAACAGATGGATCCTGTGATTGGATTGAATCTAAATTGTTTTTGATGTCACAAACGTTTCGTGTCACCTAATGAACACCCACGTCTTATTTGTTAACCACCCACAATTCACTTCAACCAGATTCTAAATGTGCTGAAATAGCACAGTGCTCTTTTCAAATGAAGTCACTCTTTTAGACCAAACAACGTTCCCGTGCCATGTAAATTATACTGATTTAAATTTCGCCTTGTTCACAGATGCAATTAACATTGCTTTATTACTGCCCATGTACGACTGGCAGCAAATAGAGTTTTAATAAAAAGACGTTTGTATACATTTTTATTGATCATGGCAGCTGTAATTCGTCAGATGATGGAGAACAGTGTTATAACCGGGCATATATCCAGCTGTTCGACGTAGTCAAGCGCACTTTCAGCATTTCATATTTTAATTTCTTGAACTCTGTGTGGATGGAAGCCATGATAATGCTTTTACTGATGATGCCATCAAATAAAGTCTTGAATCAATACAGCGAATGGCTTTCTGATCTTATAAGGCTAAATAATGTGACACTTAAGGAATTATGCACTCCACCAAATGCATTCTAGAAAGGTTGTGTGTGTGTGTGTGTGTGTGTGTGTGTGTGTGTGTGTGTGTGTGTGTGTGTGTGTGTGTGTGTGTGTGGTGTGTGTGTGGGTGTGTGTGTGTGTGTGTGTGTGTGTGTGTGTGTGTGTGTGTGTGTGTGTGTGTGTGTGTGTGTGTGTGTGTGTGTGTGTGTGTGTGTGTGAGAGAGACTTGTGAGAATGTTTTCGGTAAAGAATCCTCATATGCCAATGCCCCTGTGTGTGTGTTACTTCTTACCTTTTTGGAAATGATGTATAAGGCAAAAGTCTCAGAGTGATTGATGTAACACTGCGATTCTGTGGCAGTTTGCGTCACACAGGGTGCCCCTTTGCACTTAGTGGATGAATCGAGAGATGGGAGTCCTTATTTTGACAGTCTAGTGTATTGGCTGTAACCACAGAAGTGCTTTACTAATGAAGTATGCACATCGCCCCATCACAGATGCAATAACTTAGACGAGGGTTTCCCCAAATTCAATGTAGTGATAGAGTGAGAAGTATCAGAATCTGACTGCACACCCACCAGGCAGGGTTTTCTGACCCTGTGACGCACACTGCAGATGAAACTGGAAATCCATTTGTCAATCTAATTGTCTCGGCTCTCCTATGGGAATGAAGATAGATTTGTCTTGTGTTCCAGAGGATGAAATAACCACTGCATTTGCCAGAGTTTATCAGGTTATTGACATGAGATCTGTGAAAGATGTTAAGGGTTTTGTTTTGATTACAGTCATAGACACTGAGGTCACGTCTCACAGCTTCCCATGCAGCTGCTCCCACTCTCCCAGTGAAGTGGGCGGGGATTGATAGGAAGTGGCTGGCCTGGTTTATATTCTACACATGAGCGTGCATGTAAGTGCACTGTGGTGGATGCCAGCAAGTAACGACCTTCTGCTTTAAAAAGGTCATCGAGTAAATGATTTACAGAGCATGATGGTGTGTCATGATATACTGATGTTGCTGCTTGTTTCACACAGGGGAGGTATGGAACTAAAAAAAGCCCAAAAGCTGGAATGAGGACACAGTCGTATGTTTTTATGGTGGATTAAAGTTTTAATTTGACCTCATCTTTCTACTTATAAGCACAAATAAGGATTTCTGAATCTGCCTCTTGTACTTGCCCCGCCCTCAGGCGTGGGTTTGGTTTAAGTCATTAAATCACCCTATTGCTTTTTGACTCAAAAACACAAATTGAAGAGATTTTCCCTGTAATTCTCTTACCAAATCGCTGGGATTAATCCGGCGCTGAGTTTGTCACAGCGCCTCGGACAGAATACTGCCACACAAGATTAAAACTACCATCTGACTGAGCTGAACGTAGCGTCAGATGTTGTGGAGCAGTATAAAAAATTCTGCTCTTAATTGAGCCATTTCATTTCAGGCTGCTGTCATAGAAACGACAAGCAAATCAGTCAGAAATTTGCGCTGAGGTTTAGTTTATTGACAGGACTGATGGGCTTACTTGGGTTCACTCACATAGATTTATGTCTTAGTTATTGAGGAAGGTTAATAAATCAGTAGTGTACTGTGCAGACCTCAGGTTCACCTATGCAGAGTAGAGGACACAGACCATCTGTCCACATCTGTGCTCACTCCTTATCGACTGTTAGAATGTGTGTTTTGATTTGTGTGCTGTTTAGAGCTTCAAGGTGAAAGAGAGAGGAAAAAGTAGGAGAATAGTGGGCGTGGTTTGTGATCTCATCAGTGATTTGTTTACAGGTATGCTGACAGCTCCTTTTGTATTTCATGATAATGTATGCATTTGTGAAGAATGTGGGTAGTGTTGTGGGCACCGTTTCATGTAGATTTGAATCTCAGTCTACAACAATCTTTGACATGCTTTTGTCGACCTAACTATTTGAAATAATACATCCGTTTGTCAAATATATCCATTTGTAAAGTCTAAGAAAAAGCACTGATTGTTTCTTTGTGATTATATGATTGGAAAGTCTCCACAAGGTTACACAAGGTTGTCTGTGTGTGTGTGTGTGTGTGTGTGTGTGTGTCATAGAGAAGTCGTAGAGGAGTTCCTTAACCATTTTTAAGTGGTTAACAGACACAGAACACTAAAAGACAAATAAACGTGCTTCTGACTGTATAATACAAAGAAAACTAATTTATTTAGAGTATTCGTAGCTAGACAGATTCACGTTTCACTGAAAATCTCACTGAAAGGAGGAAGAAACCTTTTATGCAATACACATGGGAAGATGTGGAATTTTAATAGATTTTACATCTGTACTTAAGAAAGCTAAGCTATGAATAGAATAGAATAGAATGTTTCAGTCTGCTGTTTTGAGTCTTCGTTACTCTTGCTTGTCCCTGTGGGAACCATCACTGAAAATAAACTGGCCCTTTTTGTCTCTATGGCAACAGTTTTACACTCCACTGAACACACAACTAAAGTGGGACTGAACTGAGCTGAACATGACATTGATTGCAATCTGTAGTTTGGTTAGTTAACTCGGGCTGCAAATATCAAACCTTGCGTTTCTTCTTGGTAGAACAGTGTGTACAAAACGCATGAATCTGCTTGATAATTCTTGTCTGACATTTAGAGACCATGATTACAGTTTGGCCTTTGAACTCGGCCCAGATTATTTGACAGCAAGTGGAAGTGGTCGGGAATCTAACAAATCTGTACAAGCATTCTAAAGATTTTTTTCCTTTTTTGTGACACTCTTAAATATTGTGCTCTATGCGGCTTTGCCGCTAGGATTGCGGAGGAGATATTGACACAAATGTCCATTTTCTGTTTTCCCCTTAATGATGTTGAAGAAAAATGTTGCATGCGATAACTCGTTTAATAATGTTGAAATTGCTTTCTGAGTGCCGATTCTGTAAAATTATTTTATATAATAATATGATGATAAAAATATTAATACAATTTATAAAGTAAATAATAACATTTATTGGTTCTATTCATGGTGGTCCTTAATGGATTCTAACCTATACACAACGGACCAATCACATTTGGGCCCGCCCCAAGGTTAGGAGGGTTGAATGACTGTGACAGTAGGACAGATGAGGCCCGTGGAAATCACATAAGCTTTGTCGGCATCAGCAATGTTATTCCACCAAACATGAGGTCAGCTGGTATCTATAGGGACCTCATTTATACCAAATATCACGGTCATTGATCTTCTGATCCTCTAATCAAATTCTGCATGTTTGTGTACCACTCAACCTTCAGAATATTAATCAGCACACTTTAGTGGAAGTGCCCTGAATCTTGCAACATTTCTATATTAGTCAGTAGACTGTATCCTTTCATCAAAGCAGCCCTGTTCCCTCGGCAACTAAAAAGAGCAGATTTTAGTTTAGTTTCCCTCAAGCTCCGCTTTTATTACTGTTTACAAATAAATGCTGTCATTTGGCATTGTTCAATGTCATGTTGCCTGTGTGACGAGGAAGGCGTGACGAGAGCCGTGGGAGGAAGAAGCGAGGCCGGGACGCGATTGATAATGAGTGTCAGCTGGGCGTCATTCCGGCCTCGTATCTCTCACGGAGGAGCGGAAGCATAAAAGGCCGAACGGCAGGAGAATACGGCGAGAGAGGACCGGGCCCGGAAATGTTAAGTTTTGTTTACGTTTGTGTGGCCGGCAGTCGTCAGTGAGGGGATGCCGGCCTGTTTTAATGGTGTTTTTTGTTTATTTATTTTTGATTAAATATGTTTAAATGTTTGCCGGTTCCCGCCTCCTTCCTTCCCTTCTATTGAACTGTATTACAGCCTGGTCATTACAAAATAAAGGACAGAAAAATAAACATATCTTGGCCCATAACGTGTGTGTCATGGTCCTGCCTTCTTGTTCAGGATTTTCTAGTCTTGTGGCAGGATCGTGACAGATCCCTTATGTTTAGTGTGAGAAAGTCATGGGCTGTCAAAGGTAAACACCCCATGTGCTTTCTCGTGTCTCGTCATTGGCCCCGCCCCTCTCGTTTCCCGTATCACTTCCCGGCTGTGTTTCATTACCCTCACCTGCCCTGTGTTATTATCCCTCGTTTGTGTTCCCTTTAAATAGTCCTCATGTTTCATTGTCTTGTTGCTCGTGCATTGCGTTCTACGTACCTTTGTATCCAGTGTGCCACCGTTGTGTTTCCCAAGCCTGTCTAGTCAATGTACCATTTACCTGTGAGTAAATGTTTATCTAGTTTATGTCAGTTTAGATTAAGTGTTCTGTTAGTCTAGTTAGTAGTTTATTGTTCCTGTTAAGTCTGTTATTCTTATTCCCCTTGTCTTTGTTATTTTCCCCCGCGTGGGTTTTTGTTTTGTGTTTATTGTTTAAATAAAATCTCTGTTAACCCCTTCAACCCCGCCTGCCTGCAGTTGGGTTCTTCCTGTAGATTCATGACAGTGTGAAAATGGTTTCAAAATACGAAAATGGGTTATTATACAAATACTATTACTTCATTCATTCATTAAATCATCGTAAATTATTTCAATCATCATAAATACTGTGCACAGACACAAGCCAAGCAATAATGGGCATGTTGAATCCTATGTACAACAGAAAAGACATAACATACAATATTACATGAAACCCTTAACTAAACATTTTATTGTAGTTGGCAAGATATAACTTTTGTACAAAGTATGACTAGACTTGAGCTTGACAAAAAAGCAAGAAAATTGTCAACCTTTCCAGTCATACTGTATCATCATAAAGGTTGACCGCAAGACATTTTTAGTAGCATAAAATCAAAACAAAGGTTCTGTGTGAGAGTGACAGTAATGTTGTAATATAATATTAATTGTGTGTATATATAGTACTTCTTTTTTCTGCACGTACTGTAGTGATGTCTTTCATAAACGTGTTTGTTTCTGTGTTTGTCTTTACAGTGTTGCCGGACACAGTGATGGATGAGCTACAAGACGTTCAGCTGACTGAAATCAAGCCTCTGCTGACCTACAAGGTGAAATAAACAGAAGTGTCCTGCACACGCACAAATGCATGTATTTGTATGTTTGCATACACCTTGCAAGCCTAGTACACTAATAACATGGCACAGCCAGTATTACAACATTTCACTATCAACATCTCAACTCTGCAGTCTGCATGACAAACACAATCTTGTGTATTGTGTATGTGTATGTACTAGTTCTGTTTTTATATTTATAGATACAGAGGAGTAGGTTTATACAGCAAATACAGACAGTTCATGACTGGTTACATATACAGTACTACTAATACACTGATGTATAATACCTCCATTTCACCTAAAAATATTCACATGCTTTTTTCGCCTATGTAAAAGATCTCTGTGATTGTAGCTGAAGCAAGCCACATCTCTACCACTTCATCTGAATCATTCATGCAGGACTTACTCTAGTGAGTGAGAAGAGAACAAATGGAGATTGGAATTGGAAAAGGAATGGATGGGGTGGAATATCTGTGGAATGGGAAGAAAATGGAAAGCATGAAATGGACAGGAAGAGAATAAAAAGAAGGGCAGGGAAAATAGGTTGAGGCAAAAACACTTCACATGAAAGATTTTCTGCTCTTGCATAATCATTGTCCCCTACAGCCCCTGTTCTAAGAATTTACATCACTGCTATACACTGAGTCTCATCATTTTAAACCACACAACAGGCATACAAAAGGACTAAAAATAGACGCAGGGATGTCATAGATTCATTAGCCTTGTGCAGAAATTGGGTGCTTCATTGGACGTGTGGGGTGATTAAGTGCTGAACTGAAATAAATATTTTGCCCAGAAAGAATATATAGGAATATAGTGCATAAGTTGTATGGTATGCGGTACCTTTATTGTGTATATAACCCTTAAAAATGTGTTTCTTTCAAAATTAAAAAGCATACTGAATTTGGAATGTGATGAAGTAAGAGAATTGTGCTCGCTGACCTCTTACTCCATCTAGTGGCATCCACATAAAGAACACCAAAAGCTGGTGACAAGAATATTGACTTGATCAAAATGCAATGTTTTATAGACATTTTTATGTAAATCTAAGAATAGGACATTTCTCTTTTTCTCCTGCAGAACTCTCAGACCTTCCAGGACTTTGACTGTCAGGTAAGACAGCGTATTATCATACAAATGTTTAATTAGTGGTAAGATTAAAAATGAGTTATTCATAGATGCTCATTTGAAGTTTTACTGTACCTGCTCTAAAACTGACAGGTGATGTAATGGGAGTTTGACCTTCATATTTCAATATCAAAGGGTGTTATTTCAGAAGCACTGTCTTATTTTAGAAACTGCATGTTTGATTAACCTCACTGAAGGATATGAATATGTAAACCTCGTGCTTTGATGTGTGGAGCATCTTTAATCACAGCAGGACACGTATAGTCTGAGAATGAGGTGTGACAGGGCTGGATCAAGCCGGTTTGCTTGAAACCTAAAATAATTTCAAAGAAAAGGTGTTTGTTATCTACAGTGTGTTTGGGAGGTAAAGAACGTATTCTTTCTGTATGTGCAAATTAGAAATATCCACATAAATTCTTCGCCATTCCTTTATTGGGTCATTCCTAATGGATATTACGTTGGCCAACCGATTATAGTTGCATACATCATTTATGGATTAACATCTGATGTAATGTAATAGTCGAGATCTCTCTGCAGTCTTTGAATCACGACTGCCTCTTTCAGTGCTGTAGTCTCAGATCTAGAGCTAAATATAGTGCCTGCAGCTGGTGTAGTGAGCATGCTCAGACTCCAGCATGACCTGGTCTACATCGCATTGTGACTTTAGTGTTCCTTACTCAGCAGGCCACAGTACACAAACGTGCACATACTGTGTGCTAATGAGATGATGGGCCGACACTGAACTAGCCAATACGTTTTGTCAGGATGCACTGAGAATACTGCAGGATGCACATGTGTATGTGAGATGGCTGATGTTTGTGGTGTGATTGCTCTCTTGTGGTAAAGAGAGGCAGTGCAATATGGCTATCCATCAATCCAATCCATGCATCAGTTTAAATGGTTGATTTAACGCTGTTTCATGCATTCTGACATCTTTACAATGTTAAACGTGCTGGCTTCTTATGCTTAACTTGTCAATAAACAAATTGGACGTATTACGTAGTATTTCTGTGCTCGATACACTCCCCGAAGGTTCGTATAGGTTTCGGAAAGTTTTTTCAAACATGAAAAACTTTTACGTAACAACTTTTCTTAGTCCCTTATTGGGCAACCCTCCCGGAAAAGCATGCCCATGGCTAGGCGAAAGATATAGGCCGCCCACTCATCAACCGATGAGCGATAGGAAGACCCACTTACCATCAAGATTGGCTGCGCTGTGGGGCTGCAACTCGCTACTCTTGCGATAGTGAGAGATGTTGAGGCGTGTTTGTTTGTTCACGGCATTTCAGTGATGGATGTTATATAAACGGTTGACATAACGCTGGATTTGCAGATCATTTGAAACTGATAGATGGAGCGGTCCCAGCGCTAAAAGATGCTGGACATGAACTGCACGTGGTAAATGAAACTTAAGTCATATGTCTGTGTTTTGTTGGCAATCGCCGCGTACGTGCAGCTGTACCTATCTTTTGTAAATGTGATCAAACTAAATACTCTTAGAAAATACAAAGTATGCAATACTAGTACTACTCGTTACTAGTTACTACGATTAATATGAGATTGGCAGAACTGCCCTTTCAACCGAGCCTTTAATAAGAAATTTTGATGTGTGGTTTGTTGTTGTTTATGTGTTTAGGGTGGGCATTATAGAAAGTACAAGTATGGATAAATTGGTTGTATATGTCTTTTAAGATTATGTTGTCCAGTTCTTTCAGTGACATGGTTTTACCCAAAAGGGCTCAGTGCAAAGATTTAAAGAAGAGTTTTTCCAAAAGCTACATTACATAAACATGGTGTGAGGAACACTCTGTGTAGCAGGTTTTAGTCTTTTTATTTGAAGGTCACATGAAACATTTTAACAATGCCTCATTGTTTGTTTTGTTATTAAAGCAATATTTCACCTTCAAAATTAAAATTCTGTCATCTTTACTCGCCCTGATGTCAATTTAAACCTGTCTGATTTTCTTTCTTCTGCAAAACACAAAAGGAGATATCTTGAAAATTGTTGGTAACCAAAAACCGTTGGTTCCCGTTGACTTCTATTGTATGGACACAAAACCAATTATGCAAATCAATGGGGACCAACGATCTTCTGTTACCAACATGTTTCAAAATATCTTCTCTTGTGTTCTGCAGAAGAAAGAAAGTCAAACAGGTTCGAAATGACAAGATGGCGTGTAAATAATGACAGAATTTTCATATTGAAGGTGAACTATTCCTTCAATTTATTGTTTATTTATTTTGACTTATATTATTATTTATTTGTAAATAGGGATTCTATCTTAAATTCTTAGCCATCAGTAATAGCCACAGCATCTAGTGTCAATACTGCAAGTCATCCAGCAGGTTGATTATTCACACATAACTTCCACCCATAGAGGGCGCCAGAAGCTCGGGTTAAGGACAGTCATACAGTAGATTTCATTTTTCAGATAATATTCTAACTAATAATATGAACTGTGACAAAGCATTGCCAGGATTAAATAATGCAACAGTTTTACTGGGATTTAAGGTTATTTTTTATTGTCCGTGATTTCTGATGTACATTGTTCTAGTGACTAAGACAGTCTTGTACTTGTACTTATGTAATGCATCATTCTCCGTAACATATTTGTCTCATTTTTAGAAGATTCTGTTTGCTAGATTTATATTTTTGACCAGGTAGTCATTATTAACAGTGTTTTTAAGGCAGTTTTAGTTCATTTTGCCCTCTGATGTACACACTAGCCTGAAGGTTACTGTGACCCATCCCGTTCTGCAGGCTAACTCACTGAGCCTAACACAATCTTATTCATGACTCAAGCTCTGGGTCCATCAATAAACTATACAATTCTGTGTTAGTCGGTCCTTTTGAAGACATTTTGGTTTAAAGATCGGGTAACACACGCAGTTTCTGCCAATCTCATATNACGAAAGTTCGAAAGTTATTATAATTTTTGTTTACAATTTACATGTTTTAAGCAAGTGGTGTGCAGCTGTATGTTTTCAAATAGGGAAAAAAACCCTGTCATTGAATTTCTTTTCACAAGCTATTTTAATAAAGGTGATTGTGACATCTCACATGAGGCTTTGACTTGCTAGTAAACATTTATTCCACTTGGTAGAAAATATCGATATACATATCAGATATCGCCTTTCATCAAAAAAATACAGAGATATGAATTTTGGTCAATATCGCCCAGCCCTAATATATACACATAACAAACCATGTTTTGTCAGATTTACTACAATTTGCATTACCATAGTTTAACTACAAATAAAACTGTAGTTACTATAATGAAACTATGGTACATTTTTACTACTGTGTAGTTACTGTGTTTTACTACAAATACGATAGAAAGAATTTGTACAAATACTATAATAAAAATATGGTTAATTTTTATAAAGGCTTTTATTGCGATATCAGCAGATCACAAGTTACCACATGCACATTCTGAAAATGTACACACAGGAATTCTTAAGAAAATTTACATTTTAAATCAAGTATCCGATTCCTAACCTTTCAATTCCCAGCCCTATTTACTACCAAGTATTTTTTTTGTCAAAACTCTCTAAACCATTACATAAAAAACTATTGTGGTACCATGGTATAGTGATGGTATACAGCTACAGTATTAGCTCTACGTTAATACAAAGTAATCAGGTTTTATTTATTTAGGTTAGAGACAGTCATTCAATGGATCTTTAAAGACATAATTGTTTATTTAGAAAGACAATAAGGTTTTGGAACAGAACAGAGTTGGTCATTTGCATATTGTAATAGCTAAACAGCACATGGAGAATTTGTTTATGTTTGTTGAGTGTGTTTCTGAAATGCAATCTAGTGGGAAGTGAGAATAGCAAGCAATTGAAGCAAACATCACATTAATGTTGTTAGTGATTGAGCAATCAATTGTTGAATTTTAAGGGTTTTCAGTAATCTTTTTTTGCATGGCTTTTTTCCTATGGTTTAAAAGTCCAGTGTGTATTTTTTTTGCAGTATCTATTGACAGAAATGCAATATAATATACATAGCTATGTCTTCAGAGGTGTATAAAGACCTTACATAATGAAGCGTTATGTTTTTATTGCCTTAGAATGAGCTATTTCTACATACACCGCGGGTCCCCTTGCATGGAATTCGCCATTTTGTTTCTACAGTATCCCCAAACTTAGGGTTGGGCACCGTTCACTTTTTAGCCGGTACCGGTACCAAAATGGTACCTGGAATTCGGTGCCGGTACCAAACGGTACCTTTTTTCGGTACTTCACTTTATTTAATTCAGTGAAAAAAAGTCCAAACCTCTCAATTCAAACATTTTGTTGAAATTTTACACAAAGACTATAGAAATAACTACAGCATTATTATTACAACCAGCTTATTCTATTTCCTCCTCAAACACATAATCATTTATTCATGCAGTGTGATAATTTACCTAAACCACGAGGCCTCCACCATTAACAGACCATTAGATAATATAGAAAAACAAAACTCGAAAAGTCTACAAAAATATTGTTAACAGCATCATTACTGAAAATAACAGATTGATTTGTAATATACATTTTTAACAGAGATACTGAAAGAATTACATATAAATATATAATGTTGATCATACAATAATACATAATGTAAATGTGCATCAGTCTCCTGCGGCGCTGTTCACAGCTTTAAACTGCACCTTGACGGTTGGCCTCACTCACCTCTTAACATCGACTGCTCTAATCTGTCACTAATAACTTTGTTTCAGGACTTCATGAGATGATTTTATTCATTGGTGGACAGAAAACACAAAGCACCTTAACAAACTTAAATGTTCAGCACAGTGTTATGTGTGTGCGTGCCGGCTGCGTCTGAGCGCGCATTTCCTTAACGCGATTGTATGCTTAATTTTCTAAACAAGAACAAGTGAAACAAATAATATAAATATGATAACCATATGTAGAGTCGAGTGTTTATTTTAGTTTTGTAAGTTGATAAGGACAGCCTGCTTTATTAGCGGTTTTAGTTTCGCTTTGCGTGAAGTAAAATGCTCTCTCTCTCTCTCTCTCTCTCTCTCTCTCTCTCTCTCTCTCTCTCGTACCTGCTCATGCGCTGTACCCGATGCGTTCTCAAGTACCGAAATTTGGCACCGATTGATTTAATGTGAATCGATACTCGACGTAATTCGGTCAGTACCCTTAAAAGTACCGAGTCCGGTACCCAACCCTACCCAAACTTCTCTAAAGAGCGTGTTTCGTAAATACGTTATCTCCTTCAGCAAAGAAAGCCTGAAGACATCTTAGTGCTGTGTCAGCCACCATAGTGCATCGAAAGGGAAGGGTGGAGTGAGACGTTGGTTGCAATTCACAACCTAACCTCAAGATGCCGCTAAATTTTATACACTGGACCTTTAACCTTCATTATGAGCAGAAACACTGTAGAACTGTTTTTTTTTAAAGGGCAGTTGATAGCATAACCATATTTATGAGAGTTCTCTGTGACCTTAATTTCTGGATTCTGCCATCAACACGAGGGGCACTTGCTTGTTTTGCATTTTAAGATGTGGTCCTCATTAATCAGTCCTCACATGTAGCGGAGCTTCCGAAAGGGTAACATTAGTGCTACACACCACGTCCACAGCTTTGGAATAGCCAGTGAAAATATTCAATTATAAAATAAATGGCTTTAGCTAAATAAAAAAGCATGCTATATAATAATAAATAGTGTAAATACAAATGTAATCTCTGCTACTGGTCCACACCCTGTAGCTTGAGCCCATATAATGAATGTCACAATGTCTTAATAGCATTAAAGGTCATTCACGCTGGCCTCTCGCACGTACTGTGTGGTGGTTGTCTTGGTCCTGAGCCAAACCACTTGAAGTCCAAAACCTGTATCTTTGGTTTTGTGCCATGTTTTATTAAATCTACAATAACCACCCTCCCCCACATTATTTTCGGTTTGACAGCTGTGCTTCTGCCTGATGGCTCTATCAGACAGGCCTGCTGAGATGTCTCAAGGAATTCCATCAAAATCATAGATGCTTTTATTTTCAAGTCTTTTTCAAGTCTATTGTTGAATCCTGAGATGTAGTTTCCACTAGTTTCTTTAGTACAGATGGCTTATACTGTACAACCAAAACATATCACAATCCTTTTGTAAGCCAAAGTTCTGTTGTACTTTTAAAGCTTCTCACATAAGTAATACAGGTTATGATCTCTTTAGCTCTTTATTCATACCCTGAAACATCTAAGGTGTTATTAATAATAATCTTTGTCAGACGGTGTAAAAATGAATGTGATGTGTTTAGACATTTGACTGTGAGTTGATATGTCTGTTGGTATAGCTGCCCGATGCTTCACTGACAGATGTAGATCCACTCATCAGCTCTGTGCTGTCCATCAAAGCCTCTCTCACTAGCTGTCACAGCCTCACACTTGAATCTTCTCAATAAGCATTACAGCCAGGTGTTAACAATATAAACTAGCCAATCAGATCATTTTCAGGCATGTTATGCAGCCAGTGACATGTAAAAATGTCACATTGCGGCACTTCGTTGACTTGAAGTATTTAAAATAAGCCCTAAAATCTGCTTGTTTACATTTTAAGGTTGCTACATTAAGTAAAATATGAATTGTTTTTCTCACAACTGTATCGTTTCACTTCAGAATACATTTACATACACTGAACAAAATTATAAACGCAACACTTTTGTTTTTGCCCCCATTTTTCATGAGCTGAACTCAAAGATCTAAGACGTTTTCTATGTACACAAAAGGCCTATTTCTCTAAAATATTGTTCACAAATCTGCCTAAATCTGTGTTAGTGAGCACTTCTCCTTTGCCGAGATAATCCATCCACCTCACAGGTGTGGCATATCAAGATGCTGATTAGACAGCATGATTATTGCACAGGTGTGCCTTAGGCTGGCCACAATAAAAGGCCACTCTAAAATGTGCAGTTTTACTGTATTGGGGGGTCCGGGGGATCCGAAAACCAGTCAGTATCTGGTGTGACCACCATTTGCCTCACGCAGTGCAACACATCTCCTTCATATAGAGTTGATCAGGTTGTTGATTGTAGCCTGTGGAATGTTGGTCCACTCCTCTTCAATGGCTGGGTTAGGGTTAGGGTTATGGCTCACCCACTTTAGTCATTTGGATTGCTATAGGTATTTGCTTGAGACTTCATCATTTTGAGTACCATATACACTGCGTTCCAAATTATTATGCAAATTGGATTTAAGTGTCGTAAACATTTAATTTTATATTGTTCAATTAAACTTATGGATGGTATTGTGTCTCAGTGCTCTTTGGATCACTGAAATCAATCTCAGACACCTGTGATAAGTAGTTTGCCAGGTGAGCCCAATTAAAGGAAAACTACTTAAGAAGGACGTTCCACATTATTAAGCAGGCCACAGGTTTCAAGCAATATGGGAAAGAAAAAGGATCTGTCTGCTGCGAAAAGCGTCAAATAGTGCAATGTCTTGGACAAGGTATGAAAACATTAGATATTTCACGAAAACTTAAGCGAGATCATCGTACTGTGAAGAGATTTGTGGCTGATTCAGAGCACAGAAGGGTTCGTGCAGATAAAGGCAGAATGAGGAAGGTTTCTTCCAGACAAATTCATCGGATTAAGAGAGCAGCTGCAAAAATGCCATTGCAAAGCAGCAAACAGGTATTTGAAGCTGCTGGTGCCTCGGGAGTCCCGAAAACCTCAAGGTGTAGGATCCTCCAGATGCTTGCAGTTGTGCATAAACCTACTATTCGGCCACCCCTAACCAATGCTCACAAGCAGAAACGGTTGCAGTGGGCCCACACATACATGAAGACTAATTTTCAAACAGTCTTGTTTACTGATGAGTGCCGTGCAACCCTGGATGGTCCAGATGGATGGAGTAGTGGATGGTTGGTGGATGGCCACCATGTCCCAACAAGGCTGCGACGTCAGCAAGGAGGTGGCGGAGTCATGTTTTGGGCTGGAATCATGGGGAGACAGCTGGTGGGCCCCTTTAGGGTCCCTGAAGGTGTGAAAATGAACTCTGCAAGGTATGTAGAGTTTCTGACTGAGCACTTTCTTCCATGGTCAAAAAGAAGAACCATGCCTTCCGTAGCAAAATCATCTTCATGCATGACAATGCACCATCTCATGCTGCAAAGAATACCTCTGTGTCATTGGCTGCTATGGGCATAAAAGGAGAGAAACTCATGGTGTGGCCACCATCCTCCCCTGACCTCAACCCTATTGAGAACCTTTGGAGCATCCTCAAGCGAAAGATCTATGATGGTGGGAGGCAGTTAGCATCAAAACAGCAGCTCTGGGAGGCTATTCTGACATCCTGCAAAGAAATTCAATCAGAAACTATCCAAAAACTCACAAGTTCAATGGATGCAAGAATTGTGAAGGTGATATCAAAGTTCGGACAAGATGTGAACCAGCTAAATGACTTCCTGCTTGCAGAGCCATAAATAAAATCCAAACGTGTAACGTGTCGTGGAGTCTACACTCAGTGGATAATATCCTGCATCAGCACATAAGGGAAATCCCACAGGGATGAGAGAATCAGCCTGAAATCCCATTCAGATTTTATGTGCCTTTTTATTTCTCAACACGTTGCTAGAATCTATAATGTATGGAAATGGATACCATAATGTCACTCCCGCATTGGGCATTGGGCAAAGTTTTTAGACACCAGAAATAATTAGTATTTTCTTTATGGACCTCACTTTTTGCTCAGAGACATTATCATGCGGCAACAGAAAAGGCCTCTTCATTTAAAAGAGGACAAATCTCTAAAAGCTCTCTAGGGATAGTTCACCCAAAAATGAAAATTCTGCCATCATTTATTCCCCCTCATGTTGTTCAAAACGTGTATATGACTCTTTCTTCTGTGAAACACATATGCAAAAAAAAAGAAAAAAAGATTTGAACATGAAAATTCGTTGCGTAACAACTTTTCTTAGTCCCTTATTGGACAATTCTCCTGGAAAAGCATGCGGCACGCCCACGCATCAACCAAGGAGAGCGGGAGAAGGAGTATGCGCACACGTCACTTTCACTTGTGTGCAGGAAAGAGAGAGAGCACTATGATCGAAGTTCAGCTGTGTTTGTTTGTTCACTGCATTTGTGGCTGTTATGCAGTTATGGCCACTTTAAGACACCCGGCATAATTTTGGCCAGAGACTGAGGCGGCACAAATTTGACTGAGGCGGCCACCTCAAATTTTTCTATGCAAGAAAACCCCTGGCAATAGAATTAAAAGCTTCACCTTAAAAAGAAATGATCTCATAATTTAGATGTATATTACTTCCTTCAGCACAAACACACAATTTTATATTAAAACATTATCATGTTTTCATCCTATATGGTACTCAAAATGATGAAGCTCCAAAAAGCAAATACCTCCATCATTAAAAAGCAATCCAAATGACTAAAGTGGGTGAGCCATAACCCTAACCCTAACCCAGCCATTGAAGAGGAGTGGACCAACATTCCACAGGCAACAATCAACAACCTGATCAACTCTATATGAAGGAGATGTGTTGCACTGCGTGAGGCAAATGGTGGTCACACCAGATACTGACTGGTTTTCGGATCCCCCGGACCCCCCAATACAGTAAAACTGCACATTTTAGAGTGGCCTTTTATTGTGGCCAGCCTAAGGCACACCTGTGCAATAATCATGCTGTCTAATCAGCATCTTGATATGCCACACCTGTGAGGTGGATGGATTATCTCGGCAAAGGAGAAGTGCTCACTAACACAGATTTAGGCAGATTTGTGAACAATATTTAAGAGAAATAGGCCTTTTGTGTACATAGAAAACGTCTTAGATCTTTGAGTTCAGCTCATGAAAAATGGGGGCAAAAACAAAAGTGTTGCGTTTATAATTTTGTTCAGTGTATGTAAATGTATTCTGAAGTGAAACGATACAGTTGTGAGAAAAACAATTCATATTTTACTTAATGTAGCAACCTTAAAATGTAAACAAGCAGATTTTAGGGCTTATTTTAAATACGGGGGTCTTCAAGTCAACGAAGTGCCGCAATGTGACATTTTTACATGTCACTGGCTGCATAACATGCCTGAAAATGATCTGATTGGCTAGTTTATATTGTTAACACCTGGCTGTAATGCTTATTGAGAAGATTCAAGTGTGAGGCTGTGACAGCTAGTGAGAGAGGCTTTGATGGACAGCACAGAGCTGATGAGTGGATCTACATCTGTCAGTGAAGCATCGGGCAGCTATACCAACAGACATATCAACTCACAGTCAAATGTCTAAACACATCACATTCATTTTTACACCGTCTGACAAAGATTATTATTAATAACACCTTAGATTTTCAGGGTATGAATAAAGAGCTAAAAAGATCATAACCTGTATTACTTATGAGAGAAGCTTTAAAAGTACAACAGAACTTTGGCTTACAAAAGGATTGTGATATGTTTTGGTTGTACAGTATAAGCCATCTGTACTAAAGAAACTAGTGGAAACTACATCTCAGGATTCAACAATAGACTTGAAAAAGACTTGAAAATAAAAGCATCTATGATTTTGATGGAATTCCTTGAGACATCTCAGCAGGCCTGTCTGATAGAGCCATCAGGCAGAAGCACAGCTGTCAAACCGAAAATAATGTGGGGGAGGGTGGTTATTGAAGATTTAATAAAACATGGCACAAAACCAAAGATACAGGTTTTGGACTTCAAGTGGTTTGGCTCAGGACCAAGACAACCACCACACAGTACGTGCGAGAGGCCAGCGTGAATGACCTTTAATGCTAATAAGACATTGTGACATTCATTATATGGGCTCAAGCTACAGGGTGTGGACCAGTAGCAGAGATTACATTTGTATTTACACTATTTATTATTATATAGCATGCTTTTTTATTTAGCTAAAGCCATTTATTTTATAATTGAATATTTTCACTGGCTATTCCAAAGCTGTGGACGTGGTGTGTAGCACTAATGTTACCCTTTCGGAAGCTCCGCTACATGTGAGGACTGATTAATGAGGACCACATCTTAAAATGCAAAACAAGCAAGTGCCCCTCGTGTTGATGGCAGAATCCAGAAATTAAGGTCACAGAGAACTCTCATAAATATGGTTATGCTATCAACTGCCCTTAAAAAAAAAACAGTTCTACAGTGTTTCTGCTCATAATGAAGGTTAAAGGTCCAGTGTATAAAATTTAGCGGCATCTTGAGGTAAGGTTGAGAATTGCAACCAACGTCTCACTCCACCCTTCCCTTTCGATGCACTATGGTGGCTGACACAGCACTAAGATGTCTTCAGGCTTTCTTTGCTGAAGGAGATAACGTATTTACGAAACACGCTCTTTAGAGAAGTTTGGGTAGGGTTGGGTACCGGACTCGGTACTTTTAAGGGAACAGACCGAATTACGTCGAGTATCGATTCACATTAAATCAATCGGTGCCAAATTTCGGTACTTGAGAACGCATCGGGTACAGCGCATGAGCAGGTACGAGAGAGAGAGAGAGAGAGAGAGAGAGAGAGAGAGAGAGAGAGAGAGCATTTTACTTCACGCAAAGCGAAACTAAAACCGCTAATAAAGCAGGCTGTCCTTATCAACTTACAAAACAAAAATAAACACTCGACTCTACATATGGTTATCATATTTATATTAATTGTTTCACTTGTTCTTGTTTAGAAAATTAAGCATACAATCGCGTTAAGGAAATGCGCGCTCAGACGCAGCCGGCACGCACACACATAACACTGAGCTGAACATTTAAGTTTGTTAAGGTGCTTTGTGTTTTCTGTCCACCAATGAATAAAATCATCTCATGAAGTCCTGAAACAAAGTTATTAGTGACAGATTAGAGCAGTCGATGTTAAGAGGTGAGTGAGGCCAACCGTCAAGGTGCAGTTTAAAGCTGTGAACAGCGCCGCAGGAGACTGATGCACATTTACATTATGTATTATTGTATGATCAACATTATATATTTATATGTAATTCTTTCAGTATCTCTGTTAAAAATGTATATTACAAATCAATCTGTTATTTTCAGTAATGATGCTGTTAACAATATTTTTGTAGACTTTTCGAGTTTTGTTTTTCTATATTATCTAATGGTCTGTTAATGGTGGAGGCCTCGTGGTTTAGGTAAATTATCACACTGCATGAATAAATGATTATGTGTTTGAGGAGGAAATAGAATAAGCTGGTTGTAATAATAATGCTGTAGTTATTTCTATAGTCTTTGTGTAAAATTTCAACAAAATGTTTGAATTGAGAGGTTTGGACTTTTTTTCACTGAATTAAATAAAGTGAAGTACCGAAAAAAGGTACCGTTTGGTACCGGCACCGAATTCCAGGTACCATATTGGTACCGGTACCGGCTAAAAAGTGAACGGTGCCCAACCCTAAGTTTGGGGATACTGTAGAAACAAAATGGCGAATTCCAAGCAAGGGGACCCGCGGTGTATGTAGAAATAGCTCATTCTAAGGCAATAAAAACATAACGCTTCATTATGTAAGGTCTTTATACACCTCTGAAGACATAGCTATGTATATTATATTGCATTTCTGTCAATAGATACTGCAAAAAATACACACTGGACTTTTAAACCATAGGAAAAAAGCCATGCAAAAAAAGATTACTGAAAACCCTTAAAATTCAACAATTGATTGCTCAATCACTAACAACATTAATGTGATGTTTGCTTCAATTGCTTGCTATTCTCACTTCCCACTAGATTGCATTTCAGAAACACACTCAACAAACATAAACAAATTCTCCATGTGCTGTTTAGCTATTACAATATGCAAATGACCAACTCTGTTCTGTTCCAAAACCTTATTGTCTTTCTAAATAAACAATTATGTCTTTAAAGATCCATTGAATGACTGTCTCTAACCTAAATAAATAAAACCTGATTACTTTGTATTAACGTAGAGCTAATACTGTAGCTGTATACCATCACTATACCATGGTACCACAATAGTTTTTTATGTAATGGTTTAGAGAGTTTTGACAAAAAAAATACTTGGTAGTAAATAGGGCTGGGAATTGAAAGGTTAGGAATCGGATACTTGATTTAAAATGTAAATTTTCTTAAGAATTCCTGTGTGTACATTTTCAGAATGTGCATGTGGTAACTTGTGATCTGCTGATATCACAATAAAAGCCTTTATAAAAATGAACCATATTTTTATTATAGTATTTGTACAAATTCTTTCTATCGTATTTGTAGTAAAACACAGTAACTACACAGTAGTAAAAATGTACCATAGTTTCATTATAGTAACTACAGTTTTATTTGTAGTTAAACTATGGTAATGCAAATTGTAGTAAATCTGACAAAACATGGTTTGTTATGTGTATATATTAGGGCTGGGCGATATTGACCAAAATTCATATCTCTGTATTTTTTTGATGAAAGGCGATATCTGATATGTATATCGATATTTTCTACCAAGTGGAATAAATGTTTACTAGCAAGTCAAAGCCTCATGTGAGATGTCACAATCACCTTTATTAAAATAGCTTGTGAAAAGAAATTCAATGACAGGGTTTTTTTCCCTATTTGAAAACATACAGCTGCACACCACTTGCTTAAAACATGTAAATTGTAAACAAAAATTATAATAACTTTCGAACTTTCGTCCAATTCTGATTCTGCTTATCGATTTCGATTCTTATCGATTCCCAGTTTCGATTCCACAGTTGAAGTAAAACATTTAGATATCAACCTGTATGGTCATTTAGCCTGCTTATTGACTTGTTTGCAAAATATATATATATATTTATGAGCAGCGTTTTGTGTATATTTACACATAGAAACACACCTTTTCTGATTTATTACAATTTATATTATCATAGTTGAACTACATCATGGTTAAACTGCAGTTACTATAATGCAACTATGGTTAATTTGTGATTCCTGTGCTTTAATGCAAATTCTATAGCTAAACTATGCTCACTATAGTAAAAAATATCGATCATTTTCTTAAGGGCTTTTATTGAGATATCAGCAGATCATGCAACGCATATACTTTTCTGAAAATATGCACACAGGAATTGATAAGAGGAATTCAAATTTTAATCTCAAGTATCCGATTCCTATTCCTTTCGATTCCGATCCGATTCCTAGCCTTTCGATTCCGATTCCAAATTGGAATTGATTTTCGATTCCCAACCCTACCCAAGAGGCCACGTGACTGACAGTAAAGCAACCAATCACGTTTCGTTTTGTGCCGCATCATTTTTGCAGGTGGTGGAAGAGATTTGTTGTGCTTCCACCTTTTGACATAACCGTTTTATGGCATTGTTTACAGATCGCTTGTTGTTGCTGCTCATCAGATCTTTTAAATCCGAACCAATGTTTTTCTTTTTACAAACCAGATCATCTTCTGCTGTGTGGACTGGCACTGCGGCTTCCTCCATGTCATAAGCAAACTTGTAGAGCTGGCGTGCGGGGTCTGTCCGGTTCGTGTGCAGAGCGAGAGTGCTCTGCTCATTCTGCGCATGGGCACTGCGCATGTCAAACACCACAGAGCCGCTTCAAGTCGAACACACCCCATATCGATATTAACGATATTGTCTAATCCCGCATCGCGTTGAAAAAATATATCGATATATAGCCCAGCCCTAGTATATATACACACAAAAAAGTGCTCATAAAAATATATATTTTTGCAAACCAGGCAATAAGCAGTCTAAATGACCATTCAGGTTAATATCTAAACTTTGGTATCAAAACCGGGAATCAATAACCAAAATCGGAATTAGAAATAAAGAGATTATTAGAGATATTCTAGATAAAATTCTAATTATACCCAACCCTAGTAGTAATATACACTAGAAGTTCAAGTTCATTTTATTTGTATAGCACATTTACAACAGCCACTAGGCTGACCAAAGTGCTTAACAGAAGAGCAAGATTTTACCACATATACAGAAACAGATCAGACAAAAATTTAATACAACCCGTTTAAAATTTAAAAATGGCCATATCACAGTAGTCAATACACTAAGGAAAACAAATACGTTTTTAGCAGGTACTTAAAAACAGACAGAGAAGGGGCCGTTCTACTCTCTAGAGGCAGGGCATTCCAAAGTCCAAATATTCCAAAAATATTTAATTTGGACAGTAAGCGAAGCTGATAAAAACTGGATCCGATAACAGAAGAGATATGTTTATCAAATTTTAAACGCTGCACAACAAGAACTCCTAGGTTACGTACCCGTGAGGATCTAAAAACGGATAAACTTTCTAACTCAGGGCTTATACACTGAGAGTTCTCATTACCTCGGTCTTGTCTTCATTTAGGAAGAGGAAATTTTGCGCTAGCCATGATTTAACCTCTTCTAAACATTGCAGAAGAGAAGTAATCGCAGTGGAATTGTTTCTTTTAATAGGTAGATAGATTTGAAAATGAAATTGCGCACCATGTTTACGTAGACTAGAGCCCATATTGAAAAACCTTATAAATACAGTTACTTGACAGAAAACGTTGAAGTTGATTCAGCACAATTTTCTCCAAAACCTTTGAAATGAAAGGCAAGACAGAAATTGGCCGAAAATTTTTTAGGACAGAGGAATCCAGTGATGGCTTCTTGAGCAGGGGAGTGACAGTAGCGACTTTAAGATTGGCAGGAACAGAGCCAGTTTGGAGACATTTATTAATAAGAGACACCAGACCTGGCCCAATCAAATTGATAATTAATTTAAAAAATTTGGGGTGAATGATATCACTCAGGTTCGGGGGACACATGTTTGGGGACACAGTTAAAGTGGGGCAGACGCTAAGTCTTAAGTTAGTAATTTTGTCACTGAAACATCTCAAGAAGCTTTCACAGATAGCTACAGAGGCAACAGGCAGAGTGTTAACTGAAGGACTTGTAACAGATTGAATAATTGAAAACAAAACTTTAGGTTTAGAGTGATTAATTTCAATTAGATTAAAAATTAGACACTAGAAAACGTCTAAGATATTTTATCTAAATCTTGTTTAAGCCGATTGGCTTTTCTTGCTGAATTATGTTCGAAATACAATACAACCGAGAGGAATAAAGAGTTTCCAATTGCTTTACAAAAGCTTCACAGACTTCAGATTTGAATCTTGCAGTACGAGACTGTCTGGAGATGCAGCTTGGAATCTGTCTACATCACCCAAATAAAAGCCTGATACCTGCGCTTCCCTGATCTTCTCCACCTGCACCTGGTGCTCATAAGATATATGACGACTACAGAGGAAGGTCAGATATACTGCTCAGTGTATTGCAATAACTACATAGAGGACTCTATTCAACTATACAACGATAACTTTCCATGTTAGCAACCACACCACGGTTACATATTTAACCTTTTAAACACACACAAACCAAAATCAAGATGATGTACACTGAATACCTAGGAGACATACAGGAACTGTCAGTCTAACACCAAGATCTTCCCATTATCTCTGTTAAACAGTATGGGTTATGCCCACTGGCACTTGTGCTATTCCAAAGCTCTGATAAGCTGGGATATTGAGATAGCACACTCAATTGAACTGAAGCATTGCTTAATTAAACCTCACTATTCCCAAGAGACCCAGGATTCCCTGTCATATTGCCACTCGGCAAACTGCTGGAAGAGACGTTTTCTCTCTATGTACATGCATATAAATGAATATTGACTTTCAAGATTATTTACAAATGATCTGCATTAAAAGCAAGCTAGACAACTATGTAAGACATTTGGCTGTCCATAGGTAATCATAGACCTTTACTGGCGATGTACAGTGTACTCATTAACTAGAACTAATGAAGCATTGGAATCTAATTTCCCATGTGTAATGTCTGTTTGGTGATACAAAGAGGAAAGTTTCACTGCATTTCCTTCGAATATAAGACAAACAACTAAAGATTTTAAACAACAGTGTGTTAAACCCAAATCATTCAAATACGTGTTCTGCAGTGTGTGTACTAAGAAACAGTTATCTAGAACAGCAGCGTTTGTTTGTAGGTAAACAGATTCCAACAGAAGGATTAAGATGAATGTCTTTGGGACCCTGTTGATACCAACAACAGGTTAGTATTTTTTGTTTGTTGTGTCAACAGTGTTGTAAACTGCCACATTGTCAGAGCATGCCAGACAACACACTTGCGAGTGCGAGCACATGGAGTTCACATCAGCAATACTGCGACCTTCCCATGAGCAGGTGACCGAGGACAATGTCATTTCTGTCATGCCGGAAGTTGTGTCGTACGTTAAAAATCGATCAATTTACGCAACTTACGCGATGGCGTCTAATAATAAGTGTTCGTTTATTGAAGAACGAAGGTGTTTTTAAATAAAAAATATTAAGGGGAGGTAATTCATTTGAAGTTATAACAAAGTATATAATTTCGCGGTTGACTAGATCAATCAATATTTCGACATACTTTAACATCACTTCGTTTTAACCATACTACACTACATACTTTAGACAATGCATAGTTAAAATACTATGTAGGATGCAGCTGGCCCTCTTTATCTGTGTAAGAGAAGAAACAGCTGTGAAAACTATTAAATGTCTGGAGAAACGAATGGGTGTAGAAATGCAAAAAAACAAACTATGAAGTTTCTATTTCAGATTAAATGTTACAAATCAGTGTCTAATGTTTTTTGATAAGAGAAAAAACGATCTAAAATAAATTAAAGGTTCGTTTTTCTCTCAATTTGATTGTGTTAAATTACTGGAATAATTGTTGTCCCAGACAGTTAAAAACACTGAAACCTCTGAAAAGGAATAACACTGGTATAGAAAATATAACCAACACTAACATCCATCATCGTATCACATCATTTTCATCAGTTCTGAACACCATTTTGCATTAAACTGTACATACGCAATTACATAATGATGTATTTAACTCACCAATCAGAGGAAAATCGGAACTGACTTCTGAAAAATCCCCCAAGATAAGGTTTGGGTAAAAATAGGTTGATGAAGATCGTCGTCTGCACGTTTTCTCTGTTCGCAGTCTCTGCCAGCCGTGTTTGATGTCACTCTGTGGGCGGGGCTATCGGGACTACACACCCGCGCTTGGAACACCCCTGTATACGTAACGTACCGCCCCCGTGAGGTGATGATATCAAGTTACCTCTTATAGATATACATTTTACACATTTTTAAAATAGAAAGCACAAATTACACAGTAGCATGAGCATACATATGATATTCCTTTATTTTAAGGGTCTCATATTTCAATGGCATGACGACATGTTAAATATCGAAGCTAATTTTCTAGACTGTTCTACATTGAGAGCATCGCATCAGGTGAAGTCAAAGGGGTATTAACTCGTCAAAATCTCCCCAAAACTCTAGCCAATATTTAAACATTGTGAATAAAACATTGGGCTGCAATTTAAAGTTAATTTAAGTGACATATTAAGCATAAGATCTTACACTGAAGCCTTGTGGGGGGGGGCAGAGGCTTATTTTGATCAAAACATAAACACCTTACAAATGTACGACCTATTTCTTCTGTAAAGTTTGGTATGCACAAGTTTTGAGGTGGTCTGCTTTAAAGATTTTTTTTAATTAAATAAACTAAAAGAAATTGCAGCAAGCTGTGCAAGTGATCAGTACTCGTATCTGCTCTTTATTTCACAATCACTGACGAAGTACAGTTTCACATTACAGTATTGTTCTTTGTCTGTACTCCAGAGTCTTTTGTATATGCCCTGGTTTCAACGTGAGGTAGTCCTGTGATGACGTTAATACTCTCTAGCGCCCTCACGTGGCACACACCAGAGCAATCTGCTGCACTTTCCCCAGTTTATTAAGTAGCTGTTTGACGCTTTGCTTGAGTTCAGGCAGACGGTCCAGTGGCTCCGGCGGTTCCAACTCACCCGTGCAGTCCAGCCAGTTTTCAAGCACTGAAAAAGCAAAAAGTTTACAAATTAACATTTTTTATTTTATTTTAAGATAATCAATCAAAACTTTCTGTGGATCATAGGGCATACCATCAAGCTCTCTCTCGATGAAGTCCATCCTGTCAGTTACCTCCTCCTGTACAGCCTCGATGTGCTCCAGCAGGTTGATCTTACACTGATGCTGCTGAGCTCCGCCCATAACCCCGCCTCCATCAGCACCCACCTCATACTCCTTTCCTACTTCCTACAAAGCACAAAGTTACCATAGTTAAGGTCGACTTAAAAAAATTAAACTTGAACTATTGCATTTTAGAAAAAAGGGACCTCACCTTGTTGTGGTTGGACAGTTTATTACTAGAAGTACTTAGTGCTGGTTGGAAAGAGTGTTGTTCCTTTTTTATCATGCTATTAGCGTTGTACAATCTGTCTTCTACCTCCCATGTCTTCAGTTCCAGCCTTGGCTCCAATACCCGGTGCAATGCAATTGGCTTTTGGTAACAGTGGTCACTGCTAATGTAATCCGTGAAGGATGACGATAAGAGCTCTTTATGTAAACTGGTTTCTGAGGATGCTGATGAGAGAGTTTTTGAGTCTGAGAGAGCAGCACTTTTCATCCTGGATCTCCCAGCCAGTTTCCATGGCTTCTGCCACAACTTGAGGTCTGGATGTGTCTGGCTCCTGTAGGAAAAAAAAAAGTTCAAAACTTATATTACTCCTGAAGTAATATAAGACTTTGGGTCAACAGATAATACAGTTTATTAGCACAACATCTTCATCAAATACACAAACTCTCTCACAAAATCTCTTTTGTCTGTGAAAATTGATATGATAGTGATTTGCATCGCTTACTGCAGAACGTTGATTTTGAGCTGTAAGCCATTGAGCACTTCCACTACATGCTGAATATCTCCTAACAGCTGATGAGTGGCTGCGATCTTCTTGCTGTTCTGTTGGGAGTAGTTCTCCAGGAAAGAGAGACCATACCAGTACTGGTAACTCGACCTTTGACCTCTGATTTGTCCTGAATAGACAGACAAACACACACATTGAAATATACAGCAAGACAAATGCAAAATGACACATACAGTAAAACATGCAACCAACCTCTGCAAATAAAGCAAGTATATCGTTCTGGAACTTTGTCTTCGAGGAATCCCATACATGTTCCATGCTGCCAGTATAGACATACTTCACACTGAGAAGATAAGAAAAAAAATGTATTACCAGTACTTCTATAACATGATCTTTGTTTATAATAAAAATGTAACATCTGACTCGTATGTTCCCTAAGAATCGAACTCATGACATTTGCCCAACCAACCAAATGCTTCACCAATTGAGCTAAAGGAATGCTCACCTGTAACATGAAATCATTTTCCTCTTCCACATCACACACACATCGAACGTTTTCTCTACTTCCTGTTGTCGAGGCAATAGAGCTGCAACTAAGGGGTGAGGGCATGATGCCCAGGTCGGTCCCCATGTCATCATCACTCCACCCACAGCTGTCAGAGGACCAATCAGAAAGGCTCTCTTCATCTGGAAGCAGATCATAAAACATGATGTGAATGATGTGCATATTAAGAATTTCTAAAAATAACATAAAATAACATGTCAATTATGAGGATAACAGATTCAGCAGACAGTGAAGATATGCTGTGTTAAATAGAGATGTAAAGATTTATCTCTGTTTAAGTAAGCTTTCACAAACCACCAGATGGCCTTAAACAAAAAACAATTTTTTTTCACCTGATGTGGTCATTCTTATCTTTTTATTTTTCGTCAACTTGAAATGCAGGAAATCTCTCGACCTCTTTCCTTTTAGCCTGTCACATTCCTTCACACCTGCCGAAAACAAAAAATGTGTTAATGCTTACTGTTAGTGAGGAATGAGTATATAGGTCAAATACACCATGACTTTAGTGTTTAACTAAAGTTAGGCATGCATCGGTCTCCATCTGGCCTTGACTTCTTCATGCCAACTATTCATCACCACACAACTGAGTTTTTAAATCCTACGCAACAAGAAATAAATACTGGGTGCCTTGAAATGTTTTAACAATCCCCTCAGTTGGTGCAGGTTATGTTAGACGGATGAGAACGTAACAATATTATATTTGGTAAATGCACATTTGTAAAGTTAATGATAAAACATACTATGGCTTTTATGGCTTAGCCATACCTATTTCCACATATCTCCTCTCTCTTTCCTTGTTGAAGCATCTCTGTGTGTTGTTATCCAGTTTCTCTCTTGTCGTCTTCTTCAGTGAAGACCACTGCTGGTAATTTTGTGCACTGAAAGCAGGGGGAGCTGTAGAGCGTCTCTTCACTATCATCTGTGCATCAGTCCTTTTGTTCACTGGCACTGTAGACAATGCAATGCACCTTTTCTTGGAACCATTCTGATTATTGAATGCTGTCTGTTGGCTAAAAACATCAGGCTGGTTGCCTGTATTCACAGCGAGATCATCATCTACTGCACGAATATCTCCATGGTAGTACTTCATATGATAATGCAGAAGTTTTGCTTTGCGGAAGGACTTCGCACAGCCAGGAGCACTGCATTTATATGGATTATGGTCCAGGTTGATAGAGAGTACTGGCGGTGGCTGGTTTCTAACAACTCTGTACACTAAAACAGATGTAAACCTTCAGTATTTAATATTTCTAATATTAATATACATTATCATTGATTCAAATCAGTGATTCTAAGTTTGATATATATTAGTTATTACTCACATGGCTCTCTGCTGAAGCGAGTTGGGTTGTGAACAGCTTGTTTTCTAACTATGATTAAAAAACATAGGCAGTATTTAACACAACATACCAAGACTTGAATAAGAGTTAATTGAGTATATATCTGATTTACAGATCGTCGGTGGAATTTTACCTGTAGGTTTGGGAGTGTCTGATGTGTCATTGGACGGTTGTGTCAGAAGTGAGGGTTCAGACTCCTGTCCATTTCCTGGAACTCTCTGATTGGTTAATTCAGGGGTGGACTCGCAACCATTATGAAAACTTTTAACTGGAGGAAAGATAGGAACAATAACAAAATGTACCATCTACCACACTGGCACCAGTATGTACCTTTCCTTATTAACAACAGAAAAGCCAAACCTGCATCTGTCTTGGATTTTTTTCTTCGTGCCATTGAAATTCTCCTTTTGCCTATGAAAGATAACATTTTCCTTTTTCAGGTATTATGACACTTAGTACATTTTTTTTAATTAATAGTAATGTTCAATAAAAAGGTTTAATTTTGACATTGAAAAAAAACACAATACTTTAAATAAAATGAGTTTAACTTTGTATGTACCTCGAAACCGGTGCCTCTGTGACTTTTTGTCATGAGGAAAACCTTCGATTTCCTTTTCCTTTTGTTCTGCCTGGACTTCTGCTTCCTCAATCCTGTTTCCTTTTAACATCCTCTCATTAAAATGAATGCATGAGTCCAACACCATAGCGTTGTCCTCTATCTTCACCACAGTCTTCTCATCTCGCCGCTCATGCCCTGAATCCTTCCTTAGAAATGACTTACTGTAATTGTGTTGCCCTATTTGCTCCAGGACTCTCTCTCCGTCTTCATTTTCTTCCTTCATACTCATATTTTCCATCACATGTTCCTCATTCTTACGGCCAGTGTTCCTGCCTTGAATTCTGCTTTTCTTCTGGTCATCTTCATTTCCATCCCAATCTGAGATTTCATTCTCCTCTTCCTCAGGAACAAGGTCACCCTGTTCTTCTTTAGCAACGTCGGCACCATTCTCCTGCATTTTATTGACATTTTCAGGTTTTTTCACCTGAAGTTTCTCTGCGTTTCTGTTGGCTAATTTCTTTCTTCTCTATTTTGGAGAGAATAGAGGGGGGGAATGAGAGGAGAAACCGTGACACAACGTGAACGGAATTGAAATAAAAAATGCAAAATGAACCTCTCTGATGAACGGTTTGACATGTATTCCTTTGACTGTCTGGATGACACCATCATAGAACTTTACGGTGTAGGATGCTGTGGGAAATTTTTGTTTATAATGAACCATATTAGCATTTATATTTGAAGAACAATTCATTTAAAGAATGTATCAAAGTTTACCATCTTTATTGACAGCCAAGACTTTTGCAGGATAAAATCGACAATCAGACCAACTGGCAAGAACTTTTTCATTCACATGAAACCCCTGGAACAAAAGTAAAAACAAAATGTATTAACTAGCAGTCTACAACTTACTGAACACACACTTACGTGTATTGACCATCAAAAGCGCATAACAAACAGTGTCCTTAAGTAGTTGTTTTGCTTTTAAAATACATTAAAATATGATCAAACACACTTCATTTGTCTAAATGTAGGCTATTTATCGCAAATTAGAACAGATGTATGGTCACATGGCTTATACAATAAGAATTTTCCCATCTGTTATCCACATACAGTATTTACTGATTGATTGAAAAAAAAAAAACACTACAATCAATGCAGCATCCCTATTTATATGTAGTTTATATGTAAATCTATCCTACATTAGCTTTGATATACTGGGATTTTTGAGCTTGTGACTCACAGGAATAAAGTTGTCCTCCTGAAGACCCTCTCTTCTCAGTTGAACTCTTTCTCTTTCCATGGCTCTCAGATAAGGACTGGTCCAGTCAAACCACTCATCATGGCGATGACCCCACTGACGATAATGAATTAAAACTTTCTCATCATCATAGTCAATCTTTTCAATGTTGGCAGCATACCTATGAGCAAAAATACAATGATAACTTAAAAACAGAGAAAATGTGTAAATGGCCAAAAGGAGAGTTTAAAAGGGGACTTGCCAGTTCTTAAGACTGTCCCGTGCTTCAAGAGCAGCGCCCACCTCAAATGTAATTCCTCGTCTGTTAGGTGGTATTTTGCTCATAATGTAAACAACTCCCTCCTGCAAAGAATATCACAATTTTCACTTACCCTTTACAAATTGGTCTTCAGCCCACTTATAGTTTACCCCAAATAAAAAAACATAATTTACTCAAGAACACAAGGATTATTTTGAAGAACATTGTAAACCAAACAACGTTGCACCCCATGCCTACTTTGTGGATGGACACAAAACCACTGAGACATTTCTCAAAATAACTCATTTTGTGTTTCACAGAATAGAGTTAATAGGCTACAGGCTTTAAACAACATGACAATATAACTACTAGAATGAGTAATGATGTACATTACAAACCACGAAACATTTAATTCAGTTACTGTACTTTGCTCTTGCGTGCATCATGAGAGGCATCGTTCGCGTGCTTTTATCACGGACCCCCTTCTAACAATGATCAAGTCACTAACATTGACAATGGAAACAATAGCAAGATTTTAATTTAATACTTCATGATATGCTCAAGCATTATTCTTAGTACATAAACATCTTCCTGTAAACGATCTTGTGCGTAAAATATACGTGCAACCAAATGCAGACGTTTTACAATTTAAAGGAGTACGAATTATTTTTTTCCCGAAGACACGCCTCGTTCTTATTCCTTGTGTTCATCTTTAAAGTCCCCTTATTTATGTTTGACCCTTAGCTCCATTACACTTAGAAGAAAACACATTCACGACCTGACTGTTCAAACTAGTTTATTTTATAACCCCTTGAGTGGTCAGCGTGTTTCTAAAACACGACCACCAGACTTCCTGGCTGATCCACACCCTCCACCAGAAGAATGACAGGGATAACAGAAAGGCGCGAGTAAATTACCTCTCCTACAGATTCAAGCTGTAAATAAAAGATGCATCTATTTACGCAATTGTTACGAAATGTGTAAAATGGGGTAAACAGCTTAATTCAATAGTGGCACAAAGTCTCGTCAAGCCAACACAGTACTATGAAATACTACAATATTAGTTAACGTTACCTTGCAATGAACTCCGTTTTTTAATATAAAGGCAACGCGTGTATGTATTACAGCGTCTTTTATCGTAACCACGTTGTGGGCGAGATGCGGGCATTTACTATTATCCAGTGTGTTCGATAGACTACCGGGTATGAACAACGCTGCAACTGCGCATGCGCGCAAGGTCTACATAAACACCATTAATGTCTGGTAGTTTGTGAGGTACAGTAATAAAAATAAAAAAACACGTATGTTTAAGTAATTGTTAATATCAACATATTAAGGCCCGGTTTCACAGACAAGGCTTAAGGCTAGTCCCAGACTAAAATGAACGTGTGACCTGTCTTAACTGAATATAACTTTCCCAGAAATATCTAAAAACATATTAGTGCCATTGTTTTGTCTCAAGATGCACACCAGTAGTGTATTCTTCCAAGGTATTTTCATAAAAGCGACATAAATATCTTAATTCAACTAAAGCATAGTCCTGGTTTAAAGACACTTAAAACTGGTGTAAACTACAGTGTTTTATAATTGAATCTTTTTGAAAATAAAGTAATTCTTTGTCTTATTAATAAACAGATGGAACAAATAAACGTTATATTATAACTTTGTAAAAGTTTATTATACGTATTTCTTAACATCCATTTCACACAGAATACATACACAATCCAAGAGTTGTACAGAATATTTTGATCATGTAAAACCAACCTATAACACAAGAACTCGAAATACAGAAAGTTCAGTTTTGTCTTCTCACCAACACTCAAGTACATTAAGAAGCAGTCAGTAAAACAGGAAACACTATTTACAAGTTATATTTACATACAAAGTCACAATAAACCTTCAGGAAAAATAACTACCATGAAAAAAACAAGATTAAACCTCGAATCTATACATAAAGGGTACCGGTGTCTTTTTATATACATTGATTTAATTTACTTTTTTAGTTTTTTTACTACATCAGATGCTATTTCACAAGCATTACACAATCACAATCCGATATTTTCATTTCATGGCATTATCACTTAATAGCTTAATTGCATTAGCACACTTGGTATTAGAATTTACTAAACTGTGTAGTGGCAAATTAAGTATATAAATGGCCATCCTGATAATAAGGGCATGACAGTTTATCACAGCTTTAAAAATATAATACAAAACTAAAATAATAAAATAGAAAACTTTCACTGCTTAAAATACTGTATTCTTTTATATTGAGTGTGTACTGTCAAAAACCACCCAATCTGAAAAAACGTATACTTAAAGCTTTAAGATCTTTAGTAATAGATTGTTACCACTCTTAGGACATATACAGATTTCATATATTTTCCCTGTACACAACAGATTATTTTTTCTTTAAAATCCACAGATAGACACAGAAACACTATTTAAAGCCAAAGAATAAACATAATAAAGTAGATTCTTAAACCTGTCACTACGACAACTCTACAAAACAAGCAAACTGAGTTTTCACAAAGCAATGTATCCATGCAGCTTACTTTTAACCTTGCAATAGACTTATACCGCATTATAATGTTTACTGCACTGTCAACAATTTTATGATCGTCACAATTATTTTTTTCCATACATTTCTAGAACATGCACGGCACTAAACATGGACAGCTTAAACATTTTGTGATGTTAGTATCAGTGAATTTGAACTTCAATACCCTTTGTCACTGAGGTGTACAAACACACAGTTCACTCTTAAACAGTTTTCCAGTGGCACACACCATGCAAAAACTGATTTTACACAAAGTATCATCTTTAACAGGGTACCTTTGTCCTTGACATCCATTTTTGTGACTCAATGTTTGTGGGAAGGCTAGTTATGTATCACATGTATTGCCGTGGAAAAGTAATAAGTATTAAAGGATCTTTAAACAATGCCCTCTATAAAGCTTGTGTCCAGATGTACGATCAGCATGCGCAGGAATGACATCTCCTTGCGCGTGTTCTCGAATATTACACGAGGGTCGTCCGACTGGCACCGAAGGCAATTGGGAGCCATTACCATTGCGAGGTTGTTTACGTCCATTTTTGTGACCGCAACATTTGTAGGCTGGGCAAATACCTGGGGAAGATTTAGGACATACAGTATGTCAGAGCAGTGCAATAAGTAATGAAGGAATTTTACAGTTGTACATCCAAGATAATTTAATTTAGGAATAATGCTACCTGTAGGAAATGAATGAAGTAGCAAAGCACCAGGCGGTTGAGCTCAGGCAGAGACTGCACTACACTAATGGCTGCCACAGGATCGTCATAGTTACTGATGCACTGCTTGTAGAAGCTCATAGGGATCAGAGGTTCTTCCAGCTCACGGTACCACAGCTTCATTAGAGAAGCTAACAAAAAAAAGCAGTACAGATGTTTACACTTGAATATATTTAGGTATTATACTGGATAAACTGTAAATATTTTGCAATGCACAAACACAAACAGTTACTCACCAGGCACGTTGGGATCTGACAAATTCTCAGGGATCCTCCATTGATCCACCTGTAGCTTCAGTGCATTAACTTCATCAATGTCACCAGGGACCCTGCAGGTGGAGATAGTATTATTACACTCAAAGACCTCTAGGGGGAGTCAGCACATCATTATTATGAATGCAAAGCTGAAGTGAAAAGGAACTTAATAATCAAAAATAAATTCATGGTTGCTTTTACTTCCTTTTCAAAATTTTAAGAGATAAGATCGACCAGTACAATTCTTTAAAATCTTTCCACATGATTTGCACAGTAGAATGAAGGGCATAAGGGTAAGTAAGCAAAGATAGTGTCCCCTTTGTGTAAACACTAATAAAAAAAGTGTTTTTAAAGTGTACTTTAAGAAAATTGTAAAGCATTTTTAAACAAAAAAGCAAAACAACAAATATAACCTTTGCTCTACACAACCCATTTTGCATCTTGCATTTAAAATTCACCTCCCATCAAAAAATGAAGAGTTTATTTCCCCAAAAAAGTTTTTTTTTTTTTTTTGTGCATTCCAATTAATATCAATCAAACTGCAGTTGGTTTGTTTTGATTTAAGCCATAATAACTAAAAAAATACAGCTAACTAACACAATAAAAACATGATAACATAATAAAAGACAGGATTTTTGATTTTTTACTTTTACTTTTTGGAAATAAACTCTTCAAATATACTCTATATAATTAACAGGAAGCTGGTCTTGTCTTACCTGAATATTCCCTCTGTCTGAGCTCCGCCCAAAGCTAGCACATACTGCGACAGCTGCACTTGCACCCACGGCAACTTCCTGTCTGGGAAGAGTTCACACTGTCGCTCCATTACCTCCTCTAGGGAGCTGCCAAACAGAGACGGGGTCATGATAGCACGTCGACTGTGGTCTACCTCCTCTGTGGTTGGTTTACGGAGCCCCTGAGGTGGAAACAGAGACAAATCCCTTACAATCCACGTTCCCAAATTCAAGGGCTTCTTTTTCGGTTAATTCCATATCCTGCTTTTCCTCTTTATAAATCTCACCTTTTTCCCTCCAGTAATCGCCACTTTCTGGAGTTTCCGGTGACAGTACTTTGCATATGTGCTGATGGGTAGAGCTAGAGGCAAAGAGACAAGCCATGAGTGATTCTTGCAGGATGAGACAAAAAGCCACATTCTTCCTATTCTTAGACACAACGTCTGCACAGTCTAACTGGTGACAGTTTTACAATTAATGAATCAAAACCTGTTTTACAAGAACTTCTGAACAGAGTGAGAACTTGAGTCATGTCATTTCAAACTTGGATATTTTTTCTAAATTGGGGTAGATTGGCTTCATAATAGTTATACTATGGCATCACGGAACATAAGATCATAGTGGCATGTGGGGAGTAAAGAACAATGAATGAAATATATTTAGTTCGGTCAAAAACATGGAGGAGGAAATTCAGCCTACACATTCGGACTCATCAGAAAGATGCGAATTACAACGAAGACGGAAAAAACTGACAGAAGGGGTTTCTACTACTAGGCTGCACTTCATGAATGTACTGTCCTGTCCTTCTGTTATGTAAGAAGCAAGGACAATAGGGCAATATCAAGCGGACACTGCTAAAAATGTTCCAGTGCTTGTAATAAATAACATTCCCTCATGGCCACATGAAAACCAGGATAGTGCTTGATTCTGAAACTCAAGACTTGTTGAGTCATTTCAATGGAATTATTTTGCATTAAGCAGCGTAGAATTTATAGCACTCTTTGTTCAGTATTTTAGAGAAAACCCACTCTCTACGGTATACTTTCACTCCTAATGAGAGCCTCAAATTCCAAAGAGAAATCCATAGGGGGCATTCCCATTACCTTCTGTACAAGCTTTTTGAATCTTAAATAAAGAAGCCAGATGGCAAAAACTTGTGCTGCGATAAAAAGCACCTCTTTTGGAATGTGCCCCAAACTTAACACCCTTCCGATTTATGGCAAACAGGCACACATGCATGTTGACAACCTCTTGTTAGTCTCCCAACTTCAGACTGCAATTATGTTTAATCAGACATATTGTAATAAATGTACTTTTGATCTTTGAGAAAATATTTCCCCTCCCTTGCCTCAATTCCTAAACAACCGATTTACTGATCAAACACTGCATTCATACACAAACAGACCTGATATTTTGGATCTTCAAGCATGACTGGCAAAGTAGTGGTGGTCTAGCGGTGCAGCCACAGCTTGCCCTCATTAATGATAGACAACAATAAAAAGAAAGGAAGCCAAAGGAAACCACAACAATCGTTTCAGAGGAAACTAACGACCACAAATGAGACCACACAGATTTTTCTAGTGACTCCCTCCCTATGTCATAGAGATGAGAAAACTCCTTTTTTACAGGAGACCCATCATTAGAGCTTCCATTTTAACATCCCAATAAACTCTTCAGAGAAAGCTTAGAGTATCATCTATATTCAGACCTCCAGCACCCCATCTGTGAAGTCAAGTCACTCCTCTAGACATCTGCCCTATCTAACTTAACCGAATGACTCACAGACATTAAAAGAACTTTGCAGACCAGGCATACATATGAGCCATATCCTCCTTCAAGTGACAAGTGGCTGGTGCTCATCTAATGGGCCAATGACTGCAGATTGTTCATGTGTGGGTCTGTAGTAGTGACTCAGAGTCAGTCGCATGCCATGCCTGAAGGCTCATGCTGTGGGCATTGAGACTCAATGTAAGGGATCCTCTTTGTGGTCATTGCCAAGGGCATTTATGGGCAGCAATCGGCCGAGATCATCAGGACAGAGCATTGTGGTAACAGTATCAAGGTCAAAGTACCACAATGTGGAACCACTGTCATTTACTGGTAAGCGACACGTGATGTGTACTAGCCGGAAGAGTTAATTAAAAATGACTATTGATTTTGGGAAATTATCAATGACAGTGGGAAGCAGCCACTAATGAACAACACTCAATATGTATCTACATAGACCACATAACAAACTGTTCCAAAATAAAATGTATATTACACTGCTATAGTAAATGTGTGTTTAATCCGTAACATATTCCAGTCTCTTACAAGTCGTTCAACTGTGTCAGAAACAGATCTGAACAAAGTGACTTTGAGGGAAATTTGTGCTTTATTCTAAGGTATTTCAAATAAAGGAACTATAGGCTATTAAAAGAAAATATAAAAATTGCCACCTGCTTCCTCTTCGCTGTTCTGCTTTCTCTTCTTCCTGGACTTGGAGTTCTTCTTCTTAATATCCTGCTGGTCCAGTATGAACTGGGTTACTGTAAAAAAAACGGGGGAAAAATATATATACGCATACAAATATGAATTTAGTTTAATAACATATAAAATCTTTAAAACGCACACACAAACAAAAATAATAGCATTTAATTCAAAACTTTGTTACCACAAAGGTTTGTCAGTTTTTATTAAAAAAATTGTGCAGATTCTGCAATTCAAACATTTTTGTATAATGACCATTACATTACCGGCTGTGTATTCGACCCTTGTCATCTGCAACCTATTTCATACATGTAGTTTTTTTAACACATATTTAAAAAATGATACTGCTTTAATGTCAAACTCACTTTTCTTGTCATTGGTTTGCTCCACGTGGCGCTGAATGTAACCTTCCAGGTAGCAGCAGAACTTGGGCGAAGGAGCGAAGAAGGCAAGGCACACAGCCATGAGCTCCCAGCCTGCTGCCAGGCTGCGTGGGCTGCTGTTGCCTGTGGTCTGCCTCACAAGCTGGACGTACAGCTCATCCCTTAGGCCTTGCATGCCCCAGCACTTAGTGACAATGAGGAGAGCTGCGTGACGTCGGTCTAGCCGTGAGGGCCGGTCTCCCATGTAGGCTTGGACGAGTTTGAATATCTCGCAGGCTTCCTTGCGCACCGTGCGGTCGTTGGTCATCAGCATGGGCTTCTTGATGGAGCCGCGGTTCCAGGATAGCATGTTAGCAATGGAGACTCTCCGGCGGAACAGACCCTGTGTATGCATGTTCAGGTGCTTGCTGGCCCAGTCTGCCATGCTGGCATCTGGGGGTGGGGGCTGACGAAGGGTGGCGTAAGAGAGCTGGTAACCCCCTGCATCACTTCTCTGCAAGTTGGAATCGCTGACGACGTGTCGATGAGGGCCAAGTGAACCCATTCTGTTGTCCACCATGCTTTTCGTTCTGTTATCCAATTGAACCTTAGGTTCCAGTGTTCCCGCCTATAAAAACATAGTGTAAATGCACATAGGGTGAGAAAAACAGATAAATAAAGAATTCATGAAGTTTTTGGTTTCCCAAATAAATCTAACAATAAATAATAACTAAAATATAAGTCACTTCATGACAACAAGTGACTAAACTTCCAGCAGTAAGTTATTTCATCTCTAAAAAATAGTGCAAATCTAGCCATGGCCTCATTTTGATCCCTGGAGAAATTTTGTCCTGAAAAAATGTCCCTAATGTCGTCATTGTCTCTCACTGCCTTTCCTGAAAGCTGTATCCCTGTTACAAAAACCAGACACAACGTGTGTGCCAACTTCAATGAAGTTTTATAGGACACTTTAGGTCAAAGAGACATAATTCACAGATGGTTTTCAAGTAAGACAATAGAGTGCATGTTTGTATGAACAATGTTCATGAAACCATACATACACTATTGTTTAAAACGAGTTTAGGGCCACTTGCCAGAAATGTTTTTCATCATCTTTAAAACCTTTTGATCCAAAGCTATATGTCAAAATGTTTGAAATGATATAGCATATTAACTACAAAAACATTTTATGTAAAGAATGTATGGCTTAATAACGACCAAAATAATGAAGAAAAAGCAGCCATTTTTTTCTTCTAATGCTATTATCAGTTGTTTTTGGGAAGTAAGACATTTAAATGCTCATGTGCTGAAAAGGCAGGGAATAAGTTGACCTATGATGTCATCAGCTTATGGAACAATCCCCAGCAGGTTCCAAACTCCTATTGGCTACAGTGCAGGCATACAATTGGTTGGTACAGTGACCACGCCTGTCCAGGAACCAACTGTCCCGTCTGTGTCAGAGATGGTACCATATGGGCCACAGTAGCCATCCTTCCTGCTCAATAGGCATTATGTTGTGCAGTGCTGCCATGTTCTGGCAATTCACCCATTACCCTGGCAGGCCCCTGCTGGATTCGTATCAGAGGACTGCAGGAGGGCAGAGGTGGGTGCAACAGGAGCAGTTGGACTTAATTTTAAGTATCATATGTTAGCCACAATCAGCACCTGAAAGCTATTTCAATGCCACAAAATAATTGCTTTGGAGCTGATTTTCATCAAAACCGAAGAGGTGAATTCTTGAAAGCATATTTGAGATTTGGGCACCTGGCTGTTAAACAATGCAGATAAAGTTAATCACTTAGGGAGGACAGATTACGGCTTTGCTACGGGTCAGAGTGGCAGTTACTGTTTGTGAAATGATTGCCCTTAACAAGAATCATGTGCAGTTTGCGAATACGCTCCAACTTGCCTGACTGCAAAGTTATAAAGAATACCAGAGACACAGATATTGTTATACTCAGTTTGTTGAATATCGGACTGAAATAACAACACGACTTGTTATTTTACATCACTGTTATGTTTTAATGGGTGGTGGAGTGTGTGCACAATAATCTGGATCTAATAAAGACCATGGAAAAAATCAGACGCACATAAAAAACCTCCAAAAAACAAAGCGCTCTCCCAACAGTCCCCCATGGAGATTAAACAAATACGATGTCTGGCTTTTAATGATGCTGAAACTCAAGGCCTGCAGAAAACAGACTGCCAGAAGTTCACACTCGTATTTTATACGACACTGCAAATCTTTATAAAATAATAGAGTAAAAAGAGAACCAGTAAATCGCTTATTATAAGTGCCAGTTTACTGTAAAGGCATTTCTATGTGTGAATGCAACTATGCAGTACCTGTGAGGGGGGTCCAGCCGTCTCAGGGGAGGACAATGCAATGCTCTGCTCAAGCGTGTCAACCTTCTCATACGTCCGCTTCTGCCTTCCTGGGATGTCCAGTTGCGAAAAGGCCACAATAGGATAGTTACCTGTCCTGCTCAGTGACCTGCTGGAGGATGAAATATCTTCCCTGGATGAGCACCGGCCCGTGCTATGTGTGCGCTGTGTGGAGCAGCGCTCCGACATCTCTAAATCCAGACTAGCTTTGGTCTCCCGCATAGTGTTTGAGCGACTGACCACCTCCCTCATCTCCTCAATCAGGCGCTCGTTTAGCGCTGTGAGCTCCCCAGTGCTACCCACAGAGCCGGGTCGGCCGCCGGCACCTATCCTCCTCCTGCTTTTCCTCCGCAGGCTGGGAGACGGGCCGGTTGAGTAACCCGAATCTTGGTAGCTAACAGCGGGAGGTGGTGGTGTGGAATAGTCCTGGGATCCTTGGCTCCCCTGCCTGCTGTGATGCACCTCAATAGCTCTTAGCAAACCTGCTTCTACAATCCTCATTGACTGCTTCTTTTCCAAGCTAACAGGCTCCTTTTGAAGTACCCTTGTCGGTAGAAGTAAGGACTCTGGTGCAGATGTTGGAGAGGGCATTGGGGAAGTAGAAAGGAGTCCTTGCTTGGGGTCGACATTCACCATATGCTTGATACACTCCAGACCTGCTGGACTATAGTCAGAGGGGTTCCTCTTGTGTCGGGAGCCTGTATAAGATGGACCTGGGTGCTGGAGAAGTTTTACCTTCTGTAGACTGTGATTGTGTCTGGATGTGCTGTTGTGTAAGTGAGCACCTTCTACCTCCATATCTACGGGAGGTTCATCATAAATGGGGCAATCAGCTAATGGATCATCATAGAAACGTGCGGTCGCTCCATAATGTGGAGATACCGGCCTTGGTGAGCTGGACTGTGGCTGTGGAGATGCTGGATGTGGAGAAGAGTCACCTGAGGCCACCAGGCAAAAGCTGCCATTGCTTGCCTTCCTCAAGTGGTGGGTCTGCCTCGTATCTGGTGCCATTTTGCCTCCCGGTGTGGTTTTGTAAGCCTGCTGGGACAGCATGTAGCCTGAAACAGATTTGACACTGCCGGAAGTGTGCGTGCAGGCACTGTGACCATTGGCTTTACTCTGTGGGAGGTGAAGGGAAGCTGCTCCACTGATTCCTCTTCCTTGGCTTCTGCCTATGCTACTGACCTTTACTAACATGGCGGCTTTAGATCCAGAAGGGGGCTGCCACCTCTGACACGTGTCTCTTTGCTCTTCCCTGTTGTAAAACAAAAGGAGAAATGCAAAAACACATGAGATTTTATCATAAAGGCAATCTTAACTAACAACAACATGAATATAAAAAACAAAACTCATAAAACATTGCAAGATGAAGCAAACAAAACATAAATTGACAGTTACAACACTTAAAGCAACTTCACTTTGTTAAAAAGAAACACAGGGAGCCAAAACCAATCATCTTTATGGTCCCTTTTACGAGTCCAAAACAGCAATCTTTATGGTTGCCTTTATCATGGAGACAGTTAATCCAAATTCTCAGTAATTTAGAAAAACTATATAAAACTTCTATAATGCCTTTGTCAGGAAAACAAACCACAATTGTTTAACTGAAATAGATTTTAAGACATGACAATGCTTGCATTTAAAACAGTTTTGTGGTAAAAGTGAATGCAGTTCCTTGAATTGTTCTGGTTGGGAGAGTCGACACACCACATTATTGTCTGTCACTATACCGATCTCTAGATATTTGTAAACCCAGAAACTCTCACAGTATTCGTAGAGAGCAGCTTATACTGTAGGAAACCGAAACATTTAAATTGTTTGCACATAACTTTGTTTTTTTACCCCAAAAATAAAAATATGACAATCAGTGGTCATTCATATACAAATTCCTACTAAATTAAAAGAAAAATAAATAAATAACATAACCTTTCAAGAAAAGAAAGCAGTACACACTTCACTTACCCTGTGAGGTGAATTTCTGTCCAGTGCTAATATAAATTTTAAACTGATATGCTTTCTCGTACCATTTATGTACCAAATTCTACACCGCAAAACGTGAAATGAAAACCCCTAGAACTTCACTGATAAAAAAAGTAAGAATGCTTATGCGACTGAATGCAGGGGATTTCTACTTAGTCACATCTTAAATTAACCTCTAAAGTGGTCTAACTTCCTCATAAACATACACTGTACAAACAAAACGGAGATCCAGCATGAACAAGCTCAAAAAGAAGAGATGAATAGGATACACTTGTCTAAAACACTTACTCAACTATTATACTGATTATAACATTTTGAAACAATACTAGAACAATGCCCAGGGGAAATATGGAGCGCATGGGAACCACATCCTCTTTCATTTGTTACATTTACATTTACAATTTAGTCATTTAGCAGACGCTTTTATCCAAAGCGACTTACAGAGAGTTCAGGGAGCAATAAGCAATATGTCACACAGGAGCAATAATACAATAGGTGCCAATACAAAGTTACTAGTTTTAACAAAAACTAGACCACTACTTGTTGAGAGAAAGAGAGAGGGTTAGTGTTTTTTTTTTTTCATTTGTCTGTCAAGTATTCACAGAAGAGATGGGTTTTAAGTAGTTTTTGAATGTTGTGAGAGATGAGGTTGACCGGACCGAGTTAGGAAGAATGTTCCACCAGAAAGGAGTTGTGAGATTGAGAGGGAAAGCGATTTACTGCCCTTATGAGAAGGACGCCGCTGGTTTGCTGAACGCAGGGTTCTTGATGGGGTGTAGGAGTGTAGGAGGGTGTGAAAGTATGCCGGTGCAGATCCAGTGATAGTCCTGTAGGCAAGCATTAGTGACTTGAATCTGGCTGAGCCCCAAGGCCATTGTAAAGGCTGTCAGACGTGACAACACAACAATAAACAATGTTCAAAGTCTAACACATTGATAGGATGCCTTGACACCTGAATCACACAGTGTGTAAGTGTGGGCCACTTCAAGCTCAAAGTGTTTAGATGGTGCTGGTTTTTTCAGGATGGTGACAGAGGGACAAGTAGCTGCTCTTTTCCTTTGAAATTCCTTTTGTGTCTGGAAAGACACAGTGAATTAACTACTTACACAATACACATACATGATTTGCTTACATATTAGGAAAGCAACATTAAAGTCAATCTATAAAGTAGAATACAGCCCCCAACATGTCACAATGAACATTCATGAGAGAGGTTTACATAGGATTCAACATGCTGAGAGATCAGCCCTGTTGTTTTATGTGTTCTGGCAGTGTGAGCAAGCAGGGAGCTCAACTTCCTGTCATGAGCCACTGTTAAAGAGTTCAAAAGAAAATCTACACTAACAAGAAAAAAGAAATAATAATACAGATATAAATGAGCCTTTACCACTGCACTTGCGACGCATTCTTTAGAAATTCAAACTATAATGTGTTCACAAAGAAAGGGACGGGGTAATGTTGTCCTGAATCCTGTGACATGGGGGGCCTGCTAAATGCATCTTTACACTGCTGGGTGCATGGGAGCTGGGGCCCACCATTATAATTCTGTCCCGGGCCCCATGAGTTTCAGTGGCATTCCTGTCCTGCAGTGAAAGAGCACATGTGAAAGAATGAAAAAGAAGTATCAAAATGAGAGTGTGTACGAGAGTGAGATTAGTTAGTCATGGGAGGCTGCTTCAGTTGGTATTAGACACAACTTCAGCATTCCTTTCAGTGGTCACCCAATAGTGCCGGGATTGTTTAAATAGGGGGAACAATGCATGGTTGTGTAAGAGTCATGGCAATGGTTATCTTACCATAAGGTTTGATAATGAGAACCTTGTGAGGAGGGAGGAGGGGTGCTAATAACTACATTGATGAAATTAAATCAGAATTAAACAAAGAAGTGTTATTTAACACTGATAATCCATCTTTTTTTTAGAAGATCAGAATTAGGGCTGCATAACTATTAATCATTAGCATATTACAAGTTTTTGTTTACACAATATATGTTGGTGTACTGTGTATAATAAGTATGTATATATAAATACACACACACACATGCATGTATAATTTTAAGAAAAATATATATTTTTTATATATATATATATATATAATATAAAATGTAAATGTTTCTTAAATATACACATGCATGTGCGTGTATTTATATATACATAATTATTTGTTATGCAGCCCTAATCAGAATAGTTAATAAAAACACACTTAAATCCTGTAAAGCCTCTGTAGATAATTTACTCTAGCTGTGTTCAAGTTAAGGAAAATAAGTTTAAGCTAAGTTTCGATTAAGACTCGAACTTCTAGATTCAGGGATAGTTTTTTTCCATGGGCTATAAGAACACTAAATAACCCTACTATTAATTAATTATTTATGGTCTGTTGTGATGTCTATGTATATTTTTACTCTTGGTTTTTAGAAATGTTTTAGTAATGTTATATTATGTGTTTTTTTAAACTGCACTAAGGGGGAGTTGCATTGTAATTTCGTTGTATTTTAATACAAGGACATTAAACTAAACTAAACTAAACTAAACTAAACTAAACTAAACTAAACTAAACTAAACTAAAGTTTAACTAGTCAGGGAGGTCTGGTTTGTACTAAACAGCCTAAGACCCAATTATTCACACTAACAGAGGATTTAGAAATTTTGTAAGTACCTATGTCTAAATACACATTCCTTTTATTAATGTACTGAAAAACATGTCAGTACAATGTGTGAACCTTTTCAGAGGTCCAGAGGAAAGCTGAGATAATGGGCTATTTTCATCTTTTGGACAGGAAGAGGAAATGTGACCTATAGCAAGGCATGAAACATGACTCAGAGTTGATAGTTGTTTCAACAGATGTGAAAAACTTATCGACATAAACATGCACTCACAAGCACACCCAAGAATGTTTGCCATAAATTTTCACTATGGACCATGTGTATTAATTCACAAACATGGGGTCAAATATAGATTTTTTTGTGCTTGAAACATTTTTCAAATCTGAAGCAAAGCAGAGTTCTCCTGATGTCCAGAGAATTCAGCTGTTTGCAGACAGCTGAACCCCTCTCCTCATTGAGCCAGTGAGTCTGGCTTCTTCACATACCTCACACGTGACCAGCCCATCCTCTCCCTCCACACACCCCGCTCCGGCTCTGACCACCAGTACCATCCGCTCTCAAAGAAACTCCACACCAGTTTATTTAAGTAAGTACTTTCACTGTACAAGATAAATAAAGCCTGACTAAATGGACGGGATGATCCTGACAACACATATGTTAAAATGATAATAAAAGATTTGTATGTTTTGCAACACACTTACAACTGAGATTTACCTGTGTAACACACTAATACATTTTTTCCACTGCAGCATGACTCTCAACAGACACACCAAGCTCATGCTGTAAATTCGGCTCTTTATATTCCCAGAAAAGGGTGTCAGAGGGGCTTAGCATATGGACAATGTGATGCCTCTGGAATGTCAGTACTAATCTACATCTGTTGATATGAAATCAGATAGAATGAATGTATGGCTCTAGTTACAGCTGTGAAAACCACCTCTCCCCTCATGAAAAGTGCACATACTGTACAGAGCATGAAAGATGGAAAACAGCTTTAATTTTGCATCATTGGAGGTCATTGTGAATAAAGTTGTTAAAAGCGGTTCCATTCGCTTGTAACAATTAACTTCTAAGTTCACCAAACAGATATATCAAAAGGCTAATTATGGTGTAAAGAAATACTTGCCTTGCCTTGCACCCGGACAAATTTCACAGCTCTCTGCATTTAAATGGGAGCCAGTGGATCAAGGCGGAAGCCTGTGTTCGATGTATTTTAAGCAACACCAAAGGCATGACTAAAATAAAGCAAAAGGCAGTTGAAATTGCTCCACTTTTATAGGCAATCTGTGTTAGGACACTAATCTAGTTTGCTGAGTAAACCATTGAGGTAACACACAAAATGTGTGTGACAGAACATGCAAAAGATTTAAAGATTAAGAGAGCTGGATCCACTGGCTTTGGCATGTTTAAGGCTGGAATCTCAATACAGCTTAAGGTCCATGACCATTTAAAGGTAAAACCATGAGAAAAGCAAAGCAACGTCTGAAAGCTTACATGCCTCTCTAATGATATTCCATGAAACGTCTAAAGATGGCCCTTATATGGTTATTTACTTAAAACATGAAGGACGTACAAAGATGATCCACCTTCTCCTGTACAGAAATTGAAAACCCATGTAAGCACATGACCATATATCATATTTCTGTGTTTGGGGAAAACACCCAGGAATTTCTAAAATCAAATCAACCATCTGAACGTGACAAGAGCGAAAGTGAGAGCACAAAAGTGGCATATAAAAGTGTGGTTTCTGATTAGATCTTTCACTTTTGGTATCTATGATAGGCATTACACGACTGTTTTCAGCCCCTTCTGAGAAACCCCCACAAGTCCAAGTATCATCAAAATGAGAACCTAAATCATTTGTCCACAAAGACAGAGCAGCAGGATGTTAATTTATTGTCTTGGATCCAGCCCCAATTCATACTATGGGAAACCCTAACAGCTGGTCCTCAGGGATTTGCGTGCTTAACTAAACCCTTGTCTTTCTATAGCAGCCTCTCTGCCTGGGGTCCGCCTGAAGGACAAAAGAATTCACAAAAGAATCCCCTTCACAACTTCCCCAGGTCATTTCTGGGTTACATTACACCGCTACGTCACACGGCAAGGAAACACAGGGTACAACCACTAGTAATCTTCAATCTTCTCGCCAGGGCAACTTTACTAAACGGCTGAATGCTAGATAACACAGACTATGTTAAGTAATCCCCTTGTGATCACTAATGCAGATGTTCCACGGGAGTGAAAAAGTAAGCTCTCTTTTTCACAGTTAATAATTTTGCTGAAACCCATGATTTAAACAGGCTGAAGTTGTGTGTCTGTTTGTTGGCGTTTGTTAATGGATGGGTTTGCATGTTTAAAGTCCCAGCGAAATTAAAAATGACAATTCTTATTTTTTCATGAAATCTTGCAGCGTTTATAGTAAATAGCTTATCAATGTGGGTCATTTTCTTTTTAAAATTCACGTACCCTCATAATCTTCAGTTAGAATCTGAAAATGCACTTCCACCCTGAAATGACTATCCATCTCAAATGACGTAAACTAGATAGCTTGGCCGGAGCATCCGTTAACTTCTCCCCTTCAACTGTCAGTCTGCTGCACTGGCTGTTTTTACACATCCAATCAATTCGCAGGGAAAAACGCAAGCCACGGCCACTAATTTTCTCCTTTGAAATTCCTTTTCACTCAGAAATGTGTCAGAATATGGAAGTAAAAGCGATCGCAACTTCTGGTTCACGGGGACTTTAAATATGCTTCCTGACTAGGGTCAAACCCGACAAACTTGTATTAGAGCCGTGTCCTGGAGGGGTGGGTGTGATGACTACCAGATTTAGCACTTTGCTCATCAATCAGAGGAAGCTGCTTATACCACACCATATGATAACACAGATGGTGTTGTTTGGAACATTGTCAGGTTGATATTTTATGACCATTCCCTGCCTTTTATTTTTAGATAGACAAACATAGAAAACAGTCATAGGAGACTCCTTCCCTTGAGGAATAACGCAATAAAAGCAAATGCTTTGCAAAAGATCAATAATAAATACATAACAATTATGCAAAATTATGTTCTTCTGTGCAAGCAAACATGACAAAATTTCAGTAGTTCATGCAAATAGGAAATTATGTCATTATTTACTCACCTTTAAAGGCGGGGTGTCCGATTTCTCTTAACCATTGTTGATGTTCAAATCACCAAAACAAACACACCCCTACCGCCATCTTTCACTTTCGTCAGCGCTCGGCTCAGCTAATGTCCATCCTGCGCACCTTATTGCTGACTGGCTACAAGGTTGTTTTGGTACTTGGCCCGACTCAGTCGTCTAAAGCGTAATTTGGAAATCGGTTACCCCGCCTTTAAGTTGTTTCAAACCTTTAGAAATTTTGTTGTTCTGTTGAAAACAGAAGAAGATATTTGGAAGAATGTGGGAAACCAAAGAGTTTGGGGACACCATTGACTACCATAGTAGTTTATTTTCCTACTATGGTAGTCAATGGTAGTGCACCAGAACTGTTTGGTTACAAACATTCTTCCAAATGTCTTTGTGTGGAGAAGAAAATTATATTTATACAGGTTTGAAACAAATTGGGGGTGGGTAAATGATGCCAGAATTTTCATTTTTGGGTAAACTATCCCTTTAATAAAACAAACCACAATTTAAATTCTGGGCCCATATGTATAAAACTTCTCAAAAATGCTCTTAAGAGTAGTCTTAAACTTTGACTTGCGTGTCAAAAAATTCTTAGTAAGAAGTAGGACTTTTTTAATAGTAGGATACTTTTATAAAGAAGCTAAAAGCAACTTTCAGTAAAGTTTAAGACTGATTCTTATGTTCTGACTTAAGTGTTGTAAATTAAGGACCACAATGATTTAAACACAAAATGGCCACCCTTGACCTCTGAATCAGCCAATAGGGAGCCTACAAGAGTGAAGTCTTAGCAGCATGGCACCATTTATTCATGACTGAATTGAATTCATGACTGAAGACATTACATTAACATATATTTTTTAGGGCTGTCAAACGATTAATCGCAATTAATCGCATCCAGAATAAAGGTTTGTGTTTACATAATATATATCTGTGTACTGTGCATATTAATTTTGTATTTATAAAGACAAAACATACACATACTTGTCTATATATTTAGGAAATATTTAAATGTATAAATTTATATTTACCAATAATTGAAATTCTAAATAAAAGTTTATTAATTGTTATATTTTATATTTTTCTTAAATATATGCATTTATGTGTATGTGTTCATAAATACAAAATTAATATGCACAGAACACCGACATATATTATGTAAACACAAACTTTTAATCTGGATGCGATTAATCACAATTAATCGTTTGATAGCCCTAATTTTTAAATTAATTTATATATACAGCTGCAATGATGCAATCCATAACTACTTTGGGTAAAATAAACCGAAAATTTTGTTTGGCAATTACATAAAAATCTGTATTGAATACTGCCAGCCCACCTTCCCCTGATTTACAAAGGTAAGCTTATAATAGTGATTGATATATTGAGCCGCACGATTTTGTGGGAAATTTAACATCGGTTGACTTCAACCCATATGATGATGATAAATACATCAACGTAACCTGCAATTTCATTTTTGAAACAGAGATGGCGACAGAGATGCAAAAGTAAAAAATTTCAGTTTCAAAATTTTATTTTGCATTACATGCAAAAATATTACAAATATGTATCCATTTTTGGCTCGGTTTCACATACTTCTAATTGAGTTTTAAAAGTTAATTTAAAGAGTACATTCCTCAATATTTTTAAGGGCTTATTTTGGTTTATGGAGTGTCCGACAACAAGTTTATGTACATACATGATGTAAAAATACTATTATATCGTAATAATAAGCAGTTTTTATTACCTTACTTCTTGACTGACTCTCAAATGATTCGTTCCGCGATTCATCTGTGTAATCTCCGCCTTTCCGCCAGCATAGTCTGATCTGATTGGTCAGATAGTGTAGTCTGCTGTGATTGGTCAGATGGTCTAGTCTGCTGTGATTGGTCAAATGGTCTAGTCTGCTGTGATTGGTCAAACGCGTTCAGCATGTGTCGCAAATGGACCGCCTATCATTACTGCTGTATTACGGTTTGCAGGTGGTTGGATATTAACAGTGTATAGAGAGAGATGGCGTCGATTTTACCTTACCAGTTCGAGCCCGAGTCTGACGAATCATTCTTTAATCCTTATACAGATGCCAGTAAGAAAAAGGACTGTTTTAGACACTTCTCTTGTAACAGTTAGTTATCACGGCATACAGTGTACGGTGTTCGTATCTTCAGATGTTATTATAACTATAGTACACCACGCAGTTCTTGAAATAAAGACTTTGCGAGTTAATATGGTTGAACACTTACATTAGCGCAACGAGTTTATAGCTAACGTTAGGTAAACAAACAGTAACAACCCCAAAAATAACGGTAACGTTAGCTAAACACAGACATGAGATAACGTCACACAAATTTAATTTTAAGTAAAGACAAAAATAAAGAGTCACACTTACAGGTTGTGATTCGGTGGAGCTTACAGGTCCAAATAAAGTTGGTATTGCAACATCTTTTAAGGAAAGACGTTTAATGTATCCTGCAGTAAAGGCGCCAAGATTGATGAAGCAATCTTCGGTAAAATGACGCGCGCAAAGTAAAACGTTCGGTTTATACTCCTTTGGTGTCGTTTGAAAAATAAATAGTAACCATTTTTTCCTCAGAAGTTCTTCCTTTGGTAGTGAAAATAAGACTGACTTAGTTTCACTACATAGAACACAGCTTCTCTTAGACATGATGCACACGTCACGAACGAGCTAGTACAGTGTTTGGGGAGGAGAGAGTTAAGTTTTCGCAGTCAGTAGGCGGGGATTTTTCTAGTGACGTAGGTACATTGTGGTTAAAGATTCGGACAGGTCATGGCTTGTTCGCGTGATTCAGAGTCGATTACCTTTTTTATAAGCTAATAACTTTGTTATTCGTTCACCTTCGGATTTACAACTTGGCAGATTGCTTACATTCAAACACGGCAAAATTAAACACTTCATGAAATGTATTTTTTATGATCTCGAGGAATGTACTCTTTAAATAATTAAGCTGCTGAATTACATCTCATTACACTCACAGCTGTATATAAAGAAAAGACCAAAGCTGCAAATCCTTAAAAAATGGATTTAACTTTTTTTAAATATATATTATTATATTATCTTATTAACCCCCTGTCATCATATCATTCCAACACATTGTTTCTTTGTTGTAAAGTCCACGGTATCTGGCTTTGTACTGCCATCTTGTTACTCTTAACTAGGTTAGGAGACCTCTTCAGCTCTCTTAAATAATTTAGGAGCTGAGACCTAGTCTTAACACTTATGAACCTTTATGAATAACTCTTATTCTTAAGTGTAAGAATAAGAGTAAAATTACGTCATTCATAGAATTTTGACACACTTAAGAGTCAAATTTCACTCTGAGTGGCTTTATACATACGGGCCCTGATTTTTAAATCATCTGATCGAAACTGACTGAACTGTTTGAACTGGTTCACTGAAATGAATTACATTTATCAACTTGTCATCACAATATTAACCAACGAAATCAATGTGAAAATGTAATGAATATTCATTATAACCCCGTCCCACAAAACAAAACTCACAAAAGAACTTAAATATTACCATACAGCTAAATTAGTCACAATGGACTTACAAAACTATAACTATGGTGCCTGATTCTAACACAGCTGTCCATTGTTTTGGGTAGATTGCATGAACTCTAAAAAATGTGAGACATCCGTAAGGAGGCTTAAGAAGTGTGTGGTTCTTGAGAGCCATGCTGTTGCTTGTGAGATCTGAAACACCCACAAGTGGTTTGTCGCCCTTCTAGTTTTACCTAAAGGTCAAAAATGTGTTGCTCTTCTAGTTTTACACAAAGGTCAAAAATGTCGGGCCTCCCATAGACAGCAGTCATGTGTGTCTAAAGCAAAGACAGCAGATAGCTTCTAATGCTCCTTAAAAATCATAGTGCTTGTGCCACAAGTAGCCACAATATTTCTAAATACTTCCAAGCTGCAGTGGGATCCTGATGTTATGATATTGGACTCCATTAACTCTTTTTCCATGGACGGATATAAAAGAATGAGGGCCCTGCTAAAATAGAAATAACCACTGCATGTGCTGTATAATGTATACCGTGGTTTCGTGAGTGGTTTTCTTTGCAATAAGAGAAGAAAGTCCAGTCACGTTTAAACCACAATGGTTTGGCTCTCCCTGGGCTCCGACCCCAGCAGCTTTCATCTGGTGGGGCCCAGAGATTGTTTTAGGAAAAAAGAACAGCCAAAAGAATTGTAGATGGGTAAAGCATAAGGTACTGAAATAAAAGACATGGCCCAATGCCATTTGAAATATAGTTGGCATGACTGGAATCTGGTTTTATAGGAAAAAGGTGGTTTTGATTGGTCTGGAAAAAAATAAGCAAACTCTCCAACAGCACTCCATAAAGGGTTATGAGCGAATGTCAAGTTTTTTCACATTTGGCAGAGATTTATCTAAATGACTGCTGTATGAGAACACGGTAAACACAAGACCTTCAGCCACAAAGTTGAAGTCAGGGAAAATCTGAGATAATTGATCTCTGGTTAAGGTCAGTTATTTCTGAGGAACCATAACAGCAAGTTCTTCACAATAACATTAAAGAAAATGTGCCGAGAGTACAGATGCCTACCTGAGAGTGCCTCTGTTGCTATCCATGCTGTGGAGGTCTAATTTCTGTCTGTTGTCTATTTCTTGCTCTGTAAGCTCTTTGCCTGCACACTCGAGCTCTTGACTGTAAGGCTCCATGGGTGGCAGAGGGGTGCGTCTATCTTGACTCCCTGTAGACTGATTTCCATGTTGCCTTTCCTTTGTGCCCCCATCTGTCCTGTGCTCAGACTCTGTGTTGCGTTTCATGGCCTGAAGCTGAGAGAGAGGGACGATATCCGCATCTTGCGGCCTATGCCACACGGTCACGCGGCCAGCAGAGTTGTAGTAGTAGAACCTGTTACTATGGGGGTCGAAAAGTTCCCACCACTGGTTGCCATCCGCCTGACGGACAGGCACACCAATGGGTGGCTCCCATCCGCACTCTCCTGTTGTCAAATTCACGTACATTCGTTCCTGGGAACGGGGCTCCAGTATTTCCACCCAATCAGAGCTGGCAAGAGAAAAAAAAAGAACCACATCACAATACTGAGCTAGATTGTTTTGCATATAAAAGCTGGTATGATCGAATCCTAGTAAATCAAATCACCTCAACAAAATGGCACAGATGTGCTTACAGATTCTCATTATGAATTACAGGCCAAGCTTCACGGTCAATCTCTTAAATGCAATCCGATGGATGTGTTACCAAGGGAATTAGGCCAAAACTCCTGAGAGTTTCACCATATGTGAGAGTGCATGCTCAGAAACGCTGGCTCAGCACACTTAATCCTATCAGGAGATACAGCTACGGACGAGGGAACAGACAGAGCAGTAGCGGCTCTCAGTGTGAGCTGGAAAGTGTTCTCATACATTCCCCTACACACACACTTTCTCTCTGCCAAACTCACACACACACAGTCAGAGTCACACAGGGTATCAGGAGACAAGTCAGGTCTCCCTGCAAGCACCATCTGGTCAAAGAGTGTGTCATCTTGGTGTCATGTGACTGATAATAAAATATTATCAATATCAATCACACGCAAGGACACATAGGTGTGGAATGCTTAACCAGAAATTACAGTGAAACCAGAACGGAGCTACGGTCTACAAGACTCCTCAAATAATGGTGCTAAGGTGAATTATGACTTCTACCTAAACAAAAGGTCAGTTTTACGATGACTGCCATGAGAAAATGAGGTACATTTACTATAAAGCCAACAAAGCACAACCCAAATTAAAACAAAGGTAAACTTTTTTTTTTTAATGGCGTAAACCCCCCCAAACCTTTTTAAGGAAAGAGGCATCAGAGATGCAGACGTAAAGAACAATTAAACTCCAATGCAACTAATTTGGGCCATGTTAGCCATTTGAGAATCCTATTATGTTTCTTTTGATCTAGTTTCCTAATGCAGAGGAACATTAAGTGTGCTCATTTTAAGCCAAGTGGGAGCTCAGGCTATCTGTCCTAGGCAGTACAAATACTTCACCTGATACAGAGTAAAGCTCTGAAATCGCCATGACAAAATCAAAAATATTGATATTAATCTGGTACAACATAAGCCAAAAAATACATTGTGATGGTTTGAACATTTGTGTCTAGACAGGTAGACACACATAGGTGAACAGGACAGACTATGACTAACATACAGCTGACAACAGGTAAATCTAGGAGATCAAATCAAAACAACAGACCTGACTAAGTCTTCGCACTGGCAGGCTGGGATATACCATCTGTCTCGGGCACACCATCAGCTCCTTTTACCTTCATTAACACAACTAAACTTTCAAGCCTTGTCTTGGGAATAACATCTTTGTCCTGTGGATACACATTGATTTTCAAGTTGATGCACAAATCCTGTTTCAGTGTGCAACCGTGACTGTAGTGTGTTTATATGAAAGATCAAGATAATGGCAAAGCTACTGATGACTAAAAATCCTGTCCTACAGAGTATATTCTGCAAAAACTAGACACTTAAAGGTCATTCTAGCAACAAGATCAAGATAGGTGGGAGGAGTCATGTAACTGAAGAGCAGTTAAACTAGAGGCCTTTGTGTGCCGAACTCCACCCACCTTTTACTCACTCGTTTTCACCGTCTCAAGACAGGCATTCGATTTTGCCAACAGAATTCTTAAGACTACATTCCTTCTCATTAAACTGTCGGGCATTATATTATTAAAATATTTATTTGCCTACACGTGCAAAAATATACAGGGAAAAACGTGAAAAAAAGCAATGGGTAATGGTTGCCGGCCAAGGCTCCTGTTAAAATCAATCAGACTGGCATTTGGTTGTCTTGTTTGGATAATTGCTGGATAAAACTGCAGTAGATGAGATCAAGCCATCAAAAACTTTCAGCCCTCTCAATGAGCCTACAGGGTGCTTCTGATAACTAAATATTATAAAATAAAAATAAAAACAAAAACGTGTCAACTTCTATGGACACCAGATTCATTCTGTATAGAAAACAATCTAATTTTCTTGAAGTCTAAGATTCTGCAGTGCACCATTGTTTAAAAATAGCTGTAAATGGCTGGTCTCCAAGCACTAAAAAATAATACTAAATATGGACCAAATCCATTGTTCCAAAATGAGGCCAAATGACATTTTTATTCAGTGCTATTACAGGGGTGCAATTTTTTAAATTCCACTGTCAAGGACCACTCTGAGAGTCAGGATAAATTGCAAAAAAGCAAAGCAATTCCCTGCGGCAAAATCTCTTAGCTGCTGTTCAATCCACCAAAAGATGGAAGCCAAGCCAAACAATAACATACTATTCTGTGTTTGACACTTGACACGCGTTGGCCACGCCAAGCCAACATGTTTAAAAACAGGACCTGCATTTGCCTTAAACTTGTTAGACCTTTGACTAGATACAAGTGCCAAATACAGCCATTTCATTTAAAAATAAACAGTATTCCCTGCAAGGGATTATTTATAAAAAAATTAGGAAGAATATTCTTTCGGTGTCCTTAGCCCTATTCGCACAGGATTAGTATTATGGGGACCACTAGTCATTTGTAATAATTGCAGAGGTTGTCTCTGATATTAATCCCGTGCGAATCGGCCATGCCTGTAATTTGTAAAGTTAAAATTCCCCCACAAATTACCTACCATATTTTGACGTACACCGAGGTCCTGTGATAATATTAGTCCCATGCGAATCGGCATCTCTGTGATTTGTCGGGCTCATATATCATTTTTCAAGGTTTTATCCACCGGTTGCGAATAATGGAGGCTGTGTTGAAGTGTTTTGATATCATTTCGGGTGCTGGGTCATACCCAGGGATGTGCGAGACTAATCAACTAGTCGTTTAAACGGTAAGCTCCTAGTCGACATTGAAAACAACAGTCAATTACGCGAAAAAATTACACAAAATGTTATAATTTAAATGACTTCTATTTTAATGTTTTGTTTAAATCACTTACTAAAACTATATGTTTGATAAAATAATTATTAATAGTCTTTAAAAGTGTATCAGGAACGAAATGTTTAAATTTTAGGTCAGATCTAGCAAGCGTTTCCATTGTGCCAATTGCAGCAAGCTCAGAAATGACCACTTGAAAGACGAGTTGTAGGGGTGTTTTGAAGGAGAAAAACGGGTAGGTTTTATGCAAACTATGTCATATCAAAGTGGCAAAACAATAATTTCACTGAGCCATGCGTAACCATACTGTATCATGTATTTTTTTGCGCAATGCAGAAAATGCAGACAGAAGCGCGGAATGCAGGCATTAGGGATGTAACGATTCACTCAGCTCACGATGCGATGCGAGTCACGATTCTGATCTCACGATGCGATTTATTCACGATTTACTCACGATTTATTTTGAAAAAATGAGTTGAAACAAATTAGAAATGAACAACTTCCCTTGCATTATTTCTTAAATGCTTCACGTTTCTTTGTATGATAAAATAATGTTTTATTTCAAATAACAAAACTAAACTGCAATTTTATAACAAATTAATAATAGAAAAAGTCTCTTTAATATAAACAAACTAATACTGTCTGTGCTTTTCTTGGATTTTTTTGCATTTAAGAAATATCAGCATCCACGTTTAGGTTTGCAGTGAAAATAGCGGCCCCTGCTGTTCAAAAAATGTATTGCGATTCAGTTCAAGCCTCAACCGATTTTTATCGTCCTCATTATAACCGATTTTCACCGGCTCACGGTGAATCGTTACATCCCTATCTTCTTATAATTAATAATAAATATAAATCTAAAATTAAGAAAATCTAATCAATTGTATTAATTATTTAATATAATTACCACAATTTATATTTAAAATATGAAAACAGATTACGTTATTGATGGCAAATGAGCTGTATCTGCCACAGAGGTCAAATCTAGCACAGGAGGTCACAAGCCAGTGTACTTTTTGTGCCGGTCCCAAGCCCGGATAAATAGAGAGGGTTGTGTCAGGAAGGGCATCCGACATAAAACTTTTGCCAAATCAAATATGCGAATCACTAACATGACTTCCATACCGGATCGGTCGGGGCCCGGGTTAACAACGACCGCCATCGGTGCCGTTGACTTACAGGGCACTGGTGGAAATTGGGCTACTGTTGGTCAAAGGAGAGGAGGAAGGTGTGTTAGAGGAGGAAGGCGTGTCCGTAGGCAGAGAGAGAAGAGGAAAGGCAGGAGTTTCAGACTGAAAGTAGGGACTTTGAATGTTGGTACGTTGACGGTAAAGGCAGAGAGCTGGTAGATATGATGCAGAGGAGGAAAGTCGACATTCTGTGTGTCCAGGAGACCAGGTGGAAAGGGAGCAAGGCTAGAAGCATTGGAGCAGGGTTTAAACTGTTTTATCATGGTGCGGACAGGAAGAGAAATGGAGTAGGAGTGATCCTGAAGGAGGAGTGTGTGAAGAATGTTCTGGAGGTAAAGAGAGTGTCAGATAGGTTGATGAGTCTGAAGCTGGAAATTGAAGGTGTGATGTTGAATGTTGTCAGTGCTTATGCTCCACAAGTAGGTTGTGAGCAAGAGGAGAAAGACAGATTCTGGAGCGAGTTTGAGGAAGTGATGCAGAGTGTTCCCAGAGGTGAGAGAGTGGTGATAGGCGCAGACTTTAATGGACATGTTGGTGAAGGGAATAGTGGGGATGAGGAAGTGATGGGCAGGTTTGGTCTTCAGGAAAGGAACCCAGAAGGACAGAGGTTGGTAGACTTTGCTAAAAGTATGGAGATGGCTGTGGTGAACACGTACTTTCAGAAGAGGCAGGAACACAGGGTGACATATAAGAGTGGTGGCAGGAGCACACAGGTGGACTATATTTTATGTAGACGCTGTAATCTGATGGAGATTAGCGATTGCAAAGTAGTGGTAGGAGAGAGTGTAGCTAGACAGCATAGGATGGTGGTGTGTAAGATGACTCTGGTGGTGAGGAAGATGAAGAGAGCAAAGGCAGAGCAGAAGACAAAGTGGTGGAAGTTGGAAAAGGAAGAGTGCCGTGTTGTTTTCAGGGAAGAGTTGAGACAGGCTTTAGGTGGTCAGGAGGTGCTTCCAGATGACTGGACTACTACAGCCAAAGTGATCAGGGAGACAGGTAGGAAGGTGCTAGGTGTATCATCTGGAAGGAGAAAAGAAGACAAGGAGACTTGGTGGTGGAATGAGGAAGTTCAGGAGAGTATCCAGAGGAAGAGGTTAGCTAGGAAGAAGTGGGACAGTGAGAGGACGGAGGAAAGTAGACAGGAATATAGGGAGATGCAGCGTGAGGTTAAGATAGAGGTTGCAAAGGCCAAACAGAAAGCTTATGAGGATATGTATGCAAGGTTAGATAGTAAGGAAGGTGAGAGGGATTTGTATCGGTTGGCGAGGCAGAGGGATAGAGATGGAAAGGATGTGCAGCAGGTTAGAGTGATTAAAGATAGAGATGGAAATGTGTTAACAGGTGACAGGAGGGTGAGGGAAAGATGGAAGGAGTACTTTGAGGAACTGATGAATGAGGAAAATGGCAGGGAGAGAAGAGTAGTAGAGGCAAATATTGTTGAGCAGGAAGTAGAAAGGATTAGCAAGGGTGAAGTTAGGAGAGCTTTGAAGAGGATGAAGAGAGGAAAGGCGGTTGGTCCGGATGACATACCAGTGGAGGTATGGAAGTGTCTAGGAGAGATGGCAGTAGAGTTTTTAACTAGGTTGTTCAACGAGGTCTTAGAGAGTGAGAGGATGCCTGAGGAATGGAGGAGAAATGTTTTGGTGCCGATTTTTAAGAACAAGGGAGATGTGCAGAGTTGTGGAAACTATAGAGGTATTAAGCTGATGAGCCATACAATGAAGTTGTGGGAAAGAGTAGTGGAAGCAAGGCTAAGGGGAGAAGTGAGCATTTGTGAGCAGCAGTATGGTTTCATGCCAAGAAAGAGCACTACAGATGCGATATTTGCTTTGAGAAGGTTGGTGGAGAAGTACAGAGAGGGTCAGAAAGAGCTGCATTGTGTCTTTGTAGATTTAGAGAAAGCGTATGACAGGGTGCCAAGAGAGGAGCTGTGGTATTGTATGAGGAGGTCTGGAGTGGCAGAGAAGTATGTTAGAGTGGTGCAGGATATGTATGAGAGCAGTAGGACAGTGGTAAGGTGTGCGGTAGGTGTGACAGAGGAGTTCACGGTGAAGGTGGGACTGCATCAAGGATCGGCTCTGAGCCCCTTCTTGTTTGCGGTGGTGATGGACAGGCTGACAGATGAGGTCAGACAGGAATCTCCATGGACTATGATGTTTGCGGATGATATTGTGATCTGTAGTGAGAGCAGGGAGCAGGTGGAGGAAAGTCTAGAGAGGTGGAGGTTTGCTCTGGAGAGAAGAGGAATGAAGGTTAGTCGCAGCAAGACAGAATACATGTGTGTGAATGAGAGGGATTCAAGTGGAACAGTGAGGTTACAGGGAGAAGAGGTAAAGAAGGTGCAGGATTTTAAGTACTTAGGGTCAACAGTCCAGAGTAATGGGGAGTGTGGAAAAGAGGTGAAGAAGCGTGTGCAGGCAGGTTGGAATGGGTGGAGAAAAGTGTCAGGTCTGTTGTGTGATAAAAGAGTACCAGCAAGAATGAAAGGAAAGGTGTACAGGGCAGTAGTGAGACCAGCGATGTTGTATGGTTTGGAGACAGTTGCACTGAGGAAAAGACAGGAGGAAGAGTTAGAGGTAGCAGAGCTGAAGATGTTGAGGTTCTCTTTGGGAGTGACGAGGATGGATAGGATCAGGAATAGTACATCAGAGGGACAGCACATGTGAGATGTTTTGGAGACAAAGTTAGAGAGGCCAGGTTGAGATGGTTTGGACATGTTCAGAGGAGGGAGAGTGAATATATCGGTAAAAAGGATGCTGAGGTTAGAGCTGCCAGGCAGGAGGCCGAGAGGAAGACCAAAGAGGAGGTTTATGGATGTAGTGAAGGAGGACATGAAGGTAGTCGGTCTGAGAGAAGAGGATGCAGGGGATAGGGCTAGATGGAGGCAGATGATTCGCTGTGGCGACCCCTGAAGGGAACAGACGAAAGGAAAAGATGGCAGAATGAGCTGTAAATGCGGCGAATGCATCTTGAGCACACTCAATAAAACTCAATAAAGATGAGAATGTCTCAGCTTCTAGATTCACAGAACTTTGAAATTTCTTTGATTATAATGTTTATCACAAAAAAGTCCTTGAATAAACATGATCGCTTAGCACTGTTATGTGTGTGCCCATGCAGAGTTTGCGCAGATTCCTCAGACGGAGTTATTGTTCACAAACATTGAGCCGACTTTCATCCGAGCATAACGCTTGCATTTCCTCAACAAGAACATGTAAAATAATATTAACATCATAATCACATGCGGACTCAAGTGTTTAGCCTATGCATGTTCTATAAATCAGCTAATTTGGGCAGTATGCCTTATTGGCGGCTTTTTCATTCGCTCTGCGTGAGATCAAATGTGTTCTGCACTTTTTGTCCATCGCTTTATTCGCTTTTTTGTTTACACACGTTGCTTTATAAATAATAAAAACATTATATACTGTAATGTAGGCTTACCCTAATGTTACATTATTTAATTGTTGTTAAATATTTTAAGTTTCATGACTTCAGTGTAATAGACACACTTTTACTAAAATTTAAAAGTTCAATTAAATTATAGTAATCAAATTAGAGTCTGAAAAAACAGACTTAAAGGAGAAAATAAAATGGATTTTGTATAGGCTACATATTTTAAGTCCAGGCTCAGACCAGCCAAAGCAAACAAATGATCATCGCGTCACTTCTTGCAGCCGCTAAAACGATCCAGTCAGCCAGGGTTGGCTCATCAGCAAATGCAGAAATATTAATGATCATAAAGTAAGGAAAGTGGAAAACATATGCCTGTTTTAACTACATTAAATATTGGATATGAACAGTTTGATTAATAGCCTACATTCTTTAGTCTTTAAAATGTATTACACAGGCCCTACGCCTTCTGGGCCATTCTTAGTTTTAGACTAGTGGACTACACGGTTACAAAACTTTAGTTTAAACGACTGTCAAAATTTCGAAATCACACAAGTTCCCCAGATAATACTAATCCCGTGCGAATAGGGCTCTTGACAGGTCAAAAGGGTTAAGGTTACACTGATGACATAATGCCATTTAACATGGTGGAAAGGTATGCAAATAGTGGGATAGGCTGGGTTACGCAATTACCTGGCTCAAGGTGTGGCATACAATATCCTGAATATATTAAAACTTTTGCCTTGTTCTAACCTCAAAAGTATACAGCTTCTAAATGTCATTTTTTCCTAGTCAAACAGTATGGCTTACCACTCATTTAACTTAGATATTTGTTGTACTTCAGCCCAGAGAACGTGCTGTGTCACTCTCAAACAGAAATACACAGAGTGTCAGCTGAGTACACACAAAAGCAATTAAAACAATAGGCGTAGTTCCACAAACAAAACACACATGGCAGGTAGCACACACTCAGATCAACCATTGAAACAGAGGAGCGTGCACTCATTCATTCCCACCGAAAACAAACTGCTGCACCTGTCAGAGGAATTCTTTAGTTCTGTAGAGTAAGAGCTCTCATTCCATGATACCAGGAAAAGCTGGACACACAGACCTGCAGGTGTTATGTGCTCATACATGTTTGAGTTTGTGTGACAATTTAATTTCTTACCAATGTGAACTTAGCAATCAGCTTTCTGTTTGGGCGAGTCTTACTTTTTTCATGCCAAAATTGATCACATTTAAAATCATACATGCAAACATTCCCACGGTACAATAACCTGAGGATAAGGAATTAATGGTTTGGTATGAAGAGAGTTAAGTTCCTGGCCTCTGGGCTTGAAGATACAGTAGACAACTGCATATGTAGTGGAGGTACAAGTTGAGCTCTTATATTGCAGACGGTTTTGTGTTTCAGCAGAGGTCAGGGTGCAGCTGTTCCCATCCATTTCACTTTTATTCTCTTCAGCTATACAGACTTTGAGGATAAAATGTCATGATTGATATATCTTGACTTACTGATCCTCTGATAGTTCTGCAATATCAGCAAGTGTCAACCAACCTTTCATGTTATTTGTGTAATGTGTGCACAACCAAACTGAACTACTAATGCAGTGACATTTTTGGAAAAAAAACTTGACTCAAAAATGATAAAAAAACCCGATTTGTACTAAAGTACTGTAGTTAAAAAGACGACATCAAATTGTCTAGACAAACTGTGGTGTGCTATCATCATATACATCACAATACGTGAGAATACCACCCATTACTAATGGATAAAAGGGACGTGACAATGGAGAGCATTGTTAAATCAACCATCAGGCACTATTCATTTTGAACAACCCCCTTTACAATCAAAGCTCTCACAGCTCTGGTGACCAATCAGAACGTGACTCATGGCTCAGCAGGGGTGTGTGGGTTTGGGGTAAGGATGAGGGTCTGAGATGCTATGCTACAGCCCCCTTCCTGGAATTATTTCTATGCAAAGCAAAAAAGTTGACATCATTGGTATGATCCAATGTCCTATGGCTCTTTTTGTCCACGTTGCTGCTGATCTACTTCCTGTCTCATGAGACTGCAGTGGATAGTGCTGCTGGAAACTTCTAGTCCGGGCGGGAAGTCACTAAACTATTCTGTAACTGCCAAACAGCAACTGTTTGAAAACAACAATAAATCCTTTCTGGAGGGGACAAATCTGACAAGCCAACCATACCCACACAACCCCAACCACCTTACTCAGGAGTCGGACAAACAAGCACATTGACAGTCTGTGAAGCTGTGGGATGTGAACAAACAAGTGTGAGAAGAAGAAAGACGTAGTAGTATAGGCTACATAGATGTGTACTACACCAGCTGTCAGCGTCAATATCAATAGAGTATATGTCCAATCAATGTCACATTTCCAAACCGGAAAACTGGTCTCATTACATCCGCTTGTCGGAAAAAGAGCAAACAACAATAGGAACAAACTGATGGATTTTTCCAATAATCAGCTAACCCAGCTACCTAGGTTGTTTTAATTTTATATATGTCGATAGTTTAAAAAGAGCCAATGAGGCATATATACTGTATCCTGTCAATCATAAGAGCACAGGAAAATCCAATGAATTTAGAAAATGTTACGAAACATCACCAGTTTGATGTTCAATATTAAGAGTCATTACATAAATTAATAACATTCATAAGGTTATGAAATAATCATTTAATCTTCAGAATCGGTATCAGCAGATATCACTCTAAATAACCGGCTATCGTATCAGTTTAGAAATTTAGTAGCGGTGCATCTCTAGTAATTTTTTAAAGGCATTTTAAGTGAAACAGCTCTATAACAAACCACATAAGTTTGGCAAAAGGCCTATTTTGAAATATATTTTGGATAATTTAGTTTGAAAAACAGAGAAATGATTAAGAAAAATGAAGAGAACAACATTGACCTGACCATTCCTGGTGAATAATGATGTATTTATCATAAACATTGTTGGTAATGTTTTTGGTAAACATCAGACTCAATGTTTGGGAAAGAGGCTGTATTACTGGGTGGGAGCAGGGTCATAGGTCACCTCACCACCTCAAAAGAGGGCGTTGTCAAAGCAAGCTCCTAGGAGATGAGACACAGCCTTGAGTGTCCAACTGACTGAGTTGTTAACGTTGGTGTCAGGGTTTCAAAAAGAGGTCTGAGTGAAGACCGGATAAAATAATGCTCTCTGCCTGGGAGCCTGAAGTTTGGGAGAAGATTACCATATTAATATAAAGGTAGAAATTGTAAGAGTGGATGCAATAGCTACATTCCAGCTCCATATGCTCCATTCTAAACCTAAGAAAGCTATTAAAGTTAAGAGTTGCTATGCGGTGAGAGGCTAAATAGTAAAAAGAAATACAGTGATAAATTATTGTATGACTACCTGATATGTACAGCTGGCAGCAGGCAAACAAATTTAAGGCTGATGAAAGCTAGTATTTTACCACATTATTTAAAAAGCGATAAGGTCAGGAAACTGGTGGTGAGTGACGCACCGATTCACATTATACAATAGTACACAAAAGAACAGTATTGTCATTACTGACAAGAGCAAACAAACAAAATGAAAGAGGAAAACGGCGTGATTCACTCTTTGCCCCATAGACATGCCCTAAGGCAGAACATTGGAGTTTGGCCAGTGGGTGCTTCTCACATTGAGCTCAAAGGTCTTATGTTACAACGGTGCTTAACTGCTGTCACAATGCTACGTCCTCCTTTTGTCTGCGTATTATTGTGTACCAAACATGCATACAGGGACAAAACATCCTATTGAGAGTCATTCTGGATCAAACATAAACCCCAGTCTGTCAAAACACATTGCACAGTGCATTCAAAAGGCAGAACAAAAATATAATGCCTATTACGGACCCACACACAGCAAAGTTTCTACCCATTATTTTTCTCGGATCATATTAGACTTTCTTCAAAATAATCCCTTTCCATTCACATTCACCTATGTATAACGTCCATTCACAAAAACCCCATAGTACATTTTCAGAACATGTTATGGATTTTAGCTGCAAAGAAATGTGGCAAAGATAAAAGCAACAAGTGTCAAATGTTGTGCCTCTGTGTGAGCTTTTGGACGAAGAGCCCAATGAACCATCAGTACCACAGCTGATCAAAGGTTTTTAATATGTGTCTTACATCACAGACGTCTTTCAACTACCGCTTTTCATCTATTTACAATTCAGCATCTGTGTGTCATAATCAAAATCAGCGTGGAAAAGGCTTTTTAAATTTTAATTCATTGTACTTAATTCGTACATTCGTAATCATGAACTAAACAGATGCTATGTTTTTCTGACAGCATGTGCAGAGCCACACCAACCGGAACATGTGTCCCAACTCAAATAATTTAACTTCAGCGGTACAAACCACGGCAAAGGCGACAGACGATTTCGAGGGATATCAAAGGGTTCCAGTGGATGCCCGTAACCATCAGGCAAAATTAAGCTGCTTTGAATTCAACATTTGTGAAGGAAGATCAGATTCACTAGTTCATGGGCATCCAGTCGTAGAATAGTTCATTTACTTATCCATGTTTGGATCAGCTTTGGTCAGATTGGCAAATAAATATAAGTTAAAGGAGTATAACACAGGATTCTTATCATATAGCTTTTCCTAAAGTCACATTAGTAATAAAATAACTGAAACAACTCATTTTTAAAAAAATGCTGTAACAGTTCAAATGACAAGACTGTGTACATTCAATGACGGTAACGTTATACGACAACAGCAGAATGAGAGAAACTTCTCACATGACCGAACCCTCCGCAGTCACGAACTCCTGGGAACACCATCATTTCATTCATAAAATTCCCAACTTTCCCCAATATGAACTGATGGGTGGCTATTATTTTTAAAGTCGTTTTTCAGTTTTGTACATAAGTTAAAGATTACACTGGTTGAGTGGCTAACGTACGTACGTTCGACGCCGCGCTAAACCCTCGCGTCAAAACATTATTTTCACTCTGTCAAAACTTGAGGAATATTCCTAAAACATTGTCTCTTACCTTGTCCCGGCCATTTCTCCTCACATTGTACGGTTGAACCACAAAAACATTCAAAAAGTATGTGAAAAGATGTTAAAACAATCTCAGTGTGCGTCGGACGTCCTGCTATCGCGCGAGCCGCGAGGGTTTCGTGATAAATTGAGAGTTCTGAATGCGCGCGCCTGTACTACTGCTCGCTCGTGAGCCGCTTGGCGGGGTGTCTCGCGGACACATCTCTCTCCACCCCCTACACACAGGCACTCCTGTTCGTCTAACAGAGTAAACTTTAAGGGATACTTCACCCAAAAATGAAAATTCTGTCATCATTTACTCACCTTCGAGTTGTTCCAAATCTGTATAAATCTGTATGTATAAATAAATAAACGACCATAGTAGGAAAAAATGCAATGGTAGTCAAAAGTGCCCACGAACTGTTTGCTGTCCTGCATTCTTCAAAATGTCTTTTGTGTTCAATAAACAGAAGTAATTTTTCCTACTATGGGAGTCAATGGGGGGCGAGATCTGTTTGGATATAAACATTCTTCCTAATATCCTAATAGTGTTCTTCAGAACAAAGAAAAGTATACAGATTTGGAACAACTCGAAGGTGAGTTTTTCTCGATTCTCAACTCGATTTTTGGGTAAAGTATCCCTTTAACTTTGTGAAACAAATTACGTGCGACGGAGAGCAGTGGTTCCTTTCTAACATAAGACAGGTGCAAATTCAGGTGGGTTTGAATTCATATTAATTTACAATGGCTAAAGTTCTCGGCTCTTTGGATTATTCAGAAAGCGCCACCTGCCGGCGAACTATGTCACACAATTGTTTTATTTGCATGTCTGTTGTATCAACCTTCTATTTTCACAACCTTTTGGGGAAAATAAGAAGAGACATACAGAAAAGTAAAGTGAGTAAAATTCACGTAATTAAATTCAGAATATGTATAATGGGTCAAAACTTAGATCTGTACCCAATTTTGTGTGTGTACAAATTTGCATATTTTTAATAATAATATGTATGTTGTTGTTGAATATATTTTTGCACGTTTCTTTCTTTGTGTCTAAAATAAACTTTACAATAAAAAGTAACGTAAACAAGACCCAGGCGTTAAAAGACTGTGTGCCTAGTTTTTATGTAAAAGTGATTTTCTTAAAATTACACCCTGCATATACTGTATGTGTGAAAATGAAAAATTAGTATTTACAAGCATTGAACACTTTATTTACCACTATGCCTACTGTACATTCATTGTTTTCCAAATTTCAAGGCAAAGGAAAACAAAAAGGAATTGGTTCATGATGACAATTACATCGAAATTTCCTAACTATTATAACACATTATTACTGCAACACCATTTAGTATGTTATTTATAAGTGCATTCAAATAAACTCAAAACATTGGTTAGACTGAGGGTACTCTCCCTTCATACTTTGTCGACAGTCAGGAAGAGAAACTCCCGTATGTTCAGTCTGGTAAAAATATTCCAATATTTACATCAATTGCACATTCATTCAAATACATACTATGCAGCATTATGTCCCAAGTGTTAACTTACAGTAGCACCATATTTAAAATAAACAACAATTCAATTAATATAATCACACAGGTTGCAGATGATATTAACATTGTATATTACAAAAAGAGTGAGTAGGCCTATCATGAAGGGTCTTTTTGTCCACTTTGAAAACATCCACAGCAGCAGAGAAGCCAGAGCGCTCTGGCTCTGCATTTAGCACAGAATCATAGCACATCATAGTCTTACAGAACTGACAACAGAGTAGTGTATTTATTGAAGCACATCAATGAAAAACACGTAATAACATCATAATGTGAAGTGTTTATATCCCAATGATAATATTTTTCTTGTGATAGAAATAACGGTGATTGAGCTTAGCCACAAAATGTTAGGCTTCCGGCCTTATAGTAAGTGGCTCATTAACATCCATCAAAGTGTCCGTTATGGTAAATGCCATGATATTTGTCAAAAAGTCCATAAAAGTAGAAAAATGGATGGAAACAAATCTGCGTTAAAACAGAGAGGCAATGAGATGACTCTCTTTGAATCCACACTTTACTAGAGATGGCCGTGTGCTCACTGTCCTCAAGTCAGGAGTTCATAAATTCACTCTCCACTCCTCAGTACACTCTTTACGACGGAGAACAGAGACAAATCTAACCTACCCATCCTTCCCAAATTTGACCCCTGTAAAAAAACAGACAATGAAACATATTGGTTTTAATTACATGACCCACAAACAATTTCAATATGTAACAAAGTTACAACGTAACAATGTACATAACATAAAAAGACAAAAATGAACCAAAGTCAAGAACAAAATGAGAACAACATGAAAGTATGGCAGTAGGTCACCAACACCACTCTCTTGACACACTTTTTGACCAAGAGAATGAAGGACTCGTGTTATGATGATGATGTCACATGTTTCTGAAGGAATGGAAGAATTGATAAGCTGCTCATGCAGATAGGGACAGTGTATAACAGAGGGAGGAGGGCTATGTGGGATTAGTGGCAGTAACTGGCAGGCTGAATTATATTAAACAGATGGTGTGTACAAACAAACTCACGTCGATTTGGAGGAGGCTTTCTTCACTTTTGGCCTCTTTCGACGTTGAAGGGGCCTGAATCACGTGGAGCACGCACGCGTATGTCACCCCATGGCATCATGAACACAAAAGCACACATAACAAAAACAAGATTCTTTTAATGGCAATATTCTCAAATTTTGTGATGATAGTCATTTAATTATTATTTTTTATTAGAAATGTATGAAAGTTAAGCCATACCTATAATCGTAGAGTAAGCTTCTTTCCTTACCACCTATAAGAGATATGATGAGTTATGGGGTTATAGAATGTGTCTATACTGTAAGTATTATGTGGAAACACAGCATTTTTTCATGCGATTCATCGAGCAGGTGGTATGACTCACCTGTCTCCGGATTGCACTCTTTGTGACCTTTGCAGCTACGCAGTTTCATGAGTTGCTGATGCATGTGGTTGACTGCATCACGATCGAGCGTGCTCACTGCGTTCATCAGCTGCACACAACAGATACCATCAGTGGAAATTACCGTGCAACTGTGTAATTACTTTCAGGTCCATCTGTAAATCATTTTGATTTTCTAAAAATGTTTGTGAAAGACCTACCTGATAAGGATCTGTGTTGAGATCAAAATACTCCAGGAAGCCAGTGGCAAACTCACAAAACAGGAAGTTGTGAGTGTCATTTATGGTCCTTAGACACCAGTAAGTATTGTTGTTGGCACTTGTGCAAGCACAGAATGTCCCCACTGACAGAATACAAAATTAGAGATCATTTTTTTCATGTTCATGTTACATTTTTTATTGTGTGTGCAATACTGCCTTCTTTATGTTATTTACAAATAGAATGGTCAGTATGTAATGTCATACTTGTCCAGAAGGGGGCGGTGTGCCAGTGCTGGTTGTCATGGGTAAAGCAGGTGAGCCCAGGCATGCTACATGTGTCATTATTACGGAGTCGCTTAAGGAACTTCCTCAACTTCTTCCTGCGTTTCTGGTCTTTCATCAGCCACTGTTTCTTATCTTTGGAGGCCATTCTACTCAAATTAAATGAGAACATATTATCACTTGAATGTTAGATTATTACTGATTAGGCGTTAACATGCTTTCCTTTGTTTGCAGCATAAAAGACTTACTTGAGAGAATGTATCTGGCCTGATTTAACTTTGAGCAGATTCCTGTTCGGGGGCAGAAACCTTTCAAGCAAATAGTAAATAGGTATGTTAATCAGAGTTATTATAGTTTTGATTTTAGTTTTTTTTTAGTTATACTAATATTCAAAATTAGCTTTTATTCTTAGTTTTAATGTTAATTTTAAAGATTGAGCAATTTTGGTATATGCTTTTGTCATTTTATAATTTATTTGTTTATTTTTTATGTTGCTATATAATATTAATTAATTTTAGTTTTTGTCTATTATTATAATTTCAGTTTATTTTTGAGGCAACATTTCCATTTTCCTTCAGTTAAGTTTTTCCCAATCATTTTTAGGTCAATATTTTTTGTTGTTGTCAATGAACAGAAACGTTTCCAAAGTTTTAATTTTAGTAAACTAAAATAACCTTGGTGTTAATCATGTGAGAAATGTAACCGGTCCTACTCGCCCTGTGCTCGGTTACATTGGTGCCATGAACCGGATGGGTCCTCACTCCCCAACCGACAGAGACGCTCTAGCGACAGAGGCTAGAGACTGCCGTCTTTAGCATCCTCGTTAGAGCGCCCGTCTCCCATCCGGACCGACGCCGGTTCGAGGCCCGCACATCGCGGTGCGAGAAGAACCGGTTACACACAAATCAATGCAACACTTAACACAAGTAAAAGCAAGACAAGCTATTGATACTTACATATTTTGGTTGCATTCACACTCTTTCGGGCGAACCTGCTTTAGATGCCCTCTGACCTCTCTTAGGTTCTTTATTTTGGTCTGCAGTGTCTCAATCTATTGAAAGAGATAGACATGGTTAATCCAAAATCAGTTACATTAAATCCACACATAAATTTTCATGCTATCCTCCGAGTCATGTCCGGTTTGTCTTCATTCATGTTGTATAATAAGAACTTGCAGTCTAAATGATCGTACCTCGTGCTCAATGTGCAGTTTGTGATCTTTCCATGCCTGTAGAGATTTGTATAAGCCACCATCACACCTTACTGTATCATTCATCAGTATTGAACATCTAAACAATAAAAAATATTTGTATTCTAATGACAGAACCCACATTTAAGATTTAAATGTTATGATAATTATAAATAGAAAATGTAGAGAACAAACATGTCACACCAACATTTCCACTTTTTTGAATAACAGTACATCAAAATAATGTCATACCTCTAATAAAAGTATGTGATTTAGGTGGGAAAAACAACTCTCTTACATGGGACCTTCTCTTTTCACTACCTTGTCCGACACATCCATAAAATGAATTGAGAGTAAAATTGTAGTTTCGTAAAAAAATGTTTAAACAAATGCACAATTTTACTAGAGTAACTGATTGCAGGGATGTGACTGGTGACGTCTGTACCTGTAGGTGACTTTAAGAGCAGCAGGTGGCGTTAGACTGTTGAAATTAGTGTCTGCAGGACCCATTCCACTAAACTCTTCATTTTCTCCATACACAGCTTGCTTTCTGCCGAGCATGAGCCTGGTGTTATTCAGGTTGAGAGCCTGGTAGCCCTTCTCCAGGTCCAGAGTGTAAACATCTGAGTCCAGGTCATGTGGCGCCGAGCGGGCCCTGCGATTCCGTGGCACGCTCTTCTTGGACTTCAACTGTGCAGCTGACCATGACATTAAAATATCCCTGTTAGTTAAGTGATATACAGGACTGTATGGAGTTTGATAAAGGTACTTCAAACTCGCTTAAACTGCTGTGAAATTAATATTTCAATATAATTTAGCGACTTGTGATATGCGTATATTTAACCACCAGATGGCGGCATTTATCTTACACAGATTTTCAGAATAAAAGTCCTTATAAAGAGCAACTCGTTATCTCTGGTTACGCCAGAAAAAAAAGCACAAAACTGAGCAAGAAAAATATGGCCAATCAGTTATGTTTGATTTGATAAGGTTTTAGAGCTGTTAATTTTTTCCAATGTAAAAATATTGTCCTTTTTTATTTTACATTTACATTTAGTCATTTAGCTTACAATTTAACTTAGAAATGAGGTAAACAATGGAAGCAAATATTGTAAATTAAATATTTCTCTCAATGAAAAATAAAAAGAATATTGACAGGTGTGTATTTGTGACTCACTCATTTTGGTGAGCACCTTATTCTTCTTGAGAGGCACAGCGGGTTCACAATCACAGTTGATTGATGTTGAGGGAGCTCCATAGACCTGTGCCCCAATGGAAGCCATCAGACCGAGAGCACGAGGAGCATAAAGACCCGCCATCCCTTTACACTTATAAAGCCTCGGCATGCCGGTGGAATCCTCAACACACTGCCACTTCTGCATAGTGAAGGAGGAGGGGTTATCAGTGGAGATTTAAAACACTGGACGCAGCTGGAGAACAGGTAGGTATTTACCTGCCCATGTTGCTCACATGGAGTCTGGTACTCGGCTCGTTGACACAGTTCTCTGACCCGCTTGTATTTTGGCAGGGTATTCTGTTCCACCTCTTCGCCATCTGCTAGTTTATGCAGGGGCTTCCTGAATCAAGAAAGAGATCACATTAGGTCGCCACCCAAAAACAGCATCAGATACGGCCCTATCTGAAACACAGATGTGTCCGATGTCAGGTCGCCATCTGGTGCCACTCTAATGGAGCCGTGTCTAATCAATTTTTGGGGTTAAACATTTTTTAGGAGAGATACAGTATAGGAGTTTGTGATACACAGTTGAATTAAAAATGCATGGGTTCATCTGGCCTGATCAAATGTACTCACCCACTCTCTACTAGGAAAGAATCCCGCCACACTTTCCCCTTCTTGTGGAAATGAAACCTAGTGAAACTTACATGCATGTAAAAGAATACAGTGAATTTTAAGGCAACAAGGGGTGATGGGAAATAACACGTTCAAAGTGCAACATGCAGCTGTTACTTTAAGGATTGTTTTTTATCTTTTCTAACTTAACTTAATGACTTTATTGGTATGGCTAAATATACTCCAGTTGATTCCCTCTACAAAAAGTTTATTCAAGTGTGCATTTAGTATACCTTTAAACCAAAAAATAAGAAAGTATACTTTCATTTTCACTTATGTACTACTTAGAAATATACTTAAAATTGCATTTATTTATTTATTTATTTAAAGGAACAGTTCACCCAAAAATGAAAATTCTGTTTTTTATGTTTTTGTTAGCCTAGCCTATTAAATACTTTTTTTCAAATAGTTTCTTATAAACTTATATGTTTTAAGTTTATATACAATGTAGTTGTATAGGCAACGTTGTAAACTAGTTGTGTACTCAGAATGTAACTACTGTTACACTTAAAGTAAACTTAAAAATACACTTTAATTAAGTAAAATGTCCCAATTAGTATTAAAATAGTACACTTACAAGTGTACAACTAGTACATTGATATTAGTTCACTTAAGATACTTGAACTTTACTTAAATATAGGCCTACTTATAAAATGAACTTGAATAATACTTATTTTGTAAGGGTCTTTTATATTAAATAATATTAATTAATTACTGTACATTAATATTAAGTTTATTTAAATATTACTTCATGAAACATTTTAGATTACCTGACATAACATTTTTGTACTGTATTGCTGTTTATATGCGGTATGATCAAACTTTGGAAGAGTAAATGAAGTTACATCAATCTGTTGTTGTGACAATGTGTTCTTGTTTTTGTATTGTGATTGTGCAATATTTATGTTGTGGTGTGGTGCTGTATTGTACCTGTTGACTGGTTTTTCTGTGTCTAGTAGCTTGAGAATAGACTTGCCATCCATGTCCAGTGGTATATCTATTCCAGCCATGTCAAGCAGGGTAGGAGCCAGGTCAATGTTTAGTACTACATGAGGATTACTGCAGGAGATTAGCAAATCAGTCAACTGTGTCATTTTAGCATTATTTGAGCTCAAAATCTTTCAGTGGGACTCACATGGCACCTGCTTCCACATTGGGTCCTCTGAGATAGAATGGGATTCGGATGTCAAATTCATACGGCATTGATTTACCCTTGACAAGTCCAAACTGGCCAATGTGATAGCCGTGGTCAGACATGTAGATGATGTAGGTGTTGTCCAGCTCTCCGGTTTCCACCAACATGTTGTACACCTGTAAATAAACAGGAAACCTTGTTTAAACATCTAGGCTATTTATAACATACTTTCTTCTCACAGAAAAGGTTTTTGCATGCACCAAACATACCTTTTCAACGCTGTCATCCACTGAGAGCAGGGTCTGCAGCCTTCTCCTCTGTAACATGTTGGTGAACTGCATATGCACAGGTTTCATGGGCCCAGTGTAACGCATAATCCAGTGCTTGTCTGGGTTGGGGGCGTGGTTGTAACTTGGAGTTCTGTGCGGGACATCCGATAACACCATTGTTAAAAGGCGAGTTTCTCTGCTATTGAAAGAACTTACAAAACTGTACCACACTTTAAATTCGATGACAAAAACTTAAAATTATTGCAAAGTCACTACTATCCTATTTTTTGTGCATAACCTGGCATACAATGACATGTTTGATGACAGGATACACTTTGTGTTTAATGCATTGTATAGTGCTTCATGGCGCTGAACAGCATTGCAGTGTCTATTGTGCCGAATTCTGAATGACTAGCCTATTTACTGTAATATTATAATGCACCGCATTGTCATATTCCCTGTTGATCCATTTGCACAACGTTACATTGAATGCACCAATTCAATTTTTTTTAATAATTGTCTAGTACTAAAAATATTAATAATAGCTATTTATTCATAATAGTTAATATTGTTATAGTTATTAATTAAACAAAATAGCAGTAACTTTGGGATCAGGACAAGGCCTACTGTTAAATCATGATATTATAGCATGTCTCTTAAGCAATATCTTAGATTGCATGCTATATGTGTGAACAATGATACTAAATAAGATTTATGAGCCCACATGTAGTGTGAAAGAAGCCTTACATGTGTTGAGATGCATTGGGAAAGGCATTGCTGTATTGAGGGGCCGCGTCCTCCGGGCCATGGGGGGCAGCGTGACTCAATACCATCATTACAGGCCTGTGCGGGTACATCCTTTTAGAAACACGAAAGTAGTGGATGCTGTCGTTTGTGATCACATCAGTAAGATAATCCTGAGGAAAATCATTCAAAAGTGAACAATGCGTAAATTAAAAATATTTATTGAATGCTTCCAAAACAGGATCACATTCTCTAGCAGCTGTGGATCTTGGTATAAGCTCACACCATTTGGTTTGAGAATTATGTTGATTAAACACTGAAAATATGAAAATATATTCCAAACCGAGGACCCTGTTCATTTGTTAATAAATATTGCAATGAGTTGGACTTCTGAAATCACTGATGGAGAATATTACATGCGGTCTATGAAGAGAAGATGGATCAGTTTCATCATATTATGTTCAGTCATGCATTTGGAAGAGAGACAGCCGACCTTCGGGTATTCTGTTCCATGCTTTTCCAGGATACCATTTCGACATAGAGTGTAATTGTAGAAACGAGAGTTCTTCACCAGTGCTACCCATTCTTTCCAACCAGGAGGAACATATGAGCCGTTGTACTCATTGAGGTACTTTCCAAAAAAGGCTGTAAAAAACAATTATTTTGAGAACACATCTTGCATCTTTAAAAAACTGATTGCAACTTATGCATTTATAATAGTTAATTTATAAAGTTGATTATTTAAAGATGATTATTGTATACACTAAGTAGTTTAAAAATACTGTATACATGATGTTGACTAACCGGTCCTGTAGCCTGAATTGTTGAGGTGGACTGCAAAAGTATGGGGTTCATGGTGGGCCTGCCAGGATGGAGAGGAGCAGTTTTCATTGTTGGTGTAGGTGTGGTGGTTGTGCACATATTTTCCGGTCAGTATTGAGGATCGAGAAGGGCAGCACATAGGGGTGGTGGCAAACGCATTGGAGAAATGGGTGCCGGCTTGCATCATTATACGCCTTGTTTTGTTCATGGCCTGCATGGAGCCTTTGGGAATATATGTAGATTTGAAGAAAAAAAAAACAGATAGAGAAATTCAGATCCAGATCGTTTTATGCAACAGATGCTTGACCATAAATTTCCTCACTAAAAGGGCTTCAATGAAAGTGCTGAACAAAGACTCGCAATGAGGCCATTATGTTACCACTTCAGTGATTAAATGAGAGGATAAACAGCATGTCTGGCACAACGGATCACAGCAGTTGGCCAGTATTACTATACTGAATGAGTAAGGTGCCCTTTTGTATAAAGTATTTCATAATAATGAGTAAGAAATTATAATTGTGAGTCGTACTCCAAACATACTCATACATGAAGTCCCATATATTCACAGTCATACACAATATGCACAAAAGTACAGATAAATAAATACACAAATGCACCAACGCACCAAGTTCAATGTCCTGATCGTCAGTAAGGATTAGAATGATGTTTGGGCGAACATTTCGGCGGTCCCTCTGAAGACGTGACCTCAGCTTCTTGCCCGAGAGGTACATGGTTCCATCCGAGGGCCAGAGGAATGTGAGGATGAAGACAAGGAGAAGGGTGGCTGGTGTCCACCCCACTGCCATGGCTTTAACTCTTCCAGTCTTTACCTCCCAAATTAGTTATAGTACAGTATACTCTTCCCAACCTGTTTGGGGAGAACAAAGCAAGAATGTATTATAGTGGTTTTATATCTAAAACTAAAATATAAAAAATTACAGTAAATGAAAATAAAAAACACAATTTAAAAAATAAAATAATAAATAAATAAATAACACTCCATAAATTATTTTATTTATTTACAGAGTTGTAACATAAACTACGAGAAACAAAATAATTGCACAATATAGTTTATAAGTACTATTTGGTGATTTCTGATATAATTCATAAAAAATATCAATACAGTACAAAAAACATATTTAATAAAGTAATGTATACAAAAATAATAAATTAATCATTTTAATTATTTTAAATTTAGTTTTAAGAACTTGAAGCAGATCATTAACAATTCTCTGTGAAATAAACATGGTAAAATATGCAAGAATAATAAATTAACAGTTTTTATGAACTATCATGAATATTCAGGTTTATTCGATGACATTACATTTTAGTAATTTGTGTGGAAACTGAATCCATGACCTTGGGGTTGCTAGCAGCATGCTTCCCATTTGTGCACAGCATATCATGTATGATCTATTCAAAGATTCTTTTAAAAATTATTTTTAGATTACTTTAATTCAAATTGACATTCACTGACAGCAACATTATACATTGTCATAAATACACACACACACACACATACACACCCTTCTTAAATTACCCTCTGCTTTCCTCCTTTGGGCTTTTGGTCATCACTGACAGTGAGCAGCCGAGGAGCTCGTCCATATAAAATGATCTTATTTATGATGCTCTGCATTAATTAATCATTAATGATCCATAAAGACCAAGTCGGTGCTGATGTGTAACGATCGTCTTGGTTGAACAAATTGCAGCTGTTGAGGATGCTAATGACAGTGGGCTGCATGCCAAAAGATAACCGAGAGAGGGTGAATGATACAGGCCAGAGGTTAGTGGAGGAAAGGCCTGCTATTAGAGAAGACAGTTGGGTACTAATGGATTGGAAGAGTAGGGTATGTGAGGCCTGGTTCAAATTTGTTATGGTTGCAAATTTATAAATGTGTCGATGCATGTTTATGCAAATTCTTCAGAAAAGCGTTTATGATGAAAAATTTGTGTAGAAAAGAAAATGGTTTTAGCAAGTTAAAGGGATAAGTCAGAAAAAAATACAAATTCTTTAAAATGACACACCACAAGCCTGTATGAGTTTCTTTCTTCAGCAGAACACAGCAGATATTATGAAGAATGTTGGTAACCACAGGCCTCCATTGACTTCCATTGTATGGACACAAAACCATTATATTTTGATATTTCTCAAAATATATTTTTTGTGTTCCACAGAAAAAAAGAGTGATACAGGTTTTGAATGATATGCGAGTGAATACATGTTGTTGGAATTTTTATTTTTGGGTGAACTTTTCTTTTAGCATGTCCCATGTGACTTATGACTGCATTCACTAAGAGACCACATGCAACTTAACTTTGTAAATAAAACATAACTTTTAAAAACTAATTTATTCACACTGCAGGATTTTAAAATCACTGCACAAAATTGTAAATGTAACATTACTACCACACACAAAAGAAGACGTCAGTCAAAAGTTTTATAACTGATAGTCAAATACAATAGAAGGATTTTGTAGGTTTTTATCAGAGAATTAACTCCACCACCAACTGTGAGCATTCAGCCGGAAAAATGAGCTCCTGTGTGTGTGTTTTAGAGACCACGGGACGCTCATCTCCCACAGTGCCGTCCCTGTGTGTTTTAGAGACCACGGGACGCTCATCTCCCACAGTGCCGTCCCTTGAAACACAACTTGGCATGGGAGCCACAGCATCCTTCTAAAGGAGCTCCACACTCTCCTACTTAAAGCTATGTTGGGGTGTATAAATTATTAATATCCACACATGTATATCAACAGAAATGTCACCTTCAGACACAACTTCTAAGATCTAAAATTCTTCCTATTCTCCTCAGTCTTCTTACCTCAGTGCTTTGGAAGAAACAGTTAATTTTGGCACCCTGCTGTCCTCACGCCAAAGGTGATAACACACTGTTTACCCTCCTGCTGGACAAACTAAATGGCCAATTGTTCCAAAAGATATGCTTTGACGGTCTCTAACTGTTCATCCCTGGACTGTGTCATCTGAACAAATCCAATTTTAAGTGTCCCGTATCTTTGCTATGCTCTGGTCCCCGTGCACGCTGTCTTTCTCCAACCATCTCCTTCTCTCGTAACACTCACACACAGCTGCTTTCAGTCCATGTTAAGTCCTGCTCTTTTCTCTGTCTTTGTTCTGTCTCAGGGGAATGGATGAGGTCTGACCTTGGGGGTCTCCTGTTTTAAATTCTCTTGGCTGCTCTGTTCTCCCCAGAACCCCCCCCCATACCCCACTCTTATTGCTGGCAATTGATAACAACAACAGCTTGAGAGCTTGAGAAAGTGTTAAATCTTAAATCTTAAACAGGATATGCTTTTGTCTAGAAATGAAATGTTAATATTGTGCTAATAACTATGATGTACCAATACAAGAGATGGGAGTTACATTTCAAGCAATTGCCTGTGTTTTTTGAAACTCATCATTTAGAATCTCATTTTCTACCAGTGAGAATAATTTATGACAAGGAGGCTTGAGGTAGGAAGGTACGCCGTATCAGACATTCTATATCAAAACACTGAACCGTGTGCCAGTGGAAACTTTTGTACAGAGATTCTATTATTGCTGTTGTCAGCGTTTTGTACAACTTGCATTGCAAATTGGGGTAACATGATTCTACGGCTATGTTAAGGTGGCAATCAATGCTCAGTTCTGTCTGTCTGTCTATCCTCTTAAGAAAAGGGTGCTTCATGATGCCATAGAACCAATTTGGCTATGGTTCCATAAATAACCTTTAAAGGGATAGTTCGCCCAAAAATGAAAATTCTGTCATCATTAACTCACCATGTTGTCATTTATCCATCCATCCAGACCAGAAAAATTCAGAACAGAAAAAAGCAACAAATGTCAAAATGTTTAATGTTTGTACATTGCTTCAACTCATTTAATAAGTTCAATAACAAACATTTGATAAATTACAGCAACTCACCGCTGGTCAAAATTTAAAGTAGCAAGTTGAAATGACTGCTAAAGCCAATTTGATTGCAAAAAAATGTACATTGTATGTAAACATTGACTCACACTAATGTCATTGGACATTGGCTCATTTGGCCTATTAAAGCCCCCTACTTTCATGCCCAACTCTTCTCAAGTACCACCATCACCATCCGTCCACTTCCTGCACACATAACTCTGCTGGCACGACCTGAGGAATGTGCGTCCACCCTCCAATTCAGTATACAAACTTCCCAAAGTCTCCTCGAATTTGCCAACAGCAGCTAGTATTCAGATGCAAATGCTGTGACAAGCCTCTTTCACGGTGAAGACCTTTATCTGCCAGTAAATTTGAAGTGGGGTGGGGGGGTATGTGGATTCTCCAGTTGAATACTGTACATCAGACACTTTGTGAAAGACTACGGCAGAAAGGAATTGGTCAACCCCCGTGTCCATCACTCCTTATTTGTTCTCAACATTCCAGAGTGGAACCTATGTGCCATGACACCTACAACAATTGATACGAGTTTTAATAATGCCGCGAGGAGTTGCAGAGGCGTTTTGCTCGAGCAATATCGAACGTACAATTATCGAGAGCAAATGGTGTTTTCTGCCTGGGTCAGCGGTTTGTGAACAGCGCACTTGAACTAGAATCTAGAAAAGCTGCATGTCAGCACTACTACAACACAGAGAGCCTCTAAATCCTACACTTAAACTAATTAGACTGCTGTGTGTCAACATGTCAAGTCCTGTAATCGCATCTGACGCGAAAGCCTAGGGGAACCTCACAGTGACGTGACCCATGCCACTGAGAGCAAATGAGAAAATAACACATCCTTATATCAAAGCACAGAGACTGGAGATTTAATTGTGAAGACACTGACGGTTTTTGAAGTCGTCCCATTTTTCCAGCTGATGAAAAACTCACATACTAAGAAAAGTTTTGCATTTTCATATCTGTGAAATATGAAAGCGTGTTTTAAAACTCCACCGCTTCATTAATCCAGCAAAAGTTCAGCTTCTTTGAACTCCTCGGCTTCAAACAACACCAAAGAAAGGTCAGAATAAGCTTTAATCATCATACTATTTCGCTTGTTATCTCAATGATTGGCCAATAATGAACAGATGAAAGCAGTATGTCTCGCTGAAGACAAATGACACTGATAAATACAGAATTTTCAACCAAGAACAAAGGGAGATGGAGCTACAAAACAAGTTTGTCTACTACAAAGATAAGGCAAAAAAAATTGTTTTGCTTATTGCACAAAAGAGATAAGTTTGATTAAATCCATTTTGTGGACAAAACGCGTGCAAGGATAAAATTACTATCTGAAGAGCAATGAGATACTGTAAGCGTGATTCAGGTAGTAATATTCACTGTGCTATATATGCGGTGCTCTTGTCACAAGCAGAAGAATCCAGTTTCTGTCCTCAGTTTCCATCGGTAACCATATGGCATGCACTAGGCAAGCGTGGTGGTCCTGAGCCCTTTGGCCAATGGGGATTTGTGGGACGACCCTTGTGTAGTGAGGCCACTTACCGCCCTCCGTCTGCCCTGTGACAGAAGGACAGAGGGGCCCAGCGCTGATTTCATCCAGACCTTGGATAACAAGGTCTCAGATGGGAAAATCATATATTTCTGGTTAATGGTTAAAAGAAATATATATAATACCTAATGAGTTCCAAAGTAGAACACGAAAGGAGAAATTCATAAAAAGTTACAGTAACATGAAAATGAATAGTGACTGAGGTAACTGTCACGTTTGTGCTTCAGATGCACAGATGATTAAAGAGGGAGAGCAAATTTGAATACATCTTTGGTCCAACTCATATTATTTTAAGAAGATTTATTTACATGTCTTAACGGCGGAGTAACCGATTTCCGAATTGCGCTTTAGACAACTGAGTCGGGCCGAGTACCAAAACAACCTTGTAGCCAATCAGCAGTAAGGTGCACAGTGCACAGGACGGACATTAGCCGAGCAGAGCACTGACGAAAGCGAAAGATGGGGGTAGGGGTGTGTTTGTTTTGGTGATTTGAACATCAACAACGGCTAAGAGAAATCAGACACCCCGCCTTTAAAGGGACAGTTCACCCCAAAATAAAACTAATTCTGTCATCATAACAGATGTATACATTTCTTTGTTCTGATGAACACAAAAAAGGATATTTGGAAGAATGCTTGTAAACCAACAGTTCTTGGCCACAGAAAAAAAAGACAAGTCAATAGTTCCCCAGAACCGTTTGCTTTCCTACATTCTTCAAAATATATTCTTTTGTGTTCAACAAAACTTTACCAAATTTATAAAGCATTTTTTCCTACTATGGTAGTCATTGGCGGCCAAGTACTTGGTAACAAGCATTCTTCCAAAAATATTTTTCTGTGTTCATCGGAACAAATAAATGTATACAGATTTGGAACAACTTGAGTGCAAAATGTTCCTTTAATGCAGCAAAAACAGTTCACTAAGACCACCAAGGGTAGAGAAAATAATTTCAGAACCATGCTGTTCATCAAATTGTCATCACATTAAAACAATCAGCTCAAATAAAAGAAATTCCATTTAAAGACACAAATTAATTGTTGTAAATATCAATGCTATAATGCAGAATGGCACTTCAATACATGGAAATCAAATTAAGTTATATAGGGGGTCACTGCTGAATGTGATAACAGTTCACTCTCAATCAACTGTCAGAAAACATCAACCACTCTGGGCAAAAGTTTAAAGGATGCTCATGAGATCAAAGTGTGTCAATGTCTCTGTTTGTTTGAATTTACCAATTAGAATCAGCTTTCCCAACAATCTGCTTTCTACAAAGCCACAGGATGCTAGTTTACATTGTCATTCATATTCTTTTAATTACTTGCAATTTTTCTTGTCTCCTCCAAATGACTTGGGGAAGATGGGAAGGGTAATAGCCCCGATGATTACTAATGATGATTATAGACATTCTTGGTTTCTTATTTCTCTAAGTTGTCTCTGGTGAACTGAAAGAAGCAAATGGATGTTGTTCACACAGTGAATGGAGTGTTTTGTGCCTCAACCAGAAATAGCAAGTATTACTTTGTGTTTTAATAGAAAACAAAATGTATTGCAAAGACTAAAAATAAAATGAAACGAAAATATTCATTTATTTCATGTGTAATATTCTCTGTTGTCAATTTATGTGGTGCTTTGTTTAACTAAAGTTAACACTAAAACAAAATGGGAACTAGACTAAAAATTCCAAAAATACAAATTAAATAAGTAGCATTTTGTTGATAAATTGTTGATTCATGAAAATTTTAAACTAATCATAAATTGAAAAAATTGAATAAAAAACAAAACTCAAATAAAAGTCACATCTTAAAACTATAGCCCTGTATCAAAAACACAGCTCCCACAGTTTGCACACATCTTCAATGTTCCACCCACAAAGCAGCACTTGCGGCTCACAGCAGAAAGTGTAATTATCACATCCAGTGCCGGTGACCCCTGTGGTTTACAGCACATAAACATTAGCAATAATTCATTTGAGCTTCCCACCGTCAGTGTGGCCACTGTGGGGATCTTCTAATCTTCTACAGAGATCGTCCCTGGGGATGTGGAGCCGTTGGTATTTTTCGTTTCTGACTTTGCTCATTTTAATCCTCTTCTCTTTCTCCCTTCCTTCTCTTTGTGGTTAGATTAGAGAGCTTAGCAGTCGCCCCTTCCAACTCTATACATGTAACGGCCTTGGTTGCCAAAAACACACAAGGGCTTTAAGAACAGCATGGATGGGTGGGAACTTAAAAAAGGGACTTAGACAAGGTCCAATACCCAGCACACTGATCCGAGAAATATCAGCGTATCAGATATAAGTGTTTCAATTGTCAGTGGATTATTTAGGGCAAATGATAGTTAATAAAATATGATGGTTATGAAATACAAATCTTGGAACATTTAACACACTGCAGTGCATTAATAAAAAAAAATGCTTTTTTAGAACAGCACATCAAAGCAATGTTGAAAAGTGGACTTACAAATGCTCGAAGAAAGTAAATTGGAAATAAATAGGCACTTTTGCAGTTTGCGTCTTTTGACTTGACTTTTGACTTGAAATCATCAACATTTTCATTCTTCTCTACAGTACAAAATGTGTCTTTTTGGAATGCAATAACAGAAGGTTCATCTAATTTTGACAAACGAAAGGCATAACCAAGCACTGAGATAGGGGTCAACTGGTGGTGTACAGCCCATATTAACAACTTTCACAGCCATAACATTTTTTATTGTTACTGTATTCTCTCTCTCTCTCTCTCTCTCCATAAATTTCCATCCCTGCACTGGAAATAGTTGTTATTGTAGGATATTGCACCATCAGAGCAAAGTATTATAAATGGATTCCCTGGACGGCTCTTATCTCTAATCGTTTGTTTTCCCAGCACAGTGTGGACTCAATGTGTAATCCATATTAAAAGAGCTTTCACACCCACATAACCATAAACGAAATAAATCCACAGTCTCACACAAGTGCAAAAATGATCAATCATCTGGACAAAAGCATTAATTCTCATTCAAAATTAATTCTCAAAAAAAGGTGCTTCAAAATGTTTTTCGTTGCCATAGAAGAACCTTTTGGTTCCATAGAAGAACCTTTAACATCTGAAGAACATTTTCGGTTCTTTGTGGTGAAAAAAAAATTTTCAGATTAAAAAAGTAAGAAAGAGATAGTTCTTTAAAGAACCTTTGACTGAATGGTTCTTTGTGGAACCAAAAATGGTTCTTCTATGGCATCGCTGTGAAGAACCTTTTAAGCACCTATATTTTTAAGAGTGTAATACACCCTAGGATAAAATTCCAAATTTTAATTTATTCCGCATTTCTAGATGTATTGCCATTCCAGTCCAGTGTCTGTTAAATTTCAACAAAATTTAGGAGTGACAGTGACAGCATGACAAGACACATGAAAACAGTAATAATCAATTTATTAAAACTATTTTTTAACCTTTCTTAAATACATGTACAAATATTACTGTTGTATTGCTTAAAAGAGAATATGAACTTGATTTCTTTGCAGTGTTTGAGGTTTACATTTTTTTATATTTTTTAAAGTAAGTTATAAGTTATTTTGACCTGCAGTTATCATTTTCTGCAAATAAAAACAATATTTTTATTTGAAATTTGGGAGAAATATAGTTATTCACAGAATGAAACAAAAATGATCATTTTAACTAAATAGGCCTATAAATAGTAAATTCAGAAAAACTGAAAACAATTTTGAAATGGTCTTTTAATTTTTTCCGCGGCTGTATACTGAATTGACAATACATCATAATAAACTCATCCTGAATGGAATATGAACCAACTGTCCCAACTGATCTCCCAGTTTCAAGTTAGGACACAGGCCAGGACATGTAGGCCAGGCCACATTGTAAATATGAAGCATTAGCACCTGTTGATCCTAAACCCCTTTTTCATGCCAATTCATAATGGTCAAGGTGAAACTAGTGCCAAGAACCGAAGAAATCCAAAACACATGGTTGGTTTCCCAAAACAAGATCAATCAGTTTCCACATATTGTATATACATTAGCTAATACAGTACCTCATCATTTCCTAGTTTCTGGTTTACAATAGCATCTGTATCCCCTTTTAGTCACCAGCCATTTGGGTAATGGCCCTATCGTTGGTGTGTGTGCCTTTACCCTATGGCGAGACCGGACTCTCTAAACTACCCCTGTGATGATCGTAATCTGTAATCCATAAAAAAGACCCACAATTCCCATTGCCTTTCCCCGCCATTTACTTCCCTCATGATCACAATGGTCATTACATGCACAAATAGAGCAGCACAGGTGGTTACCACCACTAACTGAGAGGTTTGGGGCAAATCATCTGCTTGAAGGAGTTATGAGGAGGAAAGAGCAACACAAAGCTGAATGTAGTTGATGAGAGGCCAGGTCTGACCTAGCTTCCATAAAACAGGCCATAAATTGTGACGGTGAATGACTACATAGTGGCTTCGACATTAGGGTGACTGAATAGCAGGACTGGTTTTATAGCCTGGGCCATTCAGTTAATGACCCTGAACTCAACAACCTGATATGAATCTCTGGTCCGGTTCCCAGCATGAATGATGGCAACGATATAGAAGATTTGAGACTTGAATTTCACTCAGACAAATAGAGAAATTAGATTGTATTTTGAAACTAAAGAAAGCAATATAAAGGGTAATAGGAATTGTTCCCCTAGAATTGCCATCATGTTTTCCACAGGCTTCTAGTATGTTGTTAATCTCTATTTAAACCTATTAAAGTAATTAGCAAAGCAGCAGGAGAGTTGCCCATTTTGATAACTCTCAAAGGAAAAGGGCAATTATCAGGGTACAAGTATTTTCACTAGAGGAGAAAGATATATAGATGGTTCAGCAGATGACAAAGGATGCTGTGAGACAAAGGCTAACCGACTCAAGAGGGTTATTCACTTGTCCTTATACACACTGTCAAACATGTGCCGTACCTTTGTGTGTGGGCTGCCTGTTGGCACAATCTGGAGCCTCCATTGGGGCACCTTTTTTGAAAAAGCGGGCACCTCGCCCAATGTTGACAAAGCCAGCGTATCTCCTGCTGTCTGCTGCATAGAGTGAAAAGAATCAATTATCCCGGCACACTATTTTAATATCTGACTCCTAATTAGACTTCAGCCGAATATCCCTTGCGTATGATTTTTCATGTATATTATGGGGAATTTAAAAACTGACCCCAATAAGAAAATATATAATTCCACCAACCACAAAAGACAAAGTTTTCGTCAGCCAGTATTTAGGAATTCTATGTATACACGTTTCTGCAGGCAGGGATTATCAAATATATAATAACAGAATATAACCAAAGAATTTACGCAATCATGTGCAAGAAAGCAAAACTTCCAAGAAACCGAAAAGGAGGACATAAAAAAAGACTGTGTTCAAAAATGAAAGCGCTTCAGCGATGTCTTTGAAGAGTTTCTTTCCCTGTCTTCCAGGTCGAAGTGGATGTTTCATCTTGCTAAGCTTTTAGACACAAAAAATGTCTAAAAGGGGAACAGAAGTGGACTACATGTGTTTTTGTTTGAAGATGACTCAAACAGAATAACTGAATAGGTTCCTGGAACATTACTAAGAAATTACTTAGAAAACATGTTTGTTTGTACACAAGCAGTAACACAGTTTAATCCTGATGGACAGATCTGTCCATTCACAGAATTCATTAACATTACCCTGAATCTCTAGGGTGTGATCCATCAATGTTTCACCTTCGGATCAACATCACAGACGCTGATGTAATTACATTACAGAAGTGAAAGGCATTAGCCATTTATGATTATGTTTAGAAGTCATGTCTCATAAAAGTTTGATTTGAATCAGTAATTTTACTGTAATTTCACTATTTGACATGGCCTTAGATATTAAGGTTATATTTTTACAGAATGATCTTTACATTAGATAGCATGATTTTATGTAGAAAACCGTAAAAAATGGTTTTCACAGACATTGTAACATATTTACACATGAGATCACAGCATCCGGAGTTCTGACCCTGTTCTATTTATATGACTCTACGTTATTTTATATAAATAAGGACTCATATTGATTTGATGGGCAGAGATGGTCTTCAGTGTTGCTTCTTATGAGCACTGTGTATTGTTTACTGCACAGCTAACAGTGTAATGGCCTATTTGTTCAAGTCACAGCAGGATGCACAGCAATTTAAAACTAATAGAGCCTATTCTATTTCTGTTCTGCAGCAGTGCAAAATCCAGTCAGCAATCCAGTCCCACATCAGACTAAACCATGTTGCCACCCACAACCAATTACAGTTCAAATAACTATTGGACATTGAAGTTTTTGTTTGCGTTTCAGACTATCAATCACTGAATGTAAACCAATAATGTCATTAAACTAAGGGTAACTTAAAACTTATCAGTGCTATAGTTAAAGGGATGGGTCACCCAATACATAATTTTTTCACTCTCATGCGGTTCAATGTATGTAACTCGTTCTTCTGTGGAACACAAAGAAGATATTTTGAGAAATTGACTACCATTGACTACAATGGAAGTCAATGTGGCCAATGTTGTTTGGTTACCAACATTCTTCAAAATATCTTCTTTTGTGTTCTGCAAAAGAAAGAAACTCATATGGGTTTGGAATGACATTAGGGTGAGTAAATAATTCAATATTTTTTATTTTGGGTGAACTATCCCTTTAAGCCTTGTATCAAATGTTTTATTCCCCATTCACTGACCTGACAATTGAATTTAAACTGATTAACATCTGTGAACAGGAAAGGCTGTCACTTGGAGAATGTCTGACTCATATGGCCCATTTCAAGTAAACACTTTCCTTAAATGTAGGCCCTAAATCTTTCCCTCCAGAGACGCCATTTATTGTGATTCACTTAACAGCTGACACCTGCAGTCATCACTACACCATCACAGAGCCGCACATAACATTTACTGTTGTGATGATATCATAATACCAATCCAACACAGCAGTTTTTGTGTTAAGTGTTCAGAACTCAGTATTTCCTAACTTGACAGTCATCTGAAGTACTTGCTGGGAATACTGTGCATCAGTGGTCATTTAGCGGTGTAGTCCTAACAAAAAAGGGGTGTACTATAGGGATGTAACGATTCACTCAGCTCACGATACAATGTGATTCACGATTCTGATCTCACGATGCGATTTATTCACGATTTACTCACGATTTATTTTTACAAAATGAGTTGAAACAAATTAGAAATGAACAACTTACCTTGCATTATTTCTTAAATGCTTCACGTTTCTTTGTATAATAAAATTGTTTTATTTCAAATAACAAAACTAAACTGCAATTTTATAACAAATTAATAATAGAAAAAGTATCTTTAATATAAACAAACTAATACTGTCTGTGCTTTTCTTGGATTTTTTTGCATTTAAGAAATATCAGCATGTCCACGTTTAGGTTTGCAGTGAACATGGCGGCCCCTGCTGTTCAAAAAATGTATTGCGATTCAGTTCACACCTCAACCGATTTGAATCGTCACATATTATAATCGATTTTCAACTGGCTCACGGTGAATCGTTACATCCCTAGTGTACTATACTATACAACCATAACCCCGACCTCAAATGGCCAAAAGGCTATATTCATATGCTTTGAATATGAAGTTATAGAATTGGAAAAAAATAAGTTGGTGGAAAAAGGTAGGAAAAAACAGGTCTATGCCAGTACTGTTGACCACAATACAATATTTTTTACAAAGCATCATATCTTTTTAACACATTGTAACAACTCCACTTCTGTCAGCCACGCCCCCCTCATAAGCACCTTCTCCCAGCCATTCCCGTTCCCTTTCAACCGGACCTTTAATGTCCACTCCATCACCGGACCCCTTCACCACTCTAGAGCCCTTCACAGACCCCTTTTCGGACATGGACTATGACATCTCCTCCTTATGCAGCTCTGCCAGGATGGCATGTCTCTGGAGAGGTATGCGGAAGATTTCTTCGAGGCGTGCAGACTGGTGAGTTGGAGCTACCCTGAAATTAACCATTTATTTCTGTCTGGACTGGATGATGAGCTACTTGCTCTCATTATGCTTCCTGACCCAGATTAATACCCTCTGGAGGATTTTATTAACCGAGTCCTCCAGGCGGTGGGGTGTGAATTCTAAGTCAGGAAAAGTGATGAGTGCGAGTACAGTAATCATCCGGTTCCAGCCTTAAATGGGGTGGTTGTTTTGGCTCACCCGGGATGCGTGCCTGAATCCTCCGCAGCCCAGCTCTCAGCGACTGCGCCTGTTTTCGCCCTGGAGCCTAAGCCCCGAGACGCAGCTGACCAGGTGCGTGAGCTGGCAACACTGTGCACCACCGTGGGAGTACTGTTGGACTTCGATGGAAGCCCCGCCCATATTCCCACCGCTGAGGGTGAGCTGCAAATGGTCTCTGGACTTTTAGACTAGACTACTGATGTAGACTTTTGGCTGCTCCCTTCCCCGCTGGTCCCGCCCAGCGCTTTCACGTCCCCGCTGGTCCCGCCCAGCCTTCCCATGTCCCCGCTGGTCCCGTCCAGCCTTGCCATGTCCCCGCTGGTCCCGCCCAGCCCTCCCTCAGCAGCCAACATTCCTTCCCCAGTCTCCAGGAAGCTTACGCCCTCCCTCCCTCTGCCTCCTCTGTCTTCATTAGCCAGTTTGTCAGCCCTAGATCTGTTGGCACCCGGAAATCCCTCAGCTCATGACCCTCAGGATCTCCAACCACCAACTACCCCTGAAATGGAGTCTCCCATGTCTACGCCGTCTGCCTACGAGACCCTGACTCCACCTCAGTCTTCCGACCCAGCGGCTACACCTCGGCTCCTGCCTCCCTCGTCTCCGCCGTGGCCCATCATCCCACTGGCTCCACGAGGCTCCCTTGTCCCTCCGGGTCCACCTTGGTCAGTCGTCGACCATCCGCCGCCTAGGGGCTTCTATCTTCTGGCTACGCATCATCTCTCCTTACCTTTGGCTCTGTCAGGGAACTCCTAACCTTCGGCTCTGCCCACATCCACAGTCGCTCTGGCTCCGATGCGGTTGCCTGTCAAGTATTCAAAGAAGATATAGATTTTAAGTAGTTTTTTGAATGTTGTGAGAGAAGTGGTTGACCGGACTGAGTTGGGAAGAATATTCCACCAGCAAGGAGTTGTTAAGGAGAATGAGCCAGAAAGTGATTTACTGCCCTTTTGAGAAGGCAACACTAGAGGCCACTCGTTTGCTGAACGCAGGGTTCTTAATGGGGTGTAGGATTGTAGGAGGGTGTGAAAGTATGCCGGTGCAGATTAGTGACTTAAATCTGATACAGGCTATTCAACCGGTAGCCAGTGGAGAGAGATGAAAAGGGGTGTCACATGAGCCCTTTTTAGTGGTTTGATAGCCTTTGCTGGAAGACCAGCAAGGAGAGCATTGCAGTAGTCCAACCTTGAGATTAAAAGGGCCTGGACAAGGAGCTTTGCCACATACTCAGTGAGATAGGGTCTAACCTTTCTAATGTTAAATAAGGAAGATCAGACCGTGTTGTCTTTGCAATGTGATCATTGAAGGACAGCTGGTCATAAAATATGACTCCTGGTTCCTGGCTGTTTTGGAAGTAGTGATTGTGCTACAGTGGTATCGTCTGGGTGAAATGAGATGTAAATCTGAGTGTCGTCAGCATAACAGTGATAGGAGAAGCCAATGTGCCCGTATGATGGGTCCCAAGGATGTTGTGTAGATGGAGAAAAAGAGTGGTCCAAGCACCGATCCCTGAGGGACCACAGTGATCATGTGGTGAGCAGTCTCACTGGACCTTTAATTTCATGGACTACACTCCGTTCACGCCATGATTACACCCGCACCTGATTCACATTCCCTTGGACGCTATATATACCCTGTCTTTTGTTATGTTCATTGTCAGGTCTAGTTGTATAGTTGTGCTGTATGTTTGCTAGTTCCGATCTCTCTTTGCTTTCCCATGGATGTTTACTTACCTGTGGATGTACCTGTGGATGTGATTCTGTTTTACCTACCCGTGGATGTACCTGTGGATGTTTTATTACCTGTTGGATTATTACCTGTCGTATGTTCATCTGTTGACCCATGCATTAGACCACCACTTCACCTTACTCCGTGTGTGGCTTCATCCTTCAGTCTGTCTGGAAGTGTTATACACATCACATATACATACATAAAAACATAGGCAAGATTTTACAGAATACAGATGTAACTTTGTCATCACAGCCATCTGTGTCAATACTTGTCAATAATTTAAGGGGAAGATATTAATGTATGAACAGACTACATTATTTTAAATGTAGAATAAACGTAACGAGGAGGTTTAAGATGACTGTAAAGGGAATGAGGATACAAAGAAAATGTAAGGATTCTGACTTGTGCGATTTTAAACAGTAATGCTATGGAAGTGCTTTGTTTCATTTCTTCATGACATTTGAAGAAAGCTACTATTAAAAGTTGTGACAGATATCAAAGATTTGCGATTGTGAACAGTTAAAGGGAAAGCAACCGCAAAAGCAGCTTGGAGACGTTAAGTATGAGAACAAGTGGGTATACGCTAATATCGATCTTTAGAAGTCGTTATACGCAAACAGCGCTGTAGAAAAAGTAAGCATACGGCATATGTGTGCATATGGGCCCGACTACAAAGACTGCAAAGTTTAGACCTGCGAATCACAAATATCCATTACTGGAAGGACTAAATAATTAGGAAGAAAGGGCCACGGTCAAGTTATATATTTTTTAGCATATAAATTCAAGAACATGCACATCTCAGTACCAATTTAGAACTATATAACTTGTAATCCTGCATGTGTTAAAGAGTAAATCTGTCTGTGCTCTCAGATCAGTACTGGTACAGACTGACCCTCAGGCCATGTGTGTTTGATTCTGTCTGGTACAGATCTCTTTCAATCGATTCCAGGGGGCTCTTATTCAGCCAATTAAAATCTTGCTGTGTGCCCCGAGAGAAGCTTCTTTAAGTAAGCTCACAGCTCCTGATGTGTTTCTAATTATTAAGCTAATTGTTTGTTGTTTAAAGAATCAGTTCACCACATAAAAAAATCTGTAATTTACTAAAGTCAGTTCTTTCTTTTTTGGAACACAAAAGGAGGTAATTTAATAAATATCTGGTTGGGTGGGTTCAATACAATAGTGGATTACCTCACTTGTTGGTGTAATGTTTAAGGAAACACACAAGAGGGTCAGTAAAAAACTGCCTTTGATTATTTTCTAAGATCTAACAGTATAAAAATTCATGCACCTATACAGAAAAATAAGTCAAATGAGTTTGGTATGACATAAATCTGAGTAAATGATTGTAATTGTCTATTTTTTATTGTTGCTGTGAATTTCAAAAAGTTTTCAAAGTCTTAAAGTGTACACTATATCTGAATGAATGGCCAAATGAACAGATGCTAATGTAAACCGATTCTGCCAAAGGGAAAAATAAACTCTTGATGAGAGACAGATACACCTGTCATGCAAACTAATGGTCCACACAAAAAACATAAGTTAAGTTTCAGGCCACTAAAAATCTAGTGCATGTAAGGGTAGCCAGCTAATCTGTTTTCTTCAGCGAGTTGAGAAAATCCAATTTTGGAAATCTATAATTCCATAAAAGTTAATAAGCAGCCACAAAGCCTGCTGAGCTCCCGAGGGAACGGGATAGATATGGAGGGAGAGAAAGTGAGAGAGGGTAATTGGTGGATGTGAGCTGAAGTCAGAGAAAGACCATATAACATTCTGGTGGGAAAAGCCTGAGGGTGCTGTTGAGGAGACTGTCAAGAATAGCGAAGAAATTCTATTTTAAAAGTGAGCAAAAGAAATATGCTCACATATACGGTATTTAAACAATATGTCTCTCATAAATGGAGAAAAGAAATCTGAAAGAGACACTCTATACATACATACAGTAGTGGCCAAAAGTGACCTGCGGAGGGAAAACATTTGCTTTCAGTGCCCCCTCAGGTTAAATTAATCCATCAAAATATGTAGTGTATCAACCTGATCTCGAGGGAATTCGTAACTATTTTATAAGGTGGCTTATTCGTATGAATTTGTACGTTGTGAATCGTACAAAACATACGATTACTAGGATAAAAGCAATACCGAAGCCCCACCCCTAACCCATCCCCAAAACCTAACGTCACTGGTGCGAAAGCGAACCATACTAAAATGTACGAATGAGATAGCCAAAACATTGTAAAATAGTTATTGCCCTGAGATTGTGTTGGGTGTATTGTATAAAATGGAACAAAATGTAGTTTTGAAAAAAATACTAACTACAGTGTATCAGAGAATATGGGTTTTCTGTATTTTATTACGTAGAATCTGCACAGAAAAACAAAACAAAATTAAAATAAAAAATATTTTGTTGATCCTCTCTTGGTTTTGACTACACACTACAGTCATTCCCCTGGGCCTTGACTCAGTACACTTTGTGCTTGTCCATTTTTTTTCAATTTCTTCTAAAACCAAAGCATATGTTTACACTTCAAGCGCAATTTACACTGTAAAAAAATCTGCAAAACTGAAAATTTACCAAAACATTTCTAGTGATTGACTTTTTATGAAACTTTAACTTAGCCAACTGAAAAATGTAGATTACTAGAACATTTTTGATGAGGCCTGAATTTATTTATACATTTGACAACAGAGATTTTTACTTTTGAATCTTAATGGTTGTTGCCCTTCGTCTCACATTTAGCAACCAAGTGAAAACATCGACCATTTAATCTACAGTATACGGTTAAAATCCATTTGATCTTGAGTCAACTTAAACAGCTCAAAACACTTTGATTGCAAGTTCTGTTTCTGATCAAAGATTGATGTTCTCTATGACCGGTCCTGATGTAATTACAGATCTCAGCTGGGCACCTGCAGTATCTTGGCACTGCTTTGTAATAATGCATTCACATCACTTTCTGCCTCAGAGGGCAACGCCAGAGGAGCTGTGCTTCAAATCACTCATCAAAGATTTCCAGTCAGCTATTAACATTTAAGACCATCGACATGAGCTCAAATTATACTTTAGATTCATGTCATGTTTTGTTCTCAGCATCTCATGAAAACAAGAGCATGTGTCTTAAATAGAAGAGTCATAGGGTTGCTATGGACTCGACTAGTGCCGGGACTATTTAATGTAATCACACTTGAGAGGGGTGTTGTAATGCTAATAGATTACAATCGAAGAAGGCCAAACCAGAGAGCGAGTGAGACTTAACCCTCACCTTCAATGCGACTGGATGATAAAGGCTAGTCATGCTGGCTAGCCTCTTATGAACGTGCTCAGTTTCTGGACCTGTCAGTCTTCATCTGTGAGGTTATCCAATTATATGCTTCTAATGCTGGTGTACACTGTAAATCCATTATTTGGTCTTATAAGCAAGTAAACACCCACATAGTCCAATAATTTGTGATGTCTAGTCTTTAAATTAGGTAAAGATATGAGAATACTACTGAATCCCAGTCGTATATGCAAATTAACCCTAAATAGCTCCCTCTCAGGAACTAAGAAATTGAGATCAAACTTTTTTATTGCTGTCAGAAGGTCCCAAATGAGCAGCTTCATTCAGCTCCAAAGTTACTGCTGAACTACTTTAAAGTATCTTATAAAAGAGAGAGAATGTTTCGCATGTCTGAAAAAATACAGCCATGCTAAACTCACACAGCTTCTGTCTCAGCACCCAAAGCAGCAAGCCATTCATTAGTCTTTGCGTGTACTACATGTTGTAGGACCCGGTCCACAGCTCAGGTTCAGACAGCAGCAGAAAATAGGCCAGTTGATGTGGGGTTGAATGGAGCCAGTGAACATTAAATAATAAATTATTGATCTCTGAGCCTCCATCACCTCTGACATTACCTCATAGCCTCACACAGCAAATACAAGAGCGTGCTCACTGATGAATATTTAACCCTATGGATCTCTAGCCCTCAATTCATTTCAGAAACCTGCTCGACCGAGAGAGTTACTCTCTATAAAACATGGAAAATGAGTCATGCAGCCTTTTATGCTGGTGACGACTCAAGATACTTTTGGTGAAGCCTTTAAATGGTCCAAAATCTCGCACAACCACACAAAACAAACTGTGTCTGAAACAGCTGAAGTATGAAACAGTTCAGTCAAAATGCCACATGACCACATGCAAGAGGGATGAATTGTTGAGATATAAAACACAAAGATGTTTGCTCTTTTATAGCTCCGGAGATTGTCGAGTTCTCAGTTGTTTTTCATCTAAGTGAAAAAAGTTTCAGATATTTCTCCTTAAATTGCGTAGGAGAAATAAAAACAGAAGCAAATGAGACAATTGTGATTGCATACGTAAAGTATTTTGGATTTGGGTCAATTTGATGAGAAAATTTGGGGTTCATATTAAAATCTTCAATAATATTGATTTTTAAATGCAGACTTGTCAGATCTGAGCTCATTGTTGAGATCTCCAATGGAGACATTTGTGAGATTTCGGAGTCTTTTTTCAGGAGAAATATGCAAGATTAGTGTGTTTTAGCAAAAGTTTCTCTTAACCTTCGTCTCTATCTCATTAATGTTTAGGAGAAATAATTTAGATTTTACATTGAAAATGTGGTTAGAAATATAGTTTAACAGGAATTAATGAATCTCACTTTACACCTACTAAAGTCATCCGTATAGTTCAGGTAAGGGAGATATAGCTCCTCAGCTAGATGGTTCACCAAAAATTTAAAGATTTAAAATGATCTAATGAAAAAAGATTTACTCACCCTCATTTTGTTACAAACCCATATTAATTATTCTCACAAAAGAAGATATTAATGAAAGATTAAATGAGTGATATATTAGAGAATGATATCCTCAGTTTTCCTGTGAAATAACTTTTTTTTGAGTGAATTGAATGTGAAAATTCAAATGTTTTATTTGTATAGTTTACCAATTTACCACAAAATGCACCGGTGCATCAATAGTTATTCTTAAAATGCAATATATACATTCAACTGAGATTGCTAGCCACGCAAACACCCTTCGTACAGATTTGTGCACCTTAAATTTAAGGAGAGTCAAAGAAGAGCCACTTCAACAATGGAGAAATACACCTGTGCATGCTTTTCACAGCAGACTGTGATAGTACCGAGCATAAATGAGGCACAAAGGCACGTACCTCACTGATGCCTACCTCCTCTGAAGCGACACAGGAATCCTTCCCAAGAAACAAAGCAACTATAGGAGTCGAGCGTGATGATTCGTCACCTGTTCAGTCCACACCAGACCACCTCTGACTCGGCTCCCCCTCCGCCAGCCGTGCGAGTGGGCTCTCATAGCTGGTCCCCTGATATAGACACACTGAGAGGTTAAAAGAAGGAGGCGTGGTTCAGTAGGAGATAAATAAAAGAGGGCGGGAATGGAAAGAAGTCCCTCAATCTACAATTCAATTCGGTCCACTCCCACTCGCCAAACACACTCTTTCTGTTTCCTTCACACAGTTACTCTTCCCCTCATGCATATTAACACGTTCCCGTTTGCCTCATTCTCCCACAAACGGGTGAAACTCTATCACTCTCGCTTTTCGCTCTCCGTGCTCTCCCTCAGACTATGTTTTTCCCAGTTTTTCTGGGAGTCTCTCCGAGCCGGTATTCATACGGCGGCAGTGTGACTGAATCAGGGCAGCTCTAGCCATCTGTCGGAGCCTCAGAGCTTCACCCATTCACACGGCTTCTACAGCTGCGAGCATGCCGGAGAGGAAAGAAAAGAAGGGGAGGGGATATGGGATCAATCTTGAAGCAGGAGGGCAGGGGACTGGAATTGCAGCGTACAGAGACAGTATTTATTGAGTTGGCAACTATCAGAAGCAGAGCAGGGCTGTTTTACAGGGGCACGGATAAATGGCAAAGTTGAGCGGTCCAAGAACCAACAAAACAACAGAAAAAAGAAGAGCGGACACAATCAGATGCATACAGATGAACCTTAAGAACAAATAAATACATAGACTGTTGTTTGTATAAGAAAAGCAATATTCAGCGCATAGCTTACTGTATCCAGATCTTGACATCACACAATTGCCTCGTTTTTCAAAATCCTGTCACGTTGTGTAAATTGAGCAAAAAAAACTGATAAACGCCACACACTCACCTGCTCACCAAGCCAGGCGTCTCTGTACATCTCTGTAATAATGTCAGCCACGCGTATATTGGTTTACTGGCAGCCATCATCTCTCACAATAAAAGTGCCAGTGTCACGTATCCGCACCCTCAGGAGTCCCGCGATGAAATCAGTCACTGTCTCCGGGACGCGCTCATGATGGATACCTCTGTTTATTTGCGTTTGCAGGTTATTTATTTGCACAGAAGCACAAATGATCAGAGGACATCTAATCACTCATCCACCCCCTCAGACGCACACTCCTCAGAGGCTGTAGGCAGCGTTATTATTGTAACCTATATGAAACTGGAGTTGCAGTTAAACTTTAAAGTTTTCTTACAGTTTTGCTGACGTCAAACGGATTCGATTTTAATTATGAAGTGAATTATGAAATGCACAACAATATTTAGTATTTGCAATAAATAAGATCGCATTTACAATCCCCAGAGAAATAAACAGAGATGTAAAAAAATAAGGTGTTAAGGTTCAAAAGTTTGGCTCGAAGAAATGTTTAAGGAGAGACTATTATAATAGTAAGCGGGCACCGGGCGGCGGGCAGCTAGACCAGCCCGTGAGACGGACATGTTTTCCTAGGTGACATGCACACAAACCCTTATCGCTGAATGGAAAATTTATTAATGGATTAAGATGTTGTCTGGATTCAGATCAGTTCATAACGTTACTGCATTCGGTTCCTCAGCACACAGAGAGGTGAGCAGGTGTCAAAATTCCTCCTGAGGACACATTTTGTACTTCATAGAAAGTAAAGCTTTGACCGAGTGAGTTTGGAAAAGTCACTTTTTGTCCATTTGTTGAAAACATTCACTACGTTACCAATCGAGCGTTTAATTTGAATTTTTCTTAAACCCCTTCAATCTACAGACGGTTTCAGCGGCAACAACAAACAAACGTTGTGTGGCCGTCAGCGCCTGGCCGGTGGCCCAAAGTTAACTTCCGGTAGACCTCCTCAAAAAAATAAATAAGTGTTGAGTAGTTTTAATATAATTTAATACAATTAATATACAATAAAATATGAACACACATTATTTAAAATATAAATTACATATAAAATAAATGTTTATATTATAACCAAACACAGACCGGAAGTTAACTTTGGGCCATGCGCGTGAAATCGCCTGTAGTCTTAAATGTTAAAATTCAGTTTTGTAGATCAAAAAAACATAACTAGATACGCATATCTTTACAGAACTGTATAGAGGATTCAATGTTGTGCTGCTACATACTTTGATTTGTGTAGTTTCAAAGTCTTGACGATTTTGCTATTTATCTAAAATGTTTTATCAAAGAATATGTACATGTGTATCCATGCTTTTAACTGGTTCTGTAAGAATGTTTTTTTGCATTTTGAGCATCCACTGGCCTTCATCTTAAAGCCACTTTTGGTTCCTGTGGGCATCGTTGTTCACTCAACAAATAAATAAGGCTGAATAATGTTTGCTCTGATTTTCCTAAAAGACGACTATGTTCCATCCTGCTGGGCCATTGTCCTTGGCAAGCACTCAGCATTGAAATGAATGTGTTTCTCTCCATGCAGCATGTTCCTTACTGATAAAAACGTCTGCTGTCAGCTCGGGTCTGAGAGGGAGAGGACTTTGTGCAAATTAGACCGACCGCTCTCTATCTTTGAAAGCAGTCCATTCTGTATGGCCATTTTATTTTTGTTCAGGTCTGAATCCCTCCTCCATCACCCCGCGTTGCCTCTTCTAAACTGCCTCTCTTTTATTATTTCAGACGGCTGAAAGAGCTTCTCTATCCATCAGTTGATGCCCTTGTGGTCACCATGGCTACATTAGGGTAAGATCTGCCCATTACAATAGAACTGAATGGTGGTGCCTTAAATATTTAGGGAAAACACAGAGGTTTGAGAAGCAAGTGGATTACTGCCAGTGTTGGGTGTAACTAGTTACTAAGTAATTAGTTACTGTAATTTAATTAGTTTCCCCTTGAAAAGGTAAAGTATGGGATTACTTTATTTTTATGTAATTTAATTACAGTTACTTCTGATGTAATTGAACTAAAAACTGTGTAATATATTCAATAGTGGAAATGACATCAAAATGATGAGTCTAACTTTAAAATGTATGCTTTAATGTATCATTCTCACATTTGTATACTTTGGTCAGTTAATAAGAATAATTTATGTAGTTATTTATTATGTATTTGAATGAATTAAATAAGCCGTTTCATGTCTATCCTTGAATCAATTCTAATCAAGGTTTTGATATAAGATATAGAAAGTAATTAGTAATAAGTAATTAAATACTTTTTGGAGACAGTAATTTGTACAGTAATCTAATTACACTATTGAATATGTAACTAGTAACTAGTAATTCATTACTTTTTCAGAGTAATTTACCCAACACTGATTACTGCTGTGTACTACTACTGTGTGTTTCTCCTGACTTTGCAAAGATATAAGGATTAAGGCATGCCAATTTATAAAGTCCCTATGGATTAGCAATGACTATTATTTAAAATGTAAAAAATCTGAGACACAATTTACCTTATTTACACTTGAACACAATTCATGCATACAAGCAAGGGCGTCGATTTGGGTAGGGACGGTATGTAATCTAGTTACCCAATATCCAGGGAACACTAATTTGTCTCTACCAATAATTTCGACCAAATAATTAATCTAAATTTATGTATAACCACTGATGTCCATCTGTGTCTTGTGTTTTTTTACCTATTACTTATTTTATTCAACATTTATTTTTTCCAGAAATCATTTAATTGAAGTTAAACATATTTTACAACTGCTGTTTGTGAATCACAAATGGTTAAATCTCGTTCTCTGCAATGAGTCCCGCCTCTCCACACTCTCTTCTAAAAGTCTCTAGAAGAATCCGCCGCATACCTCATTAAATACACAGCATTCCAACAAACAACTTAGAAGTCATTATCACCAACAGCGATAATGTCTATTGTACATCATACTGTCACGTCTAATTCTATTCTGTCTTATTGTTCCACAAGCCACTATTCACTTGACAGACTCAGATTAAAGACATAAATAGTTAATATGACATTTATGAACTGCCGATTATTCCGTGCAATTGCTTGCAAGTCTCACAGCATGACTATATTTCATGCATGAGCGTGCAACATCTGTGAATATGTCATTCGTCCCGACGTGAGTTAAGGACAGATGTCACTGCGGGAAAAGATGCATTGCTGAGTCAGTACAGATGTGAAAGATTCACTTTTAGCAGCATTTCTGAGCTTCCTGCGAAACAATTTACTTAAAAATTGTGATTATTTTTAACTGTTCATCACCTAAGAACAATTTGGCATGTCTATGTGCTTTCTGATCATAGCAAGGCACCAGAATTCACTGTCGGTTTTACAAGTTGTAGTTAGTGTGCATCTGGTGGTAAAGCCTCCTGGAGCTGCATATGCTAGCAGACAAAAAGCAAAGGGCCTCCGGGTCTCTGACGGGGAAAAAACGTGTTTACAGTGGCATCTAATTAGGACTCTCTTTGATAGCCTGTTACTTGTGATGCTCATCTCACATACTAAACAGTGTCCAACTGTGTTTGTAAGGCATATAGGCTTCATCTAAGATACACAGACAGACACTATAGGAGCCTTTCTTACTTTCAGACAGTTCTGCTTGGATTGGCATCTAGTCCTTGTATACCTAATTTATCGCATTCACACACACCACAACTCAAGCAACATAAGTGTAGGAGTCTTTCAACAGAGATCTTGAGTGCCTGTTCAGTGCTCTTGTAAACAATCGAGAACTCTTCGCTCCCACAGTGTCTTGAATTATAAATCTCGATGCTTTCTTGGACCTGTGTAGATTAGCAACCAGTCGTGTTGGCCGTCTTAAATTATTAATGAGTTTTTTGCACCAGATTTTGACCTTCTTTCCAGCACTGTCTACAAACCAAGTTGCAAGCAAGCGGGACGAAGCAATAAAGGCTAAAGGCCCAGAGCCTTTTATAGGAAACATGCCGTCACTGAATGAGAAAGATTGGAGTTCAAATAAAAGTCAAGCCAAACCACTTGAATCTTTGACTGCTGAGTCAAAGGGTCATGGATAATGACTGGTTTGGGAAGAGAAATTGCTTGAGGTAGTAGTAGGGACTTTGAAGAATCAAATGAAGGCAGCCGATGACTTTCTCAACTTTGCAGATCATTGGAATAAAAACAAACAATTAAATAGTCTGAAAGGGCATTGTAAGAACATGCAGCAAAAGAACATCGTTCAAGCAATGAGAATAAAAGATACTGAGGCTACACTGTGAGAATTTGGCACACTGACAATTCAACAAATCTGCAAATAATATTTTCACTCAACATCATTCCTATCCATTTTACCTTTGTGTTTATCTAGTTCTGTAAAATTTTCACAATTCAACACTGCAAAAATATAAATAGCTACCTTAGCTAAGCATTTTTGTCCTGTTTTCCAGTACGAATATATGAAAATTTCGAAATCCAGATTTAGCATTTACTTGATGAGGAAAGTGACCCAAGATATTTATTCTTGTTTTAAAAAAGAACATTAAGGCCCAATTTCACAAACAAGGCTTAATTAAGCAAGGACTATAATTAGTTCCAATAGGATATTTAAGTTACATTTTAAAAATGCTTAAGGAAAAACACATAGCCTAAAGGGTGTACGTCTTGAGACAAAACAATGGCAAAATATTTACTGTTATGCCAGCTCATTCATTTTAGTCTGGGATTAGCGCGTCTACACCGGACGCGACGCGACGCGACCACCGCGCCGTATCCATTGTGGACAAAATGTAAAATTATAATGGGTTCTAATGCGTTTCTAATGTCTTTTGTCGTGTTGCGTCCGGTGTAGACATGGTGTTAAGCCTTGTCTATGAAACCATATGCTTATGCTTAAAACAAGCAAATTTCTTAAAACAAGACTACATTTTCCTTATCAAGTAAATATTTCTTGATTTAAGAATTTTTAGATATTTGTACTACAAAACAGGAAAAGGTGCTTAAGATTTTTTTGCAGTGAAGTGTGAGTCATTCAAGGAATCCTGCACTTTTTAACCTGTAAAATAAAAGATTATATCTTATAGTATCAAAAAATTAACTTTCTAAGCAAAAATTTGAAAGCTGGCACTGAAATTTTGTTCCAGTTTATGATTACGGTTTACTCTATACTGTACCTCCCTCTAGTGGACAATATTGGTTACATTTTTTGCATAATATACCTATATTAAATTTAATTTATTGACTTTGTTTGAAACGTAATGTTGTTTTACATTAAATATAATGATCATATTCTTTGCACAATGTAGCAAAAACAGACCAGCACAGTTAGTATTTTATTTATGTTTCTCAGTTTCGCCTGGCTCATAAAGCCACCAGATGAAAAGCTAGATTCTGTCCATGCATGCACTTTCTTTATGATGCATCCTTGGCTGATAAAATTTCTAATATTTACTGTAGAGTACTATTTCAAATACAATACAACTTAACATCTTGAAATCGAGTTGTACTTTTACTAAATAAATAGCTACTTCAAAGAGTAAACTTTGATGGATTATACTCTGCATGTGGAGGTTTGGCAAGGAGCAATCAATTAAAAATTCAGGTATGTATAGAAGACAGTGTTACAGCCTATGAGAATGTTTACATTAAGGCAAACAATCGGTGCACAGGCATGTAATAAACTCTCATTCAATGCAGACACACAATGGAATCGATGCATTCACACACACAAATACACTTTATAAAGCCAATTTGTAAAGGCTCAACACAAACGACCTTGCACGACCTAGACAGTATATACACTGCTTAAGTTATCGAACATTACCACCTGTGCCAGCATCACCATAATGTCAACAGTCAATAGCGCAAAACCTATCAAACAACAACTGGGAATATGTGGATCAAAAACATGGGGCTGTTTTCAATCGATTTCCTTTGACTTAAATAGGGTGACCCATGGGCCAATGACAAGGCTGAAAATAACACAAGGCATACCGCAGATAAACACAAAAACAGCAACTACAGTGTTTGCCCTTCATATTTCTCTCATCAAAGTCATTCGTGGTTGGTATCATGGTGGCATTCGGCAATGCTGTTTGGAGGAATGAGAGTCACACAGGTCCTCGTTTTTAACTTCAGTGTCTCAGATGAGTTCATGGAATAAGACAAGGCCTTAGGTTTCAAAGGCTTTTCATTGGTACTGTCTATAGTCCCCAAATGAAGAAGCAGGCATTGGAGCAGGCTCTTCTGCCAACTGTGGACCTGTAGAAAAAAAGATGATGTTAGTTTAGCCATTTCAATTTACATATTAAAATATGCACTGTGATTCATTCCAACTTGGCACACTTACCAGTTGGGAATTGTGAGGAGGCAAACCTGGTGAGCAGAATTCCTGCACCTTCTATTAATGCAAGCAGTATACCTCCCATTGCTGCTGAGCCAACCATAGCCACAGGCCCATCTGTAACACCACAGAGATGATTAATACCCTAAATGCCACATAAACACAAACCAGACTATCCATCTTTGGGATCTGACTTACTTCTTGCTGCTAAAATGGCTCCTGTCATCGCTCCACTTGTGATTGAGTTCCAGGGGTCCTCTTTACCCCTCACCTTCACCAGCCCACAGTCGATCATGGAGAAAAGTCCACCCCACACAGCAAAGCTCCCTAGCCATGCAGGAAAACGTCAAACGTTTTTAAATGTTATGCAAATGCATATTTGCATGTTCATGGACAAAACATAACCAGTCTAAAGGATGATGATGAGTACAGTTTTTTCATGGCTGGTATCCATTTAAAGATATTTAAGATATCGTCACTGTTGAACTGAAAGCCTATCTTTAAAACTGCCACATTACAGAAAATGAAGGAAAAAAATATTTAACACTGTTGTCAAAGTTGGCAAGCACTTTCAATAATTTTATTGGGTACACATTTGCAAAGCCCACAGACCCACATTAAGGGTTACCAGTCATTTATTCATGAAAAAAATAAACTAATAAAAAAATGGAGCTATGATGTTTCAGTCCGAAATGCAACTGTGTATAGTAAACAGCTTATGTAATGTCTTTGTCTTTATTTACAGTGCTGTGAAAAAGTATTTTCCCCTTTCCTGATTTTAGTTGTTTTTGCATATTTGTCATGCTTAAATGATCCAGATCATCAAACAAATTGTAATATTACACAAAGAAAACCAGAGTAAATACAAAATGCAGTTTTTAAATGATGGTTTTATTTATTAAGGGAAAAAACAATCCAAACATTTCTGACCCTATGTGAAAAAGTAATTGCCCCCTAAACCTAATAACTAGTTGTGCCACCCTTGGCGGCAACAACTGCAATCAAGCGTTTGCGATAGCTCGCAATGAGTCTTTCACATCGATGTGGAGGAATTTTGGCCCACTCTTCATGTTTTAATTCAGCCACATTGGAGGGTCTTCGAGCATGAACAGCCTTTTTAAGGTCATGCCACAGCATTTCAATTGGATTTAAGTTCGGACTTTGACTAGGCCACTCCAAAACCTTTATTCATTTTTTTTGGACTTTTGGCTGGTGTGTTTTGGATCATTGTCCTGCTGCATAACCCAAGTGCGTTTAAGCTTGAGGTCACAAGCCGATGGCCGGACATTCTCTTTTAGGATTTTCTGGTAGAGCACAGAATTCATGGTTCCATCAATTATGGCTAGTCGTCAAGGTCCTGAAGCTGCAAAGCAGCCCCAGACCATCACACTACCTCCACCATGTTTGACTGTTGGTATGATGTTCTTTTTATGAAATGCTGTTAGTTTTACGCCAGATGTAACGGGACACACACCTTCCAAAAAGTTCAACCTTTGTCTCATCAGTCCACAGAATATTTGCCCAAAAGTTTTGGGGATCATCAAGATGTTTTTTTAGCAAATGTGAGACGAGCCTTTGTGTTCTTCTTGGTCAGCAGCGGTTTTCGCCTTGGAACTCTCCCATGGATGCCATTTTTGCACAGTCTCTTTCTTATTGTAGAATCATGAACACTGACCTTAACTGAAGCGAGAGAGGCCTGCAGTTCTTTAGATGTTGTTCTGGGATCTTTTATGACCTCCTGGACGAGTCGTCGTTGTGCTCTTGGAGTAATTTTGGTAGGCCGGCCACTCCTGGGACGGTTTACCACTGTTCCATGCTTTTCCATTTGTGGATAATGGCTCTAACTGTGGTTCGCTGGAGTCCCAATGCCTTAGAAATGGCTTTGTAACCCTTTCTAGACTGATACATTTCAATTACTTTGTTTCTCATCTGTTTTTGAATTTCTTTAGATCGCGGCATGATGTGTTGCTATTTGAGATCTTTTAGACTACTTCAGTTTGTCAGACATGTTCTACTTAAGTGATTTCTTGATTCAACAGGTCTGGCAGTAATTAGGCTCGAGTGTGGCTAGTAAATTTAACTCAGTTATTCAATTTATCACAGTTAATTCATGATTTACGAAGGGGGCAATTACTTTTTCACATAGGGTCAGAAATGTTTGGATTGTTTTTTCCCTTAATAAATAAAACCATCATTTAAAAACTGCATTTTTTATTTACTCTGGTTCTCTTTGAGTAAGAATTTTTTTTGATGATCCGAATCATTTAAGCATGACAAATATGAAAAAAAAATCCAGAAGGGGGCAAATACTTTTTCACAGCACTGTATGTGTAATGCCAACACCTAACTATCTTTACATAATTTTGGCATGCATGCGACGAAAACTTTACCTCCTAGTTGTGGCGCCCTGGTCCTTATAGCAGTCAAACTACCTCTTAGTCTGTGATTCATGCCCTGAAGAGATTAAAACACCAGCATAGTATATGGGTTCCAGAAGCAATACAGAAAGTTCAACTTCAAATAACTGTAAAACTGCTAGCATAAAAGTTTATTCAGCCGCAAAGAGAATCACTTACAGCAGGAGAGTTTCTAAAGCCTTTAACTGCCTGAAACACCCCTCCACCGATGACCCCCATAGTGAAAGCACCACCACAGTCGTCCACTATCCTCCAGGGGCTGAGAAACAGTACAGGTCATGATTATAAGGACAATCAAAACTCTCAGTAATTATACTGTTTTAAACAAAAGTACTGTGTCTGTACAATGATGGTATCACATAGTCATACTATGGGACTCAAAGATTATATTTTAATCGAATTCATTTATATTTAGCATTTTAACGAGAAGCATTGTAATGTTGCGAGATACAAAAAAAAAAAAACACATGTAAAACTAGATAAACAATTAAATAAATGTGTTACTTGCATAAGTGCTTAAGAGCTAACGAGTTATTGCTGGTCATGTAACAGACGTACTCACAGGATTACAAACGTATAAATTTGTAATATATTTTTTCGTACACTTTAAAATACCCTAGTATAAAAGATGAATAATAAACTCAAAGTAACGACAAAATTCACTGATAACAAATGCCGACAGAGCAAGGTCATGTGCCAGACTGACAGCATGAAGCCTGTACGTTAACTGTTACTGAAGGACATGAAGCTATGTAACAAGCAAACATCGCAACACTTTATATTTCCAACGTCAAACAGTCTGGCAATAAAATCTCAGATTATAAATATGAAGATTTATTCTACTCGTTCTGCTGGATGTAAAAAGCAGTTTTTATTAGAAATTGTCGGTTTACCACGGCTCTCTCGCGTACTCCTCCATTTTGTTCTTTTCCTGTTCCTGCTGACGTAATCAGACACGTGCAGTTGCGGATGACATCAGTTTTCTTCGCGTGCTCTTTTGGATTTTTCTCTCCTTGTCGCAGTATAAAACTCCCTCTAGTGGCGGTTTTCGGTGGTTGCACTGAAATGGGAAATAGACAGGTCTACCAACCTACTGTGATGTTCAAAATGAGATACAATTGAAAACTTTAATTTTCTATCGAGATCTCTATAGAGATTTTCAATTCTACCTCATCCAGAGATTCTCTTTATCTTAAAAACTCTGTATGCATTATGCATTAAAACACAAGAATCTCTCTCTTTCCATTAGGCCTATGTCTCCTACAATCATTACTCTTATAGTCAGACACGCTGTTGGCTATGATCCTATTATTAGGAAGGGGAAAGGAATGAGATGCAGACTGAGGCTGTATCGAGAAATTACCAAATATAGGCATTTCATGAGTACTGAGGGTTAGTCCAGGGCAATCAAAATATAAACTAGCGTGCTGTGGTTACAATCAACAGACTGAGTCCATTTCTAAAGGGATAAACAACATACCTTTGAGCAACCGACACTGGTGCTACATGGTGCTTTTGTCTTGTACCATCTAAGCATCTGCCACTTCACAGAGAGCAAAAATCTACAATAAAATACTATTTATGACTTTAACTGCTAAACATAACAACAATGATGGTGTTACATTGCATTGTATTCATCGATACATTATATCCATTGATGTGTGAAAATGAAGATCCCACTTGACTCTCAATGTAATTTGCTTTGCTTCATTTTTTTATCACCACCCTACATAGTGTACATGTATTGTCCTTTATTCTAGCGAGCCAATGAGCTAATGAGCAGAGAATTGCATTATATAATGCATTAGATCACTGGCTTTCCATGCCCAATGAACACTTGCACTGGATAGGCCTTTATTAGGATTTGTTTGTCATCTAGATTTTATCATGTGAATACCTATTCAGTCCTCAATCGTTCATTCTATCTATGCTTTTGAACTTGCATGCACTCTGGATCAGCTGTTTATTCAAACACCTATAAAATTTTAATGGCAATGTCCTCATAAAATTACTCATTGAAAATGAGAGAAATAAATAATAAATACAATGCCTGTTGGAATTCCATTGGGTTACATAATTACGTAATCTTATGAAGTTTGTCTTGAAATAGGCCTAAAGGTATCTGATGTAGTTCAAAAAGAAAATCTGTTTTTGTTGGTATATATCTTTATCAGACAAATTTATTAGAACACACAAAAGGAAATATTTTATAATTTTTCACTTTTCCAGCTGAAACCTGATGTAAAATGAGTGTAACTCACACATATCGCGCTTGATACTTATGTAGGATAGAACGTTCTGTTAAAATCTTCCACAGCTGTGCTCTTCAGAAGACTGAGATCATTTTTGTACATACATTTTGTAAGCATAAAAAACATTGAATTGTCTTGAAGCATGTGAGGTACAATAAACAAATGTGCAGAGATTCACCAGTAAAATTACAAACAGATGGTTAAAAATTATGCTTGACAGTGATTAGCATTCATCTGCAAGACATGGCTTCAAAGGAAAACTCAAAATAAATATTTGTTAACAATGTTTATGCAGTTACATCCACATAGATGACTGTCCGTCCATGCATCATCTCTCCCTTTCTCCTAAGTGCTTTATTTGAAACATTTCACTCGGGCACCCCTGTTTAAACTATAATTCGTATACTTTGTATTTTCATAGAAATAGTAATTTCATATGTTTTGGGATTCTAGTTTTATACTATGATCAGTGAGAAACGCACTAAAATGCAGGCTTTTTTTCTTTCATTCTTCAATACAGTCAGCTGTAAGATCCAATTCTATGGCAGAAACAAACCAAACAAGCATCTTTCATCATCCACACACATGCTGTACCACACACACACACGCACGCACGCACGCACGCACACACACACATTCATCTATCATTGATTCATTTAGTGCAAATGACAAGCAAGGCATCAACTCTGCAGTTCCCTAGACCATTTCAGCCTCTGAGCACCCGTGACTACACCGTGTTTTATTCCTTTCTATAGTCCAGTGTATTTTATACAGAGACTCCTGGGCAGAAGCTGTGCATCCAATGGAATATTACATTATACGAGTCCTCGCCTGTCTTCCATACAATAGGGCAGAATAAGACATTGTAGGGAAGATTCTGAGCGTTGATCTTCTCAAGGTCTGTGAGATGTCTGTTCTTTCATTCCTGACGTTTTTACTCATTTTCACTGACCACTTATTGCAAAAGCTTTGGTATTGTAACCTGTAAAAACATAAAGAGTTAAACATGCTCATAAACATATACAAAGAGCAATACAGCACCAGTCAAAAGTGATGTGGAGTTGATATCTTGGCTTTTTATTTAAATATATTAATAAGATGTTTTAAAAATGTTGTAGTTATGTTGCATTGTAGTACTTTGGGTATAAACTGAAGCTCAGCTTTAAGGAGGCTTAAAATCTTTTCGGAAATATTACACAAGAGGATCAACAAATATTAAAAATATATAAAACTGTTGTCAATGTTTACTTTATTTTTTAAGAGCTTTTTGTTTTCTTTGCATTTTTGTGTACATTTGTAATAAAACCCATATATGCTGTTGTTTGCTTTTTTGCCAAATAATTTTGGACAATAAATACCTTAAAAGTTTAGTGTTTTGTCCGTATAATACAATACACCTCATATTTTGATGGTCTAATTAGAACTGCGTGAGCATCTAAAGGAGCAATGTGGATATTTTAGCGGCATCTAGTGGTGAGGTTGTGAATTGCAACCAATGGTCACTCTCCCTCCCTTTCGAAGCACTACGGCAACTGACACAGGACAAACATGTCTTCACATTTTTGCTTCTATGCCGAAGGAGATAACGTTTTTACGAAACATTCTCTGTAGAGTAGTTTGTCCGTTTAGGGCTACAATAGAAACAACATGGCGAATTCCATGTAAGGGGACCCGCGGTGTATGTAGATAGAAATAGCTCATTCTAATAAAACAACAACACTTCATTATATAAGGTCTTTTTACACCTCTGAAGACAGTTATGTATATTATATTTCATTTCTGTTAATAGATCCTCCAAAAAATGACACACAGCACCTTTAAAGCAAAAATAATTGTACAAATACCCCATCGGACATCGCTTTTGGCCACTACTGTATAAACATATACACATTACATTAGTATGACATAATTTATACAAACTTCTCTGCTTTTGAATTAATCTGAAAGCTACAGGACGCTTGTTTTGATCAATATTGATTATTTTTTACCTTTTTGAGCTGTTTGATATTGCTTCCCCTAATGGAAGATAGAAGTTGGTCCCTTGAGTTTTGAGTTCCACCTCTTCCACCCGTCTTATCCTCAAGCTTCCTCTTTGAAACCGGTGTTAGGGAGTTCTTCAAAAAGTCTCCATCCAGCATTGGAGGCGGAGGTGGTGGTGGGCCTCCCGGTGGTGGAGGAGGTGGTCCACCCCCAGGTCCGCTACCTCCTTTTTTATGCCTCAGCTTAGGTGATGGAGCAGGTGATGGTATGGGAGATGGTAGAGGAGATGCTTTCGGAGACACTTTGGGGGAACCTTTACCAAAGCCAGTTTTGGGAACCTCTAATGAGTCCTTCTTATCTCCTGCTCCTTGTGCTTGGGCTTGTTTTTGTTCCTGAAGCCTTTTTTGCCTCTGACGGTCCATATTGCGACTGAGAATATTAGTCATGGTCATACGAGGACCAGCCAACTCAAAGTGATAGCCCAGTTTTAGAAGAGTTGTGTTCTCTTTCAAGATTTTGGTCATCTCCATCTCTGACTTTCCTCCAATTATGTGTCGTTGGTTGTGGAAACGTAGTTCAGTAAGAGCGGAGTTGTGCTGGAGGGCGTAGATCAGCGCCATGATGCCTTTGCTTGTTAGTAGATTGGAGTCCAGATTGATGCTAGTGATGCATTTGTTATTGCGTAAGGTGTCCGCGATAGCATAAGCCACATGGTCATCGGCGCGGCAGTTAGCCAAAGAAAATGCTTTGATGTGGGTGTTGTTTTTCAAGGCCTCCGCAAACTGAATAAGCGTTTTGGTTTTTATGACTTCGGAATTGTTTACGTTGAGTGCAGTCATCCCCGGGTCATCACGACGAACTTTCTCCAAATCTTCATCAAACATACTTGCTGACTCATCTTCCTCCTCTTCTTCTTTAGTCTTGCTTTTTGAAATCGTGTCTGGTATGCAGTTTTCAATCTTCTCTTTTGTGGATTCATGAACTTCGTTTGCAATTTGAATTTGTTCCTGAACATTTCCTCTTCCCTTATCCCTTGAGTTTTCATTATGTGTTTGCAGTGTCTTCTTGTTTTCTCTACCCTTTTCAAACTCTTTAATCTCAGCAGGTCTCTTATCTTCCAAAACAGGGGCCACTTTCTCTTTTCCATTGGACTTTATTTCTTGCTTTTCATCTTTTTCCTCTGTCTCCTCTTTCATCTTGTCTTCAACAACCTGACTCTGCTTTTCTTCTAACTTGAAAGTAGGTCCTTTTGTTTTCACCTCCTCACTTTTCTTCATCTCTTCCCATCTCTCCTTTTCCTTCATTTCTTTATCCTGTAACCTAGAGATCATCTCCTTTGCTCGGCTGTCTGTAGATTCCCTTTTCCGGATGTCTTCTTTTCTGTTTTTCTCTTTACTGTCCTCCTTTTTCTCTTGCAGCTTGGATATTAATTCTTTAGTTTTGCTACTGCTACTTTCTCTCTTCTCTCTCCTGTCCTTAAGTTTAGTGCCATTGTTTTGTTCTTTCTCCTTGATGTCTCCTTTTCTCTCACTTTCCTCATCCTTCTTGGAAAGAGAGACAAATTTATCATCTTTGGTCCCCTCTGCCACTCTGCTGTTCCTGTCCTCCATTTTAACGTCACATTTAGGTAAGGAGGAAGGGCTGGTGATGCTGGATTGTCGTTGAAGTTCTCCATCTCTGCTATCAGACCTAGAGAAATTATTTTCCTGGCTGAGGCCCATTTTACGGAGATACTCTTGTTTACGGCTTTCCCTCTTTGGCTCCCCCTGAGGATGAAACAAATATCAGTTATAGAGAACTCGATAACCTGAGCTCTTTTGGCTTGCCATTTACAAGGGTCACATATCAAATAAATACTGGATATTCCTTTGGGAATGTAGGGTGGGAAGAAATAACATCATAACGTTGAACTCACAGTACGTCACTAGACAGAGACGGCTGCACAAAAGGTGTACGCAGTGCATGCGCACTGAATGTTTACATTATGCATTCAACAGTCGGTTGTTACACAGTGAACATGTAAACTGACACAGTGGCTGAGTGTTTAATTTGTGAGCCAAACTGTTTTGCAGTGGAAAGCTCAAGGCTTGGCAGTCTTGTCCTTAAAAGGCAGTGAGTAAAGGAGCGACCAGCCAAGCAACTGAAGTCTTTAACATCTGAACTATTATTTAAATCTTAGTTGCATTTCTGTTCTTTACAATGTCCTCAAAGAAAAAATCTTTAATGCAAAAAGACACAAAAGCCCCATAAAACGTTTGTCTATAAATAATGAAAGCCACTCTGTTGAACTGAAGTAGAAAATCCAACCACCCTCTCACTGGTTAGGTAGGCTACTTTGTAAAAGTTGTAAAAAGTAGGAGTAAAACAGATTTTTTAAAAAGGTCCTTTTTACTATAAACATTATAGGCTACAGAAGACGAAGAACATACAACAATTGCACATCCACAAACACTGACAAAAATATTAAAGTAGCTATATTGTTAATGATTATTTATTCTTCACATTTCTTTTACGTGAATATATTGACACCAATCGGCATGTTAAGACAAATAAGTCAGATATTCATATTTTTTAGTAAATTATTGAAATGTTTGTATACCTCTGTGGATGGGGTCCTCTGAAAGCTGCCTCTAAAATCATCAGACCTGCTACCCAACTGTGAACCCTTCTTAACTGGCGATGTTTCTTTTACATCCGTTTGGTCCACGATTATTAATTCACTCGGGTCTGGATCCGGAACGACCGAAACTTCTTTCTGCAGCTCCTCCATCTCTTCAGGCGACAGGTTTGACAGTAAATTGTCGAGGTCCGGGTCCTCGCTCACCTGTCGCCCGGTTTTAGTGAGCCCCCTCACCTTCCTCCTGGACATAGTGGCGTTGAATGAAGGATTTCCACAAACTTATCAAACTTGTTGCAGATATCCAATTTTTTATGTGGCCTTTATTTTTTTAATAAATCCATGAATTAACAGCGAGGAGGAGAAAGAGTCCAATTGAAGACCCGCTGGATGTAAAGAGGAAACAAGGCAAGTAACGCACAGGACGTGATGGACTATCAGCGCAAGTTTGTGGCGCTTGGACATTCCTTGAAATCCATCGCGAGCGCATGACCATATTTAGATGTGGGTACATAGTCCTTTAAAGGCAATTGGGAAGGCATGGTTTACTAAAACTCAAAAGCATCCAAGAAACTGTTACTTCCTATTTGTCACCAAAGGAAATCAGGCTTGCAGCACAGACCATTTTTCTTACGTGAAAAAGAATTTGGTTAGTAATAACAGGCGGCTGTAATTTTTCAAGAATCCTTTATGGTTCAATGGTACTCAATTAAGCCGAAATAAAAGGCTCTTATTATTAATAACAATAATAAATTATGAATAACAAGTATTGCTGTTTAATATTGATGCATGTTGATTTCATATAGAGCAACAACCGAAACAGCATCCAAAGTCCAAGCTGTTTTTATTGTAAAAAGAGAATTACGCAATACGTCTTGATCAGTCTTCTTCTGATCGTTAGTGCAAACACTAATTTATCGTTTACCTTTATTCCAAGTTTAAAACACTTGTTAAGGCTCCACATTGTACAAATTTATCTGATAGCTTTGTTTCTTTGTACTTCACATTCCAAAGTGAGACATACATTAGCATTTGCTGCATATACATAGAAAAAAACACAGTTAACTATGCATTAATTTAAATAACTTACATGTTATTTAAACAGTTAACAAACCATCACTACTAATATTACTCATATGAGATGCGGAGGTAGTAGAAACAATTTCAAAATCAAAACAAATGTACCTTAAAATTTCAACATTTAATAAAACAATAATTCATATAATTTTCCATTTAAATGTGTCATCAATTTTACAAATCTACAGAGGGCTCTGTAAGGACATAACGCAAAATAAGTGAATGTGAAATGATAATCTGAAAGTATTATGTATAAATGTAACTCCTTACAGTTGATCCTGCAAATGGCACTGAATGAACATATCACAAAGTGGTTTGGCTGGTTTTGAGGATACAATGAAAAATAAAATTAATGTTCTTATCATATCTCTTATTTACATACTGCATGTTAGTGTGAACTGTGTACTACATGACTTTATGCTAATGATGCACTTGACATGCTTGGAATAGCAGTCAAACAAACACATTTAAAGTGATCCAGCAGGGAGAGACACATAAGTAAGTCTATTGCAGTGCAGGTACAAACCTCCTCTTATTTGGCTGAACAGAGATCAATATCCCAAAACTGTCAACCTTTTGTCCCTTCTGTATTTTTCAGGTCATTGTCGCCAAGAACATATTTTTTTACTGTCCATTTCGGAGGGTTTGACAAAACATAATGGCACATAGAGCAAAGCGACCCAATCTGTTTAATGTCTTTTGAGTCTGTGAGTTGCTTTATTTGCAAGGGCGAAGGTCTCACTGATTAGTGGTATGTGAAAGCTGTACATCAAAGGAGGAAATGCTCCTAAGCGAGGCCATCCAGGGTCAGTTCATGCTCCACAAATGAATCAAGAAATAAATAACATAAATCAAGAGATTCCCAAATTCCCTACACGGTTCCACTGTATGGGTTATCATTTACTGCTTACACTCCTGCTTTCTCAGTGCCCTGGGGAGGGGAGTATGGTGGGGGAGCTGAAAAAAGAACAATAATACAACTCAGAGAACAATCTCTTATTTCCAAAACAAATCATAGTGTACAAGAAAAGAATGTTTTTCAACCACATTACTTCCAGTAACCCACATTGCTACTTTTATGTGTTTTCCACAGACTATTACCCAAATAAACAGCACAGAGATAGTGTGGTGCAGACCATTGTGGACGACAGAAAAAAGCTGTTTATACTTTGCAAATAAGGGGATGTTACTGAAAGGAGCAGGCTATTATGACTCCATTGGCTGTACTATGCAAGGCATCATGCCATGTTTTTACAGACACTATATGATCTTTAAAAGTTGTCTACCTGCTTGACTGTATCCTGCATCAGGAGGATAAGAAGGATAAGGACCCTGGGGCATCATGGGATACTGATGAGGGATACCGGGATACTGCGGCACCATTGGATATGCAGGGTAATGTCCAATGGGTTTACCATAAGCATCACACATGGGCTCCACAGGATAGGTGGCCATGGGAATGTGCTGGGCTGAAATTGAGACTCAAGTTAGTAATAGACCGTTGCTTGTTTTCCTTTTAGAGATGTACCGTTAGTCATGCACGCATCTCAATAGGTGCATTTCAAAGTCAGCATTGTGCTTTTTCTTAAAAAAAGGAGTATTCTAATAAAAAGAGTATTCAAACAATGCAATGCAGTTGCATGACTAAAAACATTTATACATGCAACTGCACATTTGATTGTCTCTGCAATATATATTTTTTAATGTTTAATAAATTCAGAATACACGGTGACTAGAAAAACTTGTGACTTGTGTTGCGTTTACCTTCATAAGGGGTTCTACCACGTTGCTGTCGGCGCTGGTACAGATAACAACAGGAACACATGAAGCAACAGACCATGGTTGCTATGGCAGCCACAAAAAGCAGGATGGATGAAGCAATGCCAGCAAGGGTGGAGGGGCTGTGAGGAGGAGGACAGAAAACTTCACTGATGTCAACGAATACTCACTGATTTAAGCCTAGTCAACAGTCAAGAATCTCTAATAAAATTAATAATAAAACATAGTCTACGAAAAACTATAACGCACATAATGAACTACAGATTCTATTCTGCATAATGACTATAAATTACAGTTTTTAATGGTTTCAGTTGTTTGAGATAACTATCCTGGTTCGAATTCCCTCACAGTCTTTATGTTATGTTGGTGTGCGGTCATATACCTGAGATGGAACAGCATGCAGCGTTTCTGTGCCGCCTCGGTGATCATCTTAAAGCCGTCCAGGCAGCAGTAGCGGTGATGACAGTTCCCGCAGCAGAACGTTATGAGTGGGCAGTCAAAACCATTGTGCCAGGTACCATTTTTGTCCACATACCACAAACAGTCCTCATTTGCACTGACTGCACACACAGAATTAAATAAACAAAGGTGGCAAAACCACAGCAAAATGCTAAAACAGGGAAGGATCTTTCTGGCCCATTATAAAATATGTTTAAACCATCCCAAAAAAGTTTAATGATTGTTCAATGACTGCTATTAAGTTTTACCTGCTGTGAATAGAATTTGGGAATTTATTAGTCCCTTATGCAGAATTGCAAAGAGACTGAAACAATAAATATGTGTATAAAGTAATATTCAGTATGTATTATGTATTATTATCGTCATCACACGCATTTGATCAATTACACAGATAATAGGCTAGTAAAAAATGAAAACTAGTACATTTGTCATTTGAGAAAGTTAAATCCTAAAGCACACAATCATCATAAACAATCTAAAACATATACTCTCAAACATTCTCAAAATCTTGTTGTTTATTGTATTTTTTTAGCAAAAGTGTGGGTCAGTTGCCCACCTGCTTAAAAATGTCAACACTAGTAGATTTGCGTGACCCACCAACACAGAATACTGCGGTTGTAAACAAATGCAGCCTTATTTGACTTTATAAATGAAATTTATTAAAGAGATTTGAGACATTTTGCGCATCAAGCAAATATTCAGAAATCTGTAACCTTATTATTCGTACGGCAACTATAGATATACAGTATCTTGCATTATAGAGAAAAAGACGAGATGTAACTTATGAGTAAAAGGGTCTTTCTACAACATGCTTGTTTACGGCAAACAAAACCTTATAAACAGGCAAACATTTAAAAAGAAATACTGCTGGTGATATATATAATAGCGCAATATTAATCTCGTTCACGTGTGTGAATTATTTCCCCAAACAAGGCCTATGAAGAAACTAGCAGCATCGTCTTACCCTGCCAAGCCGAGAAGATAACACAGAAGAGCGGTACAATCAAAGCGTACAAGGACATCCTTGCATCCACAACACTATCCGTTAAATCAGATGAAAATTGGTTACATCTGCATCTTCTGAAAAGAAAACTTTAAATGATAACGTCTGCCACGTCTCGTACGTACAGATTACGCAGCTTCGTGATCAACATGCGATCCGTGTTGAATGACACATCGCCCGTGACGCTACACGCCGGGAGGTCGCGTAAAGCCCCGCACGCCAAACCTTCAGTACCAGCATCCTTGTTATAGTATAAAATAAACCAAAGGAAATATATTTATCTGAGATATGCGTTCGCCTCTATGTCGTATAATATATATCCTGCATACTAAATTAAGACTTAAACTGAATTATGGAGTAAAATAAATTCAAGTAGAAAAACAAAGCCTGTTGTGTCTCTCAGCCCTTATGCACATACGGTACATTACTGAAATAATGATCTCGCTACACAATAGGTTTATAATGCCAAAAAAATTAAAAACCCTAACACGTTTAATAAAAAAAATCATTTTAACATGTTTAAATGTTAAACTACTTAGTTATTTTCATTTTTGCTCCCTTTTTACTAAAGGCTGTGACATCTGTGAGTTCACATTTTTTTGTATTCAGCAACTAGATCTTAAAAAGGCAGGCATACTATTGTAAATATTTGGACTGGTTTTGCATTGTTTGCAGAATAGGAATTTGTATAAACGAAAACTGCAATTACAGCAAAATAAAATAATGTATTGATGTTGATGTGTAAAATGGTAATGTAAAAATGTTGAAACTAGATATACTGACATTTAAAAAATAGACCCTAGTAGGCCTTTTATTTTGACATTTATTGTCATACTCTAATGGAGACTGTTACTAATAAACTGTGTGATCACCATGGCAACACTGGGTTTTCATGCTTACCCAGCAGAGTGTAGACAAAGGCCATGCTTATAAGACCAGGTAATGACAAACAACATAGATCATTTTAATAAGGCCGCCAACAGTTCCAACTTCTTTTAAAGTTCATCTGTCAGAAGTATTTCGCCTTCCTCTACAGAAAGATTTTGTAACCCACATGATTTAGTAAAGTGAGAAGATACAAACAGACAACGGTTGATACTTTAAAGCCATTTCTATGTCGTTATCAGTCCCGTTGCAAAAACTGAGTCATTCAACCCCTGTCATGACACCAGACAAATGCACCAAAGCACAGTAGTGTTTTGATAACTGTGACATCCATTTCATTTCCAACGCTGTCCCGTCTGGGGTCTGTCACTCTTGTTCTTCTCTTAGGAAATGTTCATTTCGTCCCTTAATAAAACAGGGAGAGGCATGTAAACTCATTAGACTAGTCCTCTTTTAGGTTGGGGATCAGAAGTGCTGTCCAAAAGGCTTTCCAAGGCCACTCAAATGTTCAAAGTTTGGAAAAAGATGACTGAGTGGTAAAGACTGAAACGGACAAGGAGCTGAAGTCAGTTAGTGATACAGGTCATATACCAATGGACTGCAACACTCTTCTCTCTACTTCATTCAAGTGGCTTGAAAACATGCTATAGCAAGGCTGCTGGGCAAACTGAGTGAGGAAATCTGTCATATAAGCCTGTGGAGAAAGGCAGAAAGACAGTAGTATAATGGCATAGTAGTAGTGTCATGAAGCACAGCATGTAACACATTAATAATGATTAATTATAAAAATCAGAATTTTAAATGTATTTTTATTCTCATTTAACTACAAATGTATTCATTTTTACCTTTCCCCTTTTCATTTCACATTTAATACAGTACTGTCTTGTACATTCTCATTCTATTGCTATAAACTAAATACTTTGGCTATATTATAAAGGCTTAAATAAAGTTATAACAAAACGATAGCTTATATACTAGCTTACCTGGAGGTCAATTTGATATATAGGATCTTTTAGAGCATCTGGATCTTCATCATCATCATCCTCATAATAATCATCATCTATGGGGAAATGTCAAGTCATTTTAATGTTTGTTGCAAAGAAGCTTTAACAGAAACACCACAGTAAGTTTTCTTTGTTGTTAAAAACACAATCACATAGTAATCCACCAACTGAACTACTTTACTAGTGAATACTCGTTTAGTGAAATATTCCATCTTGCAGTTGTTTTTACACTTTCTTTGATTGCTTGGCCCCAAAAAAGAACAAGATCTCCTCTTGGTGGTCTCTTATGAAGGTGTCAAATTGTACTAGGTGTAACCCGTATACCTTTGTGCATTGTGCATTTCCCCTCCTTTACTTGTTATTTTTCATTTGATTTTTACCAACAATCCCTAACCCAGACAGAATACAGCTTGTATTTATTCGACATAGATGCATTACAGAAGATGCAAGGAATGCAAGTTCCTGCCTTGGACAAGCAGTGGTAAGAAATGCATGGTGCCTTTATAGGCAAATTGTAAGTCATCAAAAGCAATTTAATTTGTTAAACCAGTTGTGATACTTGAACCTCCTTTTTCAAGCAAAATCTAATGCGGTTCTCTGGTGTACACACAGGCAAAAGCAAACTTGTGAATTTGGGTCCACAAACAAAATGCTTTGACACAATAAAGCTACGACCAAAACCAAACTTATCTGAATTGAATCCTGCAAATGTACTTCTGTGCTAGTTACATGAAATCATACCATATTTGTTGGACGCAATGAGATCAGAAAGGAGCTGTCCTGCTAGCCCTTCATCTTCCTCCTCATCGTCATCATCATCATCATCCTCCTCCGCCACATCATCCCACATTCCTCCTGAGTCTACAAAACAACCAAACATTTCTAAACACTGTTTTTATTTATTAATACTTCCAGGGCCAATCATGTAACACATGAATCCACATGTAATCCTGTACCTTGGGTCCAGTCTGCTGGATTTGCTCTGTTTGTGTTAGCCTCCACGACAGAGGACAGTTCATTGACAATGAGTTTGAAGATCTTCACCAACAAAGGAATGTTGGTCCACCGCTGTGGGTCTGAGGCAAGAGTAACAGACCTGTCATACACCTTAGACAATATAATACATTACACACATTTTTCAACAATGAGATAGAGATTAACATAAACAGGCTTACTCTTGGCCGATTTGGAACGTGTACAAATGCCCTCGTCAGGATTAAAAATTTCATCTCCTTTGACGACAATATCTTGGAGACGCTTGTCATTTGTGTTGAGACCGTGCTGGAGCAGTTTACACAAAGCAACAGCGCTGTGAACGGAACAACCAAGATGTTATTTCACCGGAAGATCTGAGGTCTTTAAACAAACTGATGATAAGATTGGAAAGCCTAACCTGACTTTGCCTTCATACTGGCCGTAGAACAGATGCTGGCGACTCATCCACTCAGCCATGACAAACTCGAGGGCAGGTTTCCCCGTGGGACCCGGAAGACTGCATAGGAATTCCAGCAGTGGCTCCAATTGAGAATGAACCAGATGGGCAAAAACCATGATCAGGGACTGTAAATAAAGATTGAGAATGTGTTTCACACTTCACTTGAGCCATCAACTCCAAGTGAATTCAGATGGCTGAATAAGAAAGGAACTTCAAATAGCTTCAGTGACCACATCTGTGATGTCATAAGATCCAACCTGCTCGACAGATGCCATATTTAAGATTTTTTAAGATTATCCAACATCTGCAGGAAGTTTTTGAAAATTGTCCTTTTTCACAATGGCTTAAAGGTGCAATGTGGAGATTTTAGCGGAATCTAGTGGCGAATTACAACCAATGGCTCACACCATTGGAAATTAGGGTTTCCAACTAAACATTTATTTGTTTCATAAGTAATCCATGGTGTTTTCATGAACATCTTATTTAATTTCTAAACAAGATTATATAAATCTAAACATGACGTAATCATCATTCCTTGAATCGCTCTCACAGACTAGAAGAATCTAGAGTCACGAGAACCTGTTTCTGTCGGACATGTCCGATTTGTGAACCGTCGAACCGGTTGCCGGTTCACGAATCGCTTCTTCTGACACGAACCAGTTGCAACAGCTTTCGATTCAGCAGTACACGAACCGAAGAGCCGCTTCTTTCGGACATGTCCGACTCAGAACCGATGATACTGCGCATGCATGTAATTTTAAAAGCAGATAAAAAGCGTCAAAGTCAGATATTTTTATAAAACAGAGGTGTGATACTATAAAACACATTGGAAAGATGTTTAGGACTTTATTACTGCCTTATCACTGTAAGTAAACCAATCTGCAGCGCCGTTTACGTTCATGCCACTGCTAGAGCGGTTCTCGTTCTCGAGTCAAGAGCCGGTTGCAACAGCTTTCGATTCAGCAGTACACGAACCGAAGAGCCGCTTCTTTCGGACACGTCCGAGTCGGTCGTGAGTGAGAACCGATGAGCTAATGATAGTGAGCATGGCATGCGTGATTCACCGTGAGGCTACAGAACAGTGTGGACCACTGATGCTGTGCTAATGTTACGAGCGCACGTGAACCGAGGACTTAAAATATATGGAGCAATCTGGCAAAGCGTAAGTTCATTTAATAACACATAAATCGTATTGAATTATGCATGGATCATATAGTTTCTGTAAAATGCTGATGAAGATTAAATATTCACTTTTTATCTTTAAGACTTAAAATGTCATAGTTTGCTGCTCTTCACTGTGCCTATTTGGGTGCTTTAGTTGCAAAACGTATGTGTAAGAAACGTGTCAGATCATGACGTGATGTGTTAAACTGACAGAAGTTACAATTACTGGTTTTGGTTTATATTTGAATGTGCCGAGTGCATTTTCATCCCAGCCAGTCGGGATGATACTAGAGTCTAGACTTGACGCGTTTCGTCAGGGCGAGTGACGTCATTACGTCAGAGCGTAAGAGAATCGGTGAACCGGTCTTTTGAACCGGTTCATTGAAACGAACTGTCCGAAAGAACCGGTTCGCAGAAAAGAGCCGGACTTCCCATCACTACGATCTACTCGTTTTTCCACATGAAATAACAACCGGAAGAAATCCCAAATTTGCAGGTCGTACATGTGCGAGTACTTGTGAAAAAAAATCATGCTGTCTTGAAAACTGGTCACAAAATGTGTTTTGGTCGCAGTCTGGAGCACTGATATAATTGTTTTTAATGTTTTGGCAGATGGTCATCTAGCAAACTGATATACCCCAACCCCCGCCTTCCCCCCCCCCATGTCATCGTCCATCGCGATGTCTCACTGTAGGCATCGTCCGATGCCAATTTGGTAGACATCGCCCAACCCTAGCTCATTTTAGGGTAATAAAACATAATGCTTCATTATGTAAGGTCCACCGTATTATATTGCATTTCTGTCAGTAGATCCTCAAAAAAATTACACACTTGATCTTTAACGGTTTGGCACAACATTAGTTTTAATTTTTGGGTGAACTGTTCCTTTAAGGCTGTATCTGTACCACTCACCATACCTGCATCACACTGAGGGTCTCAGCTTGCTGCATTTTGCTGAGGATGGCACGCAATATTTGGTCCAGCTGATCAGCCAACTGGGTGCCGGCCCGAGTGATGAGAGTGGACACCAGTCGACCCACAAAAGCAGCGGTGAACTCAGATGTGCGGGGGTCCAGGAGCTGACTGACAACCTGCATGACGTACCAAACCCCACTGTGGCCTTGTTCATCTTGCCATTGGGCGATTTGCTCCAGTCCCACGGAGACATAAGCCCTCAAGCATTCACCACCATTCTGGAAAAAACACTCCTTAGTATTTTATGAATAAGCTTCAGAAAGTGTAGATACAGGAGACCAACGCTACCTGCATAGTGGTGTTATCATCTGTGCGTAGTGTGCACTGGGCAACAGCTGGAAAAGCTTGGCACACGAGCATGTCGGACAGCGGGGGCTTGGTGTTGCGAACAACTGTAGTCAAAATGTCTATGGATGTCTGTTACAAAATATTATAAACATAATCATAAAAATGAACAACAGTCTAGTATTAGAGAGAGAGATAAACAGTTTACAGCACTTACAGCACAAAGGCCAGATGGGATTTTATCTGGTGGTGCCTGCATGATGCTAACAAGAGTAGGAATGAGGCGCATTTGCATTGGTCCTTGGCAAGCTTCGATCTGGGCAAGCTCCTTAAAGATGTCCTGCGCTAAAGACGCCACCACAGGATCTGACAAAAAAGGGACCTTATTACCCCATGTAATCTCCAAATCTAAAATGTGAAGGATACTGGCTACAAAATGACTGTACCGTTACTGTACTTAAGGAAGATAGCGATGGTGAGAGGACAGATCTTGTTCTCCGCACTCGTGGTGAAAGCAGGATCCACCGTGCAAACAATACAGAGGGTCTCCATGACTAAAGTCAGGACCTCAGAGCTAAACTGAGCGGCGAGCTGCACTAGCCCTTCCAAGACACTGGGCAGGAACGGCTGTAGGACGTGTGTACTCTCAGACAGCTTCAGCTGATCGCAATACCTGCAAACCAGGTCAAAAACTGTCATCACTGAAAATGAAATGAGAGTTTGCATACAAGGGCACAAACAAAGTCGTGGGAACTTGCACATACGAGACGAAAGAGAAGCAAATTACCCCCAGATAGCTCTCACGGCAGAGATCCGAACAGAAGGCGGCTGGCTCTCGTGCAGTCCGCTTACTGTGGCTTGAAGGAACTGCTGTATGAGTTCTGGGGACATCGCTGCAGTAAAACGACTGGCTGCCCATAAGGCCCGACCCAACAGGAAAGGAGAGGCTGCTGAGAGGTGAATAAAATGGTGATCAGCTGCGGTTATTACTCTTATATTATTCATTTCACCGAGACCAAATAATTAGATTGTCAAATGATGACAGTGTAGTAGCTACCTGGTAAGTTTAGGTCAGCAAGGATGACATTGGCAAGGAATCCATGCATATCAAACTGAACACGTCCATTCTTTACATTTTCTGTGATGATGGTTTTGACCGAGCCCAGGGCCAGCATACAAGCTTCATGCACCTTCCACCTGCACACCCAAGAGGAGTTATCAATGAAAAGCCACATTAAAACAAAAAGCCATTTAATGTTTCATCTTTACCAGTGTTCACTGCCTGCATTTTTGGCTTGCTCTGCCTCCTGGAGGTGACGCGTGGCAGCCGCAGCTAATGCCGCAGCACTCTCGTTCTGAAACTCTGCAGCAACCGCCTGACAGATGAGAAACATCTTCGAAATAACCGAGAGAACTTGGGGGAATCTAACATCTGTAAAAAATGCTCAGAGTTCTTACAAGCAACAGATCCTGTGCCGAAATCCGAACGGAGTAAGAAAAAGTATCGTCATCTTCATCCTCGACGAACTGCTGAGGATTGGCCGTCCACACTTTGATCTGTCCAACAGACAACATAGGACATGGATAAAACTATACAGAAGAACTACAGGATGTGAACAAAACACTCATGCCTCTCACACACCTGATCTTCAGTGATCTGCATGTAGAGGATGATGTAATAAATGAGCTCTGGTAGAGCTTTCTTCACTGTGCTCTTGAACTTCTTGTTCTCCAACAGTGTGTGGACAAACTCAAAGATGCTGAACACCAGGTTCTCAAAACCAAGGACCTCGCCTGTACACAAAAAAATTAGGGGTCCACAAAAGTGTAGATAACAATGATGATTCACCAAAACAAAAAGTGCAATATACCATCCGAGTCAACTGGATCGTCCACTTCTTCTGTGTAGTTGACCTCAGTTCTCACATAAGTAGAGTTTATTAAGAAAAATACGGTGACTGATATGACTACAAACTTATTAGATACTTCTATTTAGCAATCTTCATAATGTACAGATGCTACGCTCTTAAAAATAAAGGTGCTTCACGATGCCAAATTTGTCCAAATGGTTCTATAAAAAACCTTTAACGTGCAAAGAAGTTTTCTGTTTCACAAAAGGTTCTTCAGAAAAAAAGTTCTTCAGATTAGGAAAAGGTAAGAAAGAGATGGTTGACTGAATGGTGAAAAATGAACTATGGCATCACTGTGAAGAACCTTTAAAGCACCTTTATTTTTAGAGTGTAACATTAAAATTAGCTAATAATCAACAACGAAAGCATTATATAAGCATTTTTATGAATGGATATAAAGAGGCGCTCTCTGTCAATGTATTCCACACAATAGGAAGGATCTGCTGCATGGAGGACACCATAGGTTTAGGAAAGTTCTTTACCAGAGCTGTTACCGCCTATGAAGAGATGAAATACAACATAAGATACATATCTTGTTTTAGAAAAAAATATCGGAGAAAACAATGCTTATCTGCTGAGATAAGAACTAGTCACCTTTAAGACTTCCATCTTCAATCCACTGTCTGAAGTGGGTCCATCTGGTATCTGCAATGCCTGTATAAAGGCCTCGGTGAACTGCTGCACCACTGGGAAGATCAGAGTATTGGCAGCACCCTAAGATGAAACAATGTGTCAATTTGACATGTTTAAAAATGTTAATTCACTATTTGAAAAGTTTACCTATGAAAAGAAGTATTTCACTGAAACGTCACCTTTGCTACCTCATCAATAGCACAGATGAGATTGGCACAGGTTGTAAAGATCTCAACTGATCTGGATCGGGTACGAATACTGTAAACCTGTAAAAGCAACCAATAAAATCCCAACTGTGCTTTATCATTCATCAAAATTCATCATACATTTCAAGCAAAACTAACAGAAAGATGACGTGTTGCTAAACTGAGCATAATACCTCTGCCATGGTAAAAATCTTGTACATCTGAGGCAAAATGACTGGTGCAACGTCCGGCATCTGTACATCTGTCACCTCTCTGGTAAATTCTATGGAATACATCTTCACATATCATATAATAACACAAATGTGTTTTAACGTAATTCATCGCCGCTTCCAAGAGACAATACCTGTGAGCACCCTCATGGCACCATGTACAGCATTAACATCCCCACTGGCCAGCATGTCCATGAGGAGCTTAAAAAGTCCAGGCCAAGCTTCAGGCCAGTCCCAGTGCGCTATAGCAGACAGGGCATAGGCTACACTGGAGCGCACCTTGCTGATGGCCTCTCGCAATCCGCTTGGCAGCAGTTCACGTATCGCTGCTTTAGCCTGAGAAGAAAGGACAAAAATGGAACCAGTTTCAATAGTTCAACGCAAATTGGCCTACATCTTTCCGCACATCTTTGCAGATGCAAGTAAAGATCTTACCCATTCTGTAGTCTCCGGGGGCCTGTATTTCTCTGACTGAGCGCACCAATGGGTCTCAACATACTGCTTTAGAATGACAGAGGCCAGCTGCAAGAGACATGGAGTTAACAGAACCCCTCAATAAACATGTGAGAATCAAAATAATAGCTTTTTTGTGGCAAACATCTGCTCTTACTTGTCGTATCGCAAGAGCTCCATGTGGATCGACAGTAAGCTCTGCCAGATGAACTCCAAACTCTACAAAAACAGATGGACAACATTTGCTGCGTGGAACTTAAAGGGACAGTTGGCCCAAAAAATAAACCAACGTTCTGTCAACATTGACTCATATCATTTCTTCTGCATCAGACAAAAGATGATATCTTGAAGAATGTTGGTAACCAAACAACACTGGACCCCATTGAATCCCATAGTACGGACACAAAACCAAAACGTTTTCTGTTGTGTTCCACTGAAGAAGACATCATATACAGGTTTTGAACAACATGAGAGTGAATAAATGACAACAGAATTTTTAACTAACTTTTCATAAAAGTTCTCTAGAATACATATGTTTATCTATATTAACTACGACCATAAAGTTGGCAAAGTATTCAAGTTCACAAGCATCGTGGAGTCCATGTAATGTAAACGGAGTAGTAAGTACAGTTGGTAATGTATGATTTAAGCACAATACCACAGCAGTGCTGTGTCTCAACATTCATGGATTTAGGCTGGTGGACACGAGACAATGTTACTGCTGACACCCTGCACACATGGGTGAGGCCACAGCCCATGCCGATGTGTTAAACTGGACATATAACATGAAGATGTCTGGTTTCAAAGCCATATTAAAATGCCGTTTATTTTTCAATAACCTCACTAGGTGAAGACAACAGAATGAGGCAAATTCTTTATTACATTTTATGCTTTGGGATAGTATACCTCATAACACAGATCAATGACCACATAAAGTGGGGGGAAACCCTCTCCCCGTTGGATGGAGAGGGTGGGGTGAAAAAGTTTAGGGAAGATGAAACTTGGGCGCGATCCGCAAGTGAAACCCTTTGACTTCAGTAACGTTAACTCACATAAATGATGTGCGCCACATCTCTTGTGTTTTTGAAATAAATTGCCCTATAAATTGTTTTCAGACTATTCATCAACTTACGTTACTGCCATGCGAGTGGGAGTAGAAATGAAATCAAATATAGATAAGTTATAGCAGGACGATTAACTAAAGTGCTCACTTGTAACGCTTGCAATAACAGTATGTATTTTCTTTGATTTGTGCTTGGACTTCACAAGGAACGTTACTGATTATTTTGCACATGGTTTTGCCTAACGTTACTCAATTCAATCCGGCATGTTTAACGAGTCATATTGACTACTCAAATGGGCAAGCTAATAGACAGGCCTTACAAACATGCATTTAAAAGCAAACAAGCATGTGTCCAGGAAGGCCCATGTGTAAAATCTGCAGTTCACATGTTGTGGAAGCATCTAACGTCAGGTCTTACCCTCCGTCACTTCCAACACTTTAATGCGCTCCTCCGCCGCAGCGCGCACCTCTTGAACCGGAGACAGGATGGCGTTCAACGCGTCTATAAGAGTCTCCTTTAGTCCTTTATCCACCTGGTCGAGAGATGAAACCGGGCCGGGACCCGAGGCGCTCATACCCGCCATATTTCCGCCAGTCTTGCTGAGGCTAACGGAGAAATAACCGGGTACCTGACGGAAGGATGCACAGCGCGCCAATGCACTGTTAGGGAGGGACTATCATGAAGTGTTTCCATTCGTGTATGGTTGGTGCTTTGATGGCCATAGTGGCTCCATCCACAGGAAAGGAGGTTGAATTGCAACAACATTGAATTGAATCTGCCAAGTTCGACTTCATGCGACGAGGCGCAGACGGATCAGCGTATGATATTAAAGTATCGCGAGAACGATTATACAGCTAGATTTATGAATCGCTCTCGCGGTACTTAAAAGTCATACGCCGATCGGTCTGCGCACACGTAATATCTTCTCTTTGTCGCCATCAAACGCTTTTCTCTGATAGAAATGCATTTAAGCTTTTGCTGCATGGTACCAATTTAGGCTTTTCCACATATTGAACTTATTGCAGTACAAACATATTAAAGACAAGAAACACGTTTGAGAAATCCAGTATAAGTTGAGTATTTATAGGTGAGAACAAACCATTTTATTCCACAACTGAATTAACATCAGAAAGATCTGTTTTGTGAGTTTAAAGAAAGCCACAGTATACATCACAAAGTATTTTTCACACAGCTTTTTCTTCTGCCTGCTACATCTCCCGTCTGACAACCTACTTAAGGATTCTGTACAAACACTTCTAATGCATCAAGCAACAGCTCAGAGAAGATTTCAAGCTACTGAAAATCAGGGTAACCAGCCGAGTTTTTGCTGGGATAAATAAATAATATTTTATATTATTAGACACGTGTACCAAAACAGTGGGTTCCAAAAATAAGTTCAGACCATTTTGTTTAGTCCAATTAATACATTTGGTGTAAATATACCAGATCAATTTCATTTGATAAATTCACATTAGAAATGTAAAAGGTGACCGGGGAGAAAATAAATATGAACAAAATACATTTGGGAAGCTGAGGTCCCCATTGTTTTTTATGGGTTGCGTTTATGGGATGGAAACCCCTGAGGTACATCTATGCATCACGTTCTTTAAAGAAAATGTTATAGAAGGTAATCTTCAAAAATACAAAAAAAAAAAACATAGCATAAGAATCATACAGATTTTTGTTAACAGTCCTATCAAGAAGGCAGTAGCACCGAGGGAGAGGGATCGGTATTCAGTAAGGAGGGGGTTCGAAGGAGGATATCCTCTGGTGCTGTAACTTGTGTGCAAAACGGGGAGCCTTTTTGACTATCCTTCAAAAAAACATTTTTTGGTCCTCATTTGTTTATTGCGCAGCTGACGCAGATGTAGTCCTCATTCTCAGCCTGCTCAGCAGACACTCCCACACAAACCTGGTGGAACCACTGGTTACAGCTGCCATCACACTGGACCCAGTTTACCTGTGAGGAACAGGAAAGAGAACATTAAATAATCAGACATGAGCTCAATTTGTCAATTCCAGACCACATAACCCTCCGTGAGTAATAATGCTGACCTCGTTTCCTTCTGGCTGTTGACATCGCTTTGCAGAGCACACCGACCAATCCTCCTCAGAGTCTTCTGAATGTGATGGGTCAGAAAGAGAGTTGGAGGGCGAGATGGTTCTTTTCTCCTCTCTTCTCCTATCTTTGCTCATTTTGGGCTTCTTCTTCTTGGGCTTCTTTATCTCGTCTCTGGGTTGCCCATCCAGGTTCTCCTTCTCTAGACGCCGTTTGCTGTTCTTCTCAACCTTCTCGGGTTCCCGACTGATCTCTGGAACTCCATCCTATATGGAACACGTTTTATCAAAAATGGTTACGATTTCCATAGGATGATCCTATGTTCTAACACCTTTCATTAATTTAGAGCATTTGTAAGCTGGGACTGTTATCCCACCTGTCCTTTGCTGTGCGGGGGGCTCATGTGAGGCGAACTTTTGTCTTGGGCAATGTGATACTGATGATCATGTTCGCTGCTCTGCAGGGAGTGTTGGGGTGGCGAAAACCTGTTGATCAGGTTGCTATAAAGCTGTTGGAGTTCAGGTAAAGTCACCTGCAGGAGAAGACCTTCCACCAACAGCTCCTCCAACTCACTTCTGAGGCCTGCAACAAATCAAAATATTAACACTCAATGAAACATGTTTGATCTTTTCATAAGAGTGTATTAAAACTTACCATCGAGAGGGATGCATGGCTGTAGCATGTAGAAAGAACCGATGTTCCCGTCCAGTGTGTGAGATGATACAGTTCCAGAAACGTGTCCTGCCTGTGGGTAACCAATTTACAAAGCATTACAATGTGAAGAATGAACAAAAGTTGATGCCATTCATTGGATTACAGAACTCACTTTTCCATTAGGATGCTGTGTCGGAAGAGAAACCTGCTGCACCCTGTGTTGCCAACGCACTGTTCTTTCAATCACATATCGCAGGGCATCACCCTCCGGAAGCCGCACCCGAATCCGCTGTAAGGATGCCAGCAGGGGCAGCACCTTATCCAGAGGAGGCTTCTCTGACCGCTTACAGAGCGGGCATAACCACGGCTGTCCCGCCAGAATGTCGTTGAACCCTGGTACACAGCCACTGTGGTAGGCATCTCGACAGAGTTCACACTGGAGCATTGGGCCTGCATGAACGGTGTGACACAAGCACACTGTGGGGGCCAAAGTGCTGGGTAAAGACTGGAACTTTGACTCATTTGAGGTCCTTAAGATAAACAGACTCTCCAACTCTTTCTGATGGACATCACCCAGAGTGGCCATCTGTAAGACAAAGAATACACAAGGGTGAGAAGAAACCCAGATGCTTTATAGTCCAATACAATTATGACAAAGACTCAATAATAAAGTTTGTCTGGAGTTTTCGCATGCTAATCTTTTTGTAGCTCTACACATACACCCATATATATATACAGTATATATAACGAAAAATATTTAATTATTACATATGAGGGTTAAGCAAGCAACACTAGTCTGATTTGTATGAAAAGTGGAGATGGGACGTACTGCTGAAGCTGTATCTTTGCTTGTGGAAAGTGCTTTTTCCACATCACAGAGGGAATCCAGTTTCACATCAGGTTTCTTGCAAGGTACCGAGACATCCTTGACTTTTTTAGACTTTGACTTCTGAGTTCCAGTCTCACACCTAGGGCACAGAACCTTAAAAAAACCAAACACTCAAATTAAAAACAGAAACGTCTATGTAGTCTATACATGATCTTGAAAAAGACTACAACTTGATCTACCTCAAGAAGAGAATGGGATGAGTTCCTTAACAGGAATGTTTTAGCTGCGCTCTCCTTCCACGCCTGTACTTCACACACCAAACTTTCCAGCCGGGTCAAGGGTTCCAACATTACTGGAATACCTCTGGCTCTTGACACAAGTTCAGAAAGGGTAGAAAGAACAGGGATACGGCCTCCAACCTGTAGGGAAAAAAAAAACAGAAAAAGGGTGAGATGCATCCAACCACAAGGTTAAAAATTACAAAGCACTATATGATAGAAACCAGTGAAATGTACCTGAAGAGCATCTGCTTCTTGTATCCATTCTCTGGCCCTACTGACACAGTCTGTGAGCTGTAGACAGCTGGGCAGGTATGCTGGGATGCCGTCCACTTCCTGTATGGCTGCCTCAAGAGTTTCAATGCTATGACGAGGTCTGAAAATAAAATGGTGTGGGGATTGTAGACCAAAATGATTTTTACTCTCCATCAGATGAATTTACACCATGCTTGTTGATAGTAAATGAACTTTATCATCTGGTCGAGCAGCCATCAATCAATAAGGTCAAAATTTTGCAAGTAAAATTTTGCTAATTATTTTGTAGCACGTTCTACCAGCACATGCAAACTGCCAAACCTAAACTGCCAAAAGCTGCCTTCACTACTCACACATCTTGCTCATAATAATGTGACACTGATCAAAAGTGTCAAAGAGCCTCTTAACTGTAAAATAAGCATACAAACGTGTTACAAGTGACTCAAAACAAACTAAACTAACCTAGCAGTGAGCATGTTGTGGGCCTTTTCTTCCCAATGTTCGCAGACAGTGAGCAGCTCTTGTAAGCGGGCCATGGTTCGTTCCACACATGCGTGAGGTGCCAGGCCCACTCCTTGATCTATGAGCTGCCTCATGCAATCTAGACTGAGGTTGGCCGGCTCGTCGCTGGCTTGCTGAACAGCCTCCACCCAGCGGGCCTGCTCCAGTCTCTGCCTCAACAGTGCCAGCTGAGGCAACTCCACATCCAGGCCTGCACCTTCATCGAGGAGGCTTTGGAGGGCAGAGGAACCCGACATGTCCTCTGCGAGGAGATCCAAGCTCTGTTGCTGGAACTGTTCGACACGACTTAAAAGCGCCTGTGAAAGTGTAGAATTGTGATCAATATATCTTGGAGATGAGAAACAGCATATAGAAATTAAAACAGATAGATGTGCGGTTGAATACCTTTAAGAAAGGGGCCTGTCGAATGGTACAGGGCAGATCATACAACTGATTGACAAACGATCGCAGTTCTTCTATAGTGAGCTGGTTCTGAGACTTTCCCCCACCTGAGCGATACCTGTTAACAGAGTTAGATGCTACCACCTGGTCTAGTTTAGATGGATTGGTCATTTAGAATGAAGAATCAAATGTACCTCGTCTGTCTCTTGCCGTTGAGAAGTTGTTGGGCCATTGAAGCGCTCCTCTCTGCGTTCTGAATGACTTGACGCAGGTGATTTAGCAGGTCAGTCTCGGGGTACATCTTTTTCTCTGCTTCTACAATCAAGGAGCGAAGATCCTCCAAATCTAGTCATGAGAAGAAAAAAAAACGTATTTTAGACTGACTTCCCAGAATTTCAAGATTTAACACTATTTCAAAACTGTATTGAGTGTAGTCACAATGTACCACTTTTATTATCCTGATCTGCTTTCAAAATCTTGTGAACTTTAGATGCCCAGTCATCGTAGGACTCCGCACGAGACGTCACAGCCTGGAAATAGGGGTTCAGTTCGGCAAGGGTGTATTTATAGCTGCGCAAGCAAAAGAAAAAGGTTAATTTGTAGAATACCTGTGAAATCTTTGAAGGAAAAACTCCTAAATTTTGCATTTGATCAGTTGCTCTTAGTTTTATTGTTGTAATCGCTTTTGGAAATACTCACTTGAGTGTGTAGCTGCTAGCAGGGCAGGAGCAGAGGTCTTGGATGTGGTGGAGACAGACCACCTGCTCGGGGCTACAGGGACAGGTGATGGCAGACAGGTAACAGGTGGTCCGGCACTTAGCACACTGCCGTTCCTCATCCGGCAGTAAGTCATAGTCAACCTGCTGGGAGTGCCACACACCCTAGAGAGATGCGTGAACACAATGGGATCAATTAGTAGACAGACAGACAGCATGCATACACAAACAAAGGCTGAAAAGACATGAGACCTAACGGTTATTACCAAATAGGCAAGTACTCAAGTACTCCTGTAGATTATGGTGATTGTCATATATTTACATTAATGTATTTGACAAACGATTTTATCCAAAGCATTTATAGTGCATTCATACACTGAGCCACAAATAAACACGGTATCAACTAATAAAACGCAATCTGGGAGCAGACAGGTTTAACGCCTTTAAAATAGGCACCTACCAGCTTATAGGCTTTCTCACGAAGATCCTTCTCTTCTTGAATCATAATGCTCATGTCGTTCTGAACAGCACAGGCCAGTTCTAGCTCCAGACTGTCTGCCTTGGCGGCGATGTTACAGAGCATCTCATCGTGGGAGAAAACGCAGTATCTGTTCAGAGATCGATAGTGCTCAACACACTTCCGTCCAAGAGATATCTGAAACACAAGACAGCATTTTAGTTTTTCCATTGAATTTAACATGAAATAAAAAGTGACCCCATTGAATTCAATACATTCTCCTGTTATAACTGTGAATGATACACATATGCTCACTGTTCTAAAGAGGGAAAGGGGGAAAAGTGCTTTAACTCGTAATCTGTAATGAAAACAACGAAATAAAATTAGGCACGATTTTGGACAATGTTGAGGTGTTCAGCCCTCATTTAAACAAACTCGCATTTGATCTGGTCCCACTGCGGAACGTACCTCTCAAATACACAAAAATAAAATCAAGGTCCCTCCTACATTTTTTCTTACTCAGAATTAGAAACATGTGACATTGCAGATGAAAAACAGGTTGCAAATGGCAACTCACACTAACTTCCAGATGTGAGATTTAATAGTTTCTGACAATGATGTTCATGTTGCATTGATTATGATATTTAGCGGCCGTTACCCAGTCTGCTGTGCAGAAGTTGACAGCCTCAGCAAAGTTAAAGCCTTGGTTGAATCCGCTGTGATAGGCCCTCGGGAAAGTAATGACAAACTCACCAGCACACTGGTTTGTACGGTAAATCTATAGAGGACAAATACATGAGTTAATCGATATAATGCACTTCACGTGAAGAATAAAAAGGCCACGTAGAGTATACAAAAAATGTGTTCAGTCTTCTGTGATTAATGGCCTTTGTTTCATCTATATATCCAGTGGGAACTCACTGGTACTCCATGATCCATGAGGATATTTGGATTCATAATAGTGACCAGCTGGTGGAGTAGGTCTGGCTGAGACTCAAAGAGCTCGGGAGCCAGGTTCTTCATCACTTTCTCCAACTTCTCAGCAGCGTAGCCTGGAGCGCCATACCACGTCTTTGGCTCTCCCCTGCAAATCAACAACAACAAAAGCTGAGTGGAGATCAAACATCTAAGTATCACTGCAAGTAGTGAAAGAGCAGATTCATATTGCAGTTTTTTAATGTAAAGAAAGAGTTGAATACCAGTGCAGATAGTTGATGGAATAGCTCCAGTGGTCTTCAATATGCCAGCAGAAGGAGGAGAAGCACATGCCCACGTAAAGCCATGGGAGCTTCATCCCACAGATGTCCGCTGTGACATGAGTCAGCACAGATGCTTCCAGTACTGGCATGTTGTTCAGGTTCCAGCCACCTCTCAGATAATCCTGGACAAAATGAAATGTGATTATTTTAATTAGTCGTCAATACTGCACCAGTAATCTGTAAGCTTTAAAGACTACAACAGGATTTCAATTAAAAGACATGAAGGAGAGAAATTAGACCCTGCAACATGACCAGGGTTTTACTGCGCATTTAAATTGCAAGGACTTCAGAGCAATTTGGTTACCTCGTCCTCTGGGGAGACTTTGAAGCTGCCGTTTTTAACAGGGAAGCCACTTCCAAAGTCCTTTGAGGCGATATCCGCCCCATACTCCACGGTGACGTCCTCCTCAATGGTGCTAACCAGTCGCCAGAACTCCTTTTCCACCAGCTCTGTGGGAACCATCTGCCAAACGAAACAGCCAGTCACTCAAAGCGCAAGGATAAAATAATTTTTATTGCGTCACACAATATCAAACATACATGAACAGGCATGTTGAAGTAGTCTGACTTGAATGAGTCCGCCATGTCCCCGAAGGTGCGGAGGGTGTAGTCTCTAGAGGCCTGCTCGAACCCAAACGCCACTTGTGGCTTACCACACTCCTATAGGGAGAATATAAAAGCCAGTGTTAATGATAGCAAACATTCAGCAACGTATAATAAAAACAACCTCTTTCCCTAAAGAAATGCCATCTTTGTTATAATACATACCTGGAGACAAAATGAGCTTCTTAAAATAATCATGTGACTTTGTGTTTAAGAAAACGCCACACCCATGTAAAGTCACACGAGTTCAAAAACAATCATGTGACAAACACAAAGATTTTACACCATCCGTTTGCAGATGTAGGCAGTTGGGGAGTGGCTTACCTGAGCTAGGCACTTGGGGCACCTCCAGTCACCTTTGGGGACATCATGAAGGGGTGGGATCAGGCAAAAGGTGTGGTAACTGTCGTCACACCCATCACAAAGCAAGAGTCTATCTTCATCGCCTCCACCCCTACACACCAAGCATATATATTGCTCCACCTATGAGGAACAAAGAAATAAAAACAATCATTAGCACAAATGGAATGCAGGGCATATTTTCGATTTTGTGCAACATAAACTGTCCTCTGTGATTCTCACCTTTGATTTTTCACCCTCAATTGTTGGCTCAATGGGTTCTTGTTTCACCTGGATTGGTATTTCTTTCACTGGAAAGGATGTTGAATGTAAATAAACGTTTGTGGCAATATAGTTTTAAGTGAATCAGTAGAGAACGGGATATTTGAAAAAACACCTGGTTCCTGTTTTGCCGCACAGGACCCCATTCTCCTCCTCAGGTTAGGCTTGTCTTCACACACCTCACCTTGTTCTGATTTAAAACAGCGGCCCTATGAAGAGAAAAGCAATTTTTAAAAGACATTACGACTATTAAGGCATTGCTTTGCATTTAGGTATAGACTAGAGAGAAATGGATTATTACAGGTTCCAATGAACCAAGTCCAAAGAAGCTTTACCTCTGTCCGCTTGGCTCTGCGGGCAATAGTGCAGGTTTCTGCTGGTGTGACTGACTGGCGCTGGGGCAGATCATGGGGTTTATACTCCTTGTCTTTGGTGTCATTAGTCAGAGTTGGCTTCTGAGAGTTCTATTGTACAAAGAGATCAAAAATGTTAACTCCATGGCTGACGAGTGACAAGCACATATATTTGCAATAAAAACCTACAATTAGCATTTTTATTTGACTAATACAGACGCATAAGGCTGCATTTACATAAGCACTATATGTGTGTGCACATGGCTTCGCTCTTATCTAATTAAACAGAGTCACACGACAGCAGGGTGGACATCATTAAAACAAGAAACAGTCAGAGGCAAAGCCCATCACCCCTAGGTTATTTAACATGGGGTAAAAGCAGCAGGCATGTGGGTCTAGAGCTCAGGACTCAATGAATGAATTCACACCCCTTTATGGATGGGGGGGAGGTGCCGTGGGTACTAAATACATGTACTGTGTTACAGAGAAAACAGCTACTGAAGCCATAGAAACACAGACAAGCAGTGTGCCAGACAATACTACAACCAACAAAATTGACACTATACAGAAATATAAAGAAACAAATCACACGTTTATATTTAATCCTCTTTATAGCCGAGTGTCCTGAGGACATTTCTATATAAAACTTTTGTGCATAACATCCATCTTATTTTTTAAGGCACAGGGAATTTACACTTAACATATATGATGAAAAAAGAAACTAGGGCACTTTTCAACAATGCTAAATAAACCGGGTCACTATTTCTGTTTGGATACATTTAGAGGAGAATCTGTCAACAACAACAAAAAGAAAGCCTGTCAGCAATTGAAATGAACAATTATCTACAAGAATGCGCCATAAAAAAGAACAAGTCAGAAAAATGTAACAAAGTGAACAGAAATAAAAGATAAAAGGAAAAAAAGGGAAGTTATGAAAGTTCTTTTGCAGCCTCACCATAAGATTAGCTCCTTTCTGGAACAGATAGTAAGGATAAAGAATCCTCTCAAAATGAGCACGCAGGTGAGAGCCAACTGCTTTACCGGGAGCAAAACCCATCTTCATTGCAATCTGAGTCCATCTTCGCTCCTTGCAGACCACTTCAAAGCCTCCCTCCTCCTTGACAAGCTGGACAGAGACAAATGCAGAGGTGTCACTCCTCATAAAAAAACATGTTTATAGCCATATTTGATTTAAAAATGGCCTCTGATAAAATATGTAAATGCACTTTTAAATATTTGTAAAACTTACCTAAGAAACTTACCTGAGACAAAATTATGCGAACATTACATTAACATTACGTATCCAAGCTTTTGTTAAAGAAAACCATAGACCCACCTTGTAGAGCACATATAGATCCAAGGTTTTGCGCTCAACATGTGGAATTTTCAAGGTGCAGCCCTGCAGCTCCCAGAACTTTGCTATCTGGTCTAGAAAGTTCAGTTTCACTCTGGTCTGGGCCTAAGAAACAATACAACACAAATGAAAAAAAAAAAAAAAAAAAGTGTAGTATAATGCAATGTAAGTCGCCTTGGATAAATGCGTCTGCCAAATGCATAAATAAATAAAATTTATAATTTTATATTATAAAATGACCTATACATAAAAAATTCCAATAATTTGCAACTTGAGCAAGTTGTTTGCAACACTATTTTTGCAGCTTTGAACCAATGACCTTTTTTTCAAATTGACAAAAAACCCAAAGCTTTAAAGTAAGACAAAGGCCACGCCTGTTGCTTCAGCATTGGGGTTGGACTTAAGCCCCCAAATAAGACCACATGAATATGTCTGCAAACACAAAGTATCTGACAAGCAGGAGGAGAGAGTCCTTACCTCTAACTCATTGAGCCTTTGAATGCGTGGGGTGAAATGCAGTCTGTCCACATCACAGGCAAATGGTGGTTGCCATCCCTGACAAAAAACCCACATAGATTTAGCTTTTGTGTTTACCGTCAGACATCTAAAACCTAAAGCATATATAAATGTATTGACGTGTAATATATATATATATATATATATATATATTTAAGTATAACAGTACCTATAGCACGTAAATATAATAGTACAGTTATAATAGAACTGCTTATAAAACACATCAAAGTGATAGCATCATGTTGAAATACAATTAAATACACAAACACTACATAGCCTATTTTTAATGATCTGTATTGCTGTAGATGTAACCCAAACGTAGGGGTGATACAAAAACATATCATATTAAAATTCTAAAATCGACAACAGGAATATTTGGCATTGTTTTGAGGACAACAACAACAACATTCTATTTGAATATCGTTAGGTACTAAAATATCAACCACAAAGGCAGTATACTTATTATTAGGATGGATACTGGTGACGACAACACAGCTCTCTTTATCTTTCCACGGTCGCCGTTTTAGGGTGTTAACAACTATGAACAAGGCAAATCCAATAAAATGTATAGCCACGACAACAACGTGCACGACAATGTAACGTGCACGTTTAAAACGCGACCTGCATTGAATTTCACTTCTCTTTATTTACATGGAATTTCGGTTTAAATGGCCAGATGGCAAACCAAATGCAAATCCTCATCTCGAACAACATGGAGGACAACGGCGAAGACCAATTACCCTCCTGAAACTTGAGCAATAATTTTACATTTTTGTCTCAAGTTTAACCCTCAACTCATTTATCTGATAAGCGACAGAAATGTGAAGCGGTTTCCCACTGTATGTAAGGAAAAGTGGCCATTGTTAATTCAAGTCAATCTTTCCGAATCACTGTAACTGTACAAAATAATTATTTATTTGACCCAGGTGTTGTATTAACAGCATTTTTTTTTATTGATTTGTATTTACATCTAGAATCCAAGTTAAATGTCATATTTTAGTAAAATGTTTAGACGTTGAAGAGAAAAATAAAAGGAAGTTGTTGCGTGGTAAATGTTGCAGCAACAGCACAAGTTACTAGTATAAAGCATTCGCAGAATGTTTAAAAATAATGTAAAACGAACTCGGGAAAAATACTTGTCATGGTTTACAATTTCAAGTATTAAGGTTTGATTTGGACTGTTTGGGTGGATGCCTAACGTTACTAACTAACATTGATTTAGAAGACAATAACAGTCATTGTATTATGTGATCCAACACTGTCCATCAATCAAATATTTATTTAAAGTATGTGCACAAACTCAGACGTGACCCCCAAATTATAAATTTAACAAAAACTACCTTTCTAAGAAAGTAGCTAATGTTGTTGTGGTGGGTAAAGGAGTAGCCACACGCGAGCATTCACGCATAGCTAGTAGCTGCGCGCACACGCTCACGCACAGTTACGAACGTTCGCAATGGCTGGAGCCGCAATCCGCCATGTTGAAAAAACCTGTCTTTAGAAAAGTGTTTCGAGATTTAACCGAGGGCTGCAATCTACGAGTAAAAACACTATCGAGATCTGACTTTCATTTGACAGTTCTGTTATATGTCGAAGAAACTTACCGGGGGCGGTCGGATCTTGCAGATGCCAGTATTTTCAGCAATTGGACGTATTTTGTTGATGAACCCAAAAGGGTCGGCAAATTCCTCCCAACTGGGCTCAAAGACAGGACACTCCGGTGGTGGAATAAACTCGTTGGGTCGTGAATGGGTCATTCTGGGGAACTTGATCCAAACGATGACATGCGGAAACTGCAGTAAACTGTTTGAAGTTGAAGTAAATGTTTTAATTAGTCTCGAAAATAAGCCATATTAAAGAATGATTACACCTGAACTCCGACAATTAACATCCTCATCCACTTTGGGAAACGTACACACAGACGAAGTGTCGACGTTACAGTGCTTAGTCGTCTTCCGCTTACAAAAATAGAGACGCTGCATTTTCCCATCTGACATCATTACACATTTAATGGTCGATTAAGAAAAATATATTTGCATATTTCCTAAAGCTATTTTAAGTGAAAAATAAACCAGTACCGAAGTTTTTTTTTACAATAAATGCAAACAAGACCTTTGTTTGTGTAATGGACAACAACATGATTAATAAAAGTACTTTATTCAATAAACATTTTTTTTTACAAATTAAACAAGGTAGTTGATAAAAGATCTGACACACGTAAATGTCGTTAAAACTCACCCAGAAAGCGTCCCATTTTATTTGCAAAGCTCAGGAAAATGCCATTGTTTATTTTTTCAAAAAATTACATACAAAAATTAAATAACAGTAAACAAATTAAATAAGTCATTGCTTCCAACAAAACATCTAGTCATAAACTGTATTTTAAATGTATATATTCATAAAAAAATCCCACTTTTAAGTATTTGTGTGCTTTGACGTCTGTCCAAAAGTAAAGCTTCTATTGAATTAGAGAAGTGACTTGCGCGGATTGATGTGCCATAGTTTACAGAGCCTCATTTTCACCGGAACTACTTCTTTAAATGGACTCTTTTAAGTTACCCACTCGGAAGTAACATATGTTGCTCGGGGACGGCGGTTAGCATTAGCTTTCTTGGTCCGCTTGAAATCGAAATTCACGATTAATCTCACACACCGCGCAATGTGGTATAAACGGTGCTCTCAGACCATCAGATAAACCGTGTGGACTTGTACCGTCACATGACCCGAATACATAACGCAGCAGGATCCTTCATCGCAAATGAAACGCTGTGCCAAGACAAAAAGTATCTCACCGTGCCGGGGTTGCAGTTGACTTTTGTTTTTACATTTCTTTGTGTTAGGGGTCCATTATCATCCACTGTAGAGTTCCATGCAAGCAATATCTACAAGCACGTACCACACGTCAACACGGAAGTCTTGTCGCCCCCTATAACACAGGACAGATATGCCCGGTTCTTCGATCCGCCTATCGGTGGAAACGGCCTCATTTATTGTACAAGTGAGTAGTGAGGTGTGGCAGTTCCAACGTGATGTTTTACTAACAAATATTAAGGCAACTTACTGAATAAAAGTAATAATCGTTTAAATAATGCCAGTATGTGTCCTTAACTCACTTTAAAGCATGCATTGCCAAGTAGTTTCATGGTGGTTACTTTTTTTTAGTATGAGACATTTTGGATCAGCGGGGCCTTTAGAAAACTATACTGTAAAACCACAAGACTATACAAGCAATACATTCTATTCTACGCTTACACCTTAATATGTTAAGTGCATCCATTAACATTTATACAAAATGCATGACACTTTGAGAAAAGATTAGACCTTTATTTGATCTCAGTTTAATATTACAAGTCTTTCAAATGATCAAGGACAAATATTGTCAGTTGATAAGCACTGTCCTTCTCTTCATACACAGACGTGGCTTCGTGTGTTATGAAAACTAAAGTGATAAGAGAGATGGAAAAGGCCTTGTATTAGGAAATGTTTAAAAGCATTATCTCTGTCTATGGCAGACTGAGCTAAAAGCCAGTTATGATACAGACAGGCGCAGCTGTATGTTATTGTATATATAGGTTGGTGAGTATGAACACTTTATAATAAAAAAGTACAAACAAACAAACAAAATCACTACTACTTTTCTTGAAACAATCAAAATTCTGCAAGAAAATAAAACAGGTTATTTTCAGTTATGAAGTCTCTTAGTCATATGTCATTTTCTATTCAAACACGTGCTCTATTCGTGGTTCACCCTGTCCAATGCCACATAAAAGCTCTTTTTGTCATCCAGGCAATGCCAGCCAATGGGTCCAATCTCACAATCTGCACAAATAAGGTACTTCACTTTGCCAACATCTTTAGTAAAGCCCACATTCTCAAATGTGTACATGTCATCAACCAGCCAGTGGGCAGTTAATGTGTCTCCATCCAATGTTCCTTCTGACTGACCTATTGAGGTTTTCTTTTTCATTGAAGGCAGAAACAACTGGAAGGGATTTGACAGAGAAAAACATAGTATGGTTGTGTTAAATGTTATCATGTTCAATCACTTAACTAACTACATATAAACGCAAAAATATTCTATAATAAATTATTATGTTATGTAACATACACCGTTTACGAGTGTATTCAAATGTTTCACACCAGACTAGAACAAAGTTACCTCTTTTTCTGCAAACACTGCCATGCCTGGACAAAGCACCTTAGAACCACATCGCTGGCACAACACCGCTTTCACATTTTTCCCATCTTCTGACACAAGAGATGGGTCTACTGATCTCTCGGGAGAGGAGCACTGTTTACTGTCGTCCATCTTGGCACACAACTGCGTTCAAACTGAAATTTTACAATCCATTAGAAATAAAATTGTATTGCTGTCAATGCATCTGATATACTCATATGTATGTATTAGCTAGCAGGCTAAATTAACTGGTAACGTTAACAAAGAGTACTCGCCTCTGACGTGGATCATGAGGTAAATCTCCTCCTTTTCAAACAAACGTATTACCCAAATATTTCCCTCAGAATTATGGACAAGTTTAGTCAAGTAAAGCTAAATATTATACACTAGTTGGAAAATACTAGCTGATTTAACCGGCTACTTGCTAATACTTGTGCAACTGCCAAAGCAGACCGGCTGAAAACAAACCACCTTATTTCCACGTTCCTCAGCATCACAGAGACTCCATTTTCAGACTACGCATTGTGATAGCTGTGGTAATACGACAAGAATAGTCCAAAAATCTAATGCCCGTTAATTCATTCTATTTTGTTCATTAAATTATAAATGTATTCAATCAAAACAACAAGACAAGAGAGCAGAGATTAAGATCCATAAATATTTATTAAAACATTTGACTTAAATGTAAATGATTTAACCCCTCTACACATAACACATGAATATATGGATGGTTTATTATTTGTGGTAAAGCCACACAGTGAGCTTAATTATTTAAAAAGAATCATACACTACTTTATACAAACTGCAGTCTGAGAAAGTTAATAAATGACAACACATTTTTTATATAATTTGATTGGATTGCTTGCTAAGATAAAGTATTAGTTAATTTTGTGACTCGTGAAATTTACTACACTGTAGTTTTGGCCCATCTATTTAAACCTATTTCCAGTGGCCTAAGGCACAGGAATAATTTTATACTTTACAGGAAAGTTTTAACTTTACAGGCTGCACAGAGGTATCTACGCAGAGGCTTTAACATTGATTTTCAATATCTGAGCTGTAAGGTGCAACTGTTGACCTGTTTACTTTTTTGTTTGACCTAGGACTGTTTGAACTGTAAATGTTCAAAGCAGGTAGACTTTAAATCAACCCTCAAACCAAGCTGCCCTTTGCACATTTTCCAGTCAGTAAGTAACAAAATTAAAACTGTAGCTCAGTGGTTAGAGCATGGCGCTAGCAACGCCAAGGTCATGGTTTCGATCCCAGGGATTGCACATCCTCAAAAACAAATGCATAGTATAATGCAATGTAAGTCGCTTCGGATAAAAGCATCTGCCAAATGCATATATGCAAAATGTAAATGTAGACATTCATCAGTAAATTTCAGGGCAATAATGAACGTGATGCATTATGACTTCTCTACAACTTTTTGAAAAGTGCTTTTCACTTAAAAAACACAAGATTGTTCTCAAAATAAAAGGTTCACACTAGCCGCAAGTTACTCTTTCAGCCTAGGGTGCCCTTTAATCACACACAAGTACTTTCTGTTCCTGAATTGAGTTCTGTCTATGAAATGATTAACCTCATCCCCACATCTATGCATTGCTTATAAACTGTAACAGTAAGAAATGATAAAGGGTAAAACTCAAACCAATATGGAAAATTAAATACAAAGAATAAAACAGCAATCATCAAGGAAAACTGGGCACTGAAATGATAACTCATAAGGAATGGGTTTGTAGTTCATAGGTTGGAGATTTTAAAGGAGAGTATCGTCTGTGCAGCCTCCCTCAAGGCCATAGCGGAACTCCTGCAGGTTGGACACCCCATAGAAATGAATGAACGCTGCTGCCACCACCAGCACATGAAATATTTGGTGTGAGTGAAACTAAGAGAAAGAGAGAAAATTAAGAAGTTTGCAAATCACTGTATTTCAGTATGAGCTCCACACAAGCAACCGATACAGAACAAATGTTAAAAAAAACCTCTAACTTACCCAAATATCACACTTGCCCGGGAAATAACGCTCAGGGATTCGTGCAGCATAGAGCCCGGCTCCTGTGATGTACATTGCACCCATTAAATAGAACCAACCCATCTGTCCAACCGTAGTGGCTTTGACAAAACCCTCCTCAATGATGAAGTGCATGGTGGGGACAATTCCACTCAGGCCAAGACCCATGAAAACTCCTATAATAAAATAATAGCATCAAGATAGCAAAATAGCATCAAGAAAAATGGCCTAAAGCGAACCAACATGAACAGGAATGTCATTTACTCACCCTCAAGTTGTTTCAGATCCGTACAAATTTCGTTGTTCTGATGAACACAGAGAAAGACATTTGGAAGAATGCTTGTAACCTAACAGTTCTTGGCCACCATTGACTACCAAAGTAGGAAAGATTATGGTAGTCAAAAGTGCCCCAGAACGGTTTGCTTTTCTACATTCTTAAAAATATCTTCTTTTGTTTCCAACAGAACAAATAAATCTATTAAGCTATTTTTCCTACTATGGTAGTCAATGGTGGCCAAGAACTGTTTGGTTACAAGCATTCTTTTAAATATCTTTCTCTGTGTTCATCAGAACATCGAAATTTATACAGATTTGGAACAACTTTAGGCTGAGTAAATGAAGACAGAATTTTCATCTTTGGGTGAACTGTTCCTTTAAGGCAACCGTGCCGTACATCACCTGCTCTGGTGGGCCTGTGACGGGGAGTGGAGAATCGGTCCCACTGAGCGACGACGATGGCTGCAATGCCCAGCACACAGACGACTGTGAGGTAGATGAGACGTGGCTGAGGTGAGCAGTAGAACGAGTAGTAAAGCCAGGGCACGAAAGAGCCCATGATCAGCAGAGCAATGCCAGAGTAGTCAAGTCTGAGAGACAAACACAGGAAAAGAGAATAATGACCTTCAAGTCACTTTAACAATAAACTGCTCAAATAACAAGGAACCAGTGAACTCACTTGGAGAAAGTGCGAGACACTTTCTCAGAATGGCAGTAGACGGTGTGAAAAAGCCAGGAGAAGCTGAGGCACAGCACGGCACCCAGGAAGAACATGCCAAACACAACATTCTCCTGCAAAGGGGCCATGAAGTACATGTTGGGCCTCAGCATGGTAAGTGTGCCCAGACACAAGAACAAGATTAACCCTGTGTAAAATCAAACAAAAAAGAAAAACATACAGCCGCTTAATTTTTTTACACATTAACATGATAAAATATTATATGTTTGTTAACAAATGTGTATTGACTAAAGAAAAAAGTTTATATTTAAGCATGACTAACAGGTTTCTATTGATCCCACATGCTCTCAAAATAAGAGTGGTGTTTGTTCCCCAACCTTGTAATCGATCTGAGGAATACTTAAAGCACTAAATATATGCATGAAGTGCACAATAGCCTCACGTCTCTGTGACGGCTCAACAACGTAACCCTAACCTACCCAACAAATGAGTCCAGATATTCCCGGTCTCTGTGTGAATCCTGAAAATGCTCCTGAAGCAGGCACGGAAGGAGGGCATGGGGGGCCGATGACCATGCAGGAGGTAGTCATTGTCTTTCAGCCACTCCGGTAGGACGTGAAAGGGAATGACCCTCCAGCGACCTTCCCACACCTGCCGAACAAAAAGCGACCGTGAGATTCTGTATTACCACTATGATGACTTTAATTTGCATGTTTGATGGTCACACCTTGTGCACAAATTCCTCCATCTTCTCCATTGCATGGTGAGCCTGCAGCGGTAGAGTCAGAATGTCTCCAACATCATCATCATCCTCTTCATCATCCACCAGACCACTGGCTCCCTGCGGAAGCAATCAGCATTTGAAATGAGCCTGGAACATTTTGTGCTGGTACTGAATATCAAACGCTGGAGATTGCAATCCAGTCAAATGAATAATTATGTCGCTTGCCTCTGACTGGAGTCCTGGGGCTCCACCAGGGCCATTCTCCTCCAGCAGGGGACCAAGTTCCATCAGCTCCATGTCAGCAGGAACATGGCATTCCTCCGTGACCCGGCAGTCCGCATGACTGGCAGACCTGATTTGGCCTGACATCAGTAGACTGCCCTGTAACTCCTCCTGGACCTCTGAAGCCTCCTACTTCAGTTCACTGTGTGTGAAAAATAGAGCTTCAATCATAACAAAACTTTATTGACAAAGTCAACTCATGACAAAGTGGGTGACTCATAATAACAATAAAGACAGTTTACCTCTGGCAGAGCTTTGACTAGAGAGGCAGGTCTAAACCAGTCTCCTGGTGTTTGCTTCTCTGTCAATTTGCATTCAGTCTTGAAAACAAAACACGTTTTTTCACATTTCAAGTTTCATTTGTAGTGATTTATGTTTTTATAACCTCAATAACCATGTTATCTGTAATAAAACGTTTCATTTGTAGTGATTTATGTTTTTATAACCTCAGTAACCATGTTATCTGTAATAAAAATAAGTTATTGTAATACGAACTGTAATTCTCTGTCAAAAACACCGCTATATGTTTACGATAATAAAACCATAAATAGTTTTCCTAAAAGATTAGCTGTGCCTAAAACGCACATAGTAAACGGTTTGCCAATTGCGAATTGAATTTGTTTATTCGACAGAGTATATATTAATTTTATATTTAGCATGAGCACGGTGCTGACGTAACAGTTAAATAACTACGGCTAACGGTAATTAGCCTGCTCGCTAACAAACGCATTTCAGGCTTTTTCGGATGATTTTAGAGGACGAACAGACAAAACACCGGTACACGTCACGACACAACACTTACGGATTATTGCATGATAATACATAACATATAAAAAATACGAGGACAATCACTATAGCGTTACCTATTAAAAAAATACCTTAAACAATAAATTAATTATTAGTGCGAAATTTGGGATCTTTAAATGGCAAACGCTGTTGAAATGGAGCAGGTTAGCATTGAGACACAGAAACCGCTACTGTGTCAGGATGCGTGTTAGAATAACATTTTACATGGCTTTCTATTGCAGTGGCATTTTATCGTTCGCATGCTTACCTGAGCTAGTCCTGATCTGCTGTTGAAGAAATGCGATCTCTTCCGGACGGCGACCAAAAACCCGCAGGACGAAGAAATAAAGAGTTGAAAGCTGCTGTATGCGAGACAGCGGGTCTAAACTGGCTCGCTGTTGTCTTAGAAATAACACCATAGCGACGCCATCTGCTGGTGATGGTTGATGCTGCATGAAATAACTTGGCAAAACATCTATAGCTGTTATTAGGGGCACCGAACCCATTTATTTGGTGGCTTAAAGGGATAGTTCACCCAAAAATAAAAATTATATCATCATTTACTCACCTTCGAGTTGCTCCAAATCTGTATAAATTTCTTTGTTCTGATGAACACAGAGAAAGATATTTGGAAGAATGCTTGAAACCAAACAGTTCTTGGATCCCATTGACTACCATAGTAGGGAAAATTACTTGAATTTTTTTGTTTTGTTCTTTTGAACACAAAAGAAGATATTTTGAACAACGTAGGACAGCAAACAGTTCTGGGGCACTTTTGACCGCCATTGTCATTTTTCCTACTATGGAAGTCAATGGGGTCCAAGAACTGTTTGCTTACAAGAATTCGTCCAAATATCTTTCTCCTTGTTCAACCAAACAAAGAAATGTATACAGGTTTGTAACAACTAGAGAGTAATTCATGACAGAATTTTCATTTTTGGGTAAACTATCCCTTTAAGAAGTGTTTTCAAATTGTAATCTCCAGCAGGTTTTATTTCAATGTATATAGGTCCATGCAGTAAGGGTGAAACTTGAAACAGAGACAAAATACTGAAATGCTTTTAAGCGTGAGATTTGAAGATAATCTCGTCACATTTATCCAGCATGTGCTGACAGGCGTTAGATAAAATCATTCCCTCCATCAGCTCTGTTTCAAGATGGACACATTTTCTGATAAAACAGGAGGATTTTGTAGACAATCTCCATTTCGGTTGTTTAGTGGTGACGTAAGGAATACCGTTTCCGGGTCAAAGCATTCATTTCAAGCGGGGCTACAGTTAAAACAGCTGTTAATGAGCACTGTTTACTCACATCACATACTTAAGCGGAGCTTTTAACAACTCACAGTATACACTTCAGTCTCATGGTTTACGGAATCTCCGACATCAATATTTGAATAAATTATGAAAAATTAATCACTGACTGGCCATGTGGGATTTCGTTACGAAGATAAAGGTTGGGATTCTGACTTCCCGATAGTTTAACAGCTCGCCATGAGCGTATATTAGCATTCTTTGTTGTTTGCCTATTGCATTTTATTGAGCGTTTGGACCCGGAAACGGTATACGACCTTCCATATACATTGGTGCGTGACGTCAGACTAAACAACCGAATAATCCCAAATTCTTGTTTTAGCCAGTCTGTCAATGCAAATATCAGCATTTCACAATCCCAAAAATACTTAATGTAGTGTTGTTCTAAACACACTCTGTTGGAAAACCAAGTAATTACAGGACGATGCATGTGAAAACACTTTAATAAGCAACTCACTCCACCTTCCTTTAGTGCATTTTGTTTAAAACACAGCCATTGCGTTTTAAATCTTTTTAAACACGGTTAACATAAATATATGGAGTACAGCATGCATACAAAATACCCCAGTGACAGCAAATATATCTCATAACAATGTACACAATGTCAGTCAAGTCACATAGGCACATTATATATATATATATATATATATATATTCAGCATTAACGTCCAAAAGCACACATAATACATAAGTGACTCTTCAAGTGCATTAGATTGGGGCTCTTCTATAATATCAGCATTTTATCATGATCTCTTACAGCATAACCGAACTCAATCCACGAATGTGAATGGCAAGCCTGAGTACAGTGCAGACCATCTTTGCATTGCATTAAATAAAGGCTTGTAATATAAAGAACAAATCTTCCCTTTCAACAAAATAGCTGGTAAACGCTATATGTATGCTCTGTAATTGGGTTACTCGCTATGCAAGCTCAAATTTACTTTAACGTGATTGTGCACTTGTGGCATTTGGCGACAGCAATTTAGCGTCTGTGGAGTAATCTGTGACCCTGCACATCCACAAAGGTCTAAAAGGTGAAGCGTTGGCTTTGCCGGTAGCCTAGTTTGTCCAGATTGGGATTACAGGCAAACTGGATCATGGGAGGAGGGCCGCACATGAGGATCATACAGTCATCACTGGGTGGAGGCAGATGCTCCTGAATCATCTCAGCATTGATGAAGCCCTGGCTGTATTCCCAGTCTGCACACAAGTACATACAAGTAAATGTGGAAGAAAGATCATGTGCCAAACAGATATTTCAGGCACAGCTTTTATATTGGAGAAATTTGATTTTATTAGAAAGCCTCATACCAGCGGGTGCTTTGTCCACTGTGAACCACAGTTTGAAGCGATTTGGATGTCTTGCCTGTATCTCCTCCAGCTCATCCTTCAGCAGAATGTCCTTCTCAGTCTAGAAAACAGAAGAAAATAGATTTACGCTTGCTAAACATTTGGCTGAACATCATTTTCCTGGAAAGATTAATTTATAAACAAACCTTCCATCACTGGAACATCAGCTCAGTGATTCATTATACGCACTCGGTACACCCAAAAATGATTATTTATCATTTAACTGTCTTATACTTTTAAACTATCTTTCACAGCACACAAAGCACGCTGCTCTTTTTCTATACAAAACAAAAGCACATGCTGCTTCACAGATTTAGAGAAAAAAATATGCTAATGAAAGAGGTTTGTATGACTCATACTTCATTCCAACACATCAATGCCACACAATAGCTTCGCGTTTAAACTTTGTTCCCGTGAAAACAAACTTTCGCCTGCAGAAATGATAACGCACTTAAAAGAACAGTTCACCCCAAAATAAAAATTCTGTCTTCATTTACTCACCCTCAAATTGTTGAAAGTCTGTATAAATGTTTTTGTTATGATGAACACAGAGAAAGATATTTGGAAGAATGTTTTTAACCAACAGTTCTTGGCCACCATTGACTACCATAGTAGGAAAAAAAACGTTATAAATTTCATTGTTCTGTTAAACACAAAAGAAGACATTTTGAAGAATGTAGGAAAGCAAACAGTTCTGGGGCACTACATTTACATTTATTCATTTGGCAGATGCTTTTATCCAAAGCGACTTACATTGCATTGTACTACACATTTGTTTCTGACTATATGCAATCCCCTGGGATCGAACCCATGACCTTGGCATTGCTAGTGCCATGCTCTAACCACTGAGCCACTACTGACTACCATTGTCATTTTTTCCTACTATAGTAGTCAATGGTGACCAAGAACTGTTTTCTTCCAAATATATTTCTCTGTGTTGATCAGAAGAAAAAAATACAGATTTGGAACAACTCGAGGGTGAGTAAATGAAGACAGAATTTTCATTTTTGAGTCAACTGTGCCTTTAAGAAATGATCACAGTTATAGCCATTTAAACCATCCCTTCATATCTTTCTAATGGGACACCAACCTGGTTGGCAAACAGCAAGCTGCATGTAGTCGTGTCACCTGGGTTCTTCATGATGTCACGAAAGAGCTGCAACATTGGCGTAATGCCTACACATGGAGGAGAGCAATTGATTTGAGTGATCAGGCGGACACAGAAGGCTTTATCATTAGAAGCACCAAGTAGGAAACCACTTTACCCGTTCCTCCGGCTATAAGACCCAAGGTTCTTTCAACCTTGATCTCAGCAGCTGTCTTTTTATCAGCTTGTAATGCAAACTGACCTGTCGGGTGGAGATGTAGGTGTAAGGTGTGGTCACTGTGTAAATACAAACATCATGTCAAATATGAAGGAAACATGCATGAGTCAGACCTTGGCCCTTGTACTCCATCAAACCTCCTGGTCCTCTGAAGTCAATCAAGTCTCCAATTCTCAAACTCTCCAAGTACTGGGACATCTTTCCTCCTTCAGGGAACTTGGGGTGCACATTCTTAAAGTAAATCTGCAAAGTGACATACATGTATATGAAAATCCAGATTCCATACGAAAACCCAATGAACTTGAATGAGAATGTAAGCATATGGACAAAAAGAACCTTAACAACTAGGTCAACAAATCCTTTGTCATCGTCGCTGGACACTGGTGTGTAGGGACGCACGGTCAAGCTGCCATCAATCCTGGCAGAGAGATAAACATGCTTGCCTTGAAGGAGAAAGACAGAGACAAGAGCAGTTTGAATAATCCACCAATACATTTACACATACAGTGCGTCCTTATTTCCACATGCAAAACTCATTTCAGTTGTGGGATCTGTATTCTTTAAACCAAGCATTTTCTTTCTATTAGCAGCCGTGCTTCTAAACCATCAGTCCACCTCTGCCCGCTCACAATCAATATGGCTTGACTCATAAAGATTGCTTACCTACTGGTAATCCCAACACGTGCTCTGGGCTGGGCAAAGCAAACCGGAATTTGCGGGTGTCACGGCTTACAATCTATGGAAAGAGTGATTTATTTTAGTGAAATGCAGCATCCTAACACAAAAATAAAGTGCATTGTGTAAAATTGAGGATTTATGTAATACCTCTTTATCAATGAGCCTCAACTGGTATTTCTCAGAAGGATTAAGCAGTGTAATCTTTGGTTTTCTTTTTCTGCTCAGGTAAAGATATCCCAACACACCTGCTGTTGAGACCAGCACTACTCCAACTGTCACTGCAGCAGTCTGAAAGACACAGAATACTGAAATGTGAACAGAATTGAAAGCCCAAAACATAAATTCATAGCAGACAATGATAAAGGGGTAACGTTAATTTAAGGATATTTAAGCACACACACGTAAGTACGTAAATATTGTCTACGGTCTCTGGTAACAGCTGATTCGATTTCCATAATAAATTTGGACATAATAATTTAATTGCAAGACACTAAAAGCACATCTTTATAATAAACACGACTGCATTAAAATGTTGATATACTAAAAATAAGTGCACATGCTATGTGGAATAAACTTGGTGAAAAGCCAAAACAGTAACGTATTTTGTAAAGTATCTTTCGGAATGATATTAAACAGCTAGTATTAAACGTGTAAGATGCACTTGTTTAACATATCTGACTTACCGTCGTGTAACTCATGACGGCTGATCAACTTCAAGAGGATTCAGACAAGACGTAGACGAGTATGCAGCCAGTAGATTAAACATACATCGACATACCCATGAACATACAGGCGGAGAGCTTTATGTTGGAGACATACGACGCTGCGCCTCCTTTGCGCATAAAATCACGAAGCTGGATAACGCTCAGACGTCTATCCACATTATTGCACGATCTGATAATTGCCCCCGTTCCGTGTCTGTCTCAAAAACCGGAAACCCGTAGAACGAGCTCTAAATAAGAGTCCCTCCTTTTCATTTTGTCCAGAAATTCAAAGTTTATGTTCAAATTTTACTTTATTTATTAACATGAAAATCCAATATAATTTACAAATTCATGATTGTGAAAGTTACGTGATACACAATATAAACATGTTTATGAGTGATTAGAGCACCGATATTTTAAAATACAGGAGTTGTGTAAAAAGCAGACCATGGTATTGCATACTCTAGTTTCCCTGAAGCTTTACAAATTCATTCATATGCTTAGGCCATAATCTTTTTTACATAATTGCAAACATTGATGTGAAGCTGATTTGAAGTGGCTGAGAATATCTCCACAGCCAAAGCTTTTGTCTCCTCTGATCCATTCCACAGGGCCCGATAAACAGGTAATGTGTACCTCTGCTTTCCCTGTAAAAGATAACATAGAATTTTGTCTTTAACTTCCATACATGTAATATATTTATAAGGGCAGAGAACTAAATCTATATTTCAAGAGAGTAGCAAAACATTCTGACCTGACTGATGAGGAAATCACGAATATGTTGGTATCCCGGTACATGCAGGTTCTTTGCAACAATCTGGGCCCAGCGTAATTTTAACTCAGCGTTGTTAGACCCAGTAATGTGCGGGAAAAACTCCTCCAGCTTCTTCATATTACCTGTTGATATAAAAGATTATTCAGACTTTTGATTTAAATGGTTTCTCACTTATGCAAAAACATCTCCAACAACATATAAATACCATCTGGAAGGGGTGATTTGTCAAGGATCTTGTCCAAGAAATGGACCGTTTGGTAGGTCTTCCATGGTTTAGTATCAATTTGGGCAATGGATTCTAAGTCCAGGTTTTTGTTAACCCACAGTTCAGCTAACTGCTCTGCTGGTTTCATCAGCTGCTGACCAGGAGACAGATCAGGACAATATGGAGGCCAACCAGGCACATTAAGCCAGCTGTCAAAATCCAGACCTGAACAAACGAAACAAAAGCTGAGGACAAAAAGTCTGTCTGAACAAATGTGTTTCAGTGCAATTCAGTGTAACCAAAACAGTGCTTTTACAAATTTGTATTAATTGTAATCTTTTTGCAGACCTTCAAATTTGTGCACATTCTTCTCTTTCAGGTCTGGGAAATACTCCAGGTAGAACTCTAAAGCATCTTCTGCCACTACACTTTGGTACTTGAACTTATCCACATAAGCCTTAAAAAGAGACAGTTGTTGTTTTATTGAAAACAAAGTAAAGGGTCTGGAACTGTGTTTCAAAATCACATATAATTTATAAAAAATTCGGTGTCTTTTTTAACCTTAAGGAACATATCAAAGCGGGCTTGATCTCCTCTGAGGTGGGCCAGGTAGGACACAAAACAGAAGCCTTTCTCATAGGGTGTATCATTATAAGTGTCATCAGGATCAACACCTGCATAAGAAAAGAGACACAGACAGTTACAACCTAAAAATGTTTAAATACATAAATGTTGAAAATGTCTCTATATTTCTCACTCTCTCAAATTGTGTGCTACAATTGGATTGAGATCTGAGGAATTGGAGGCCAGGGCAACACCTTAAACTCTTCATTATGTTTCTTAAACCAATTCTGAACTATGTGTACACTGTAGAAGGATGCATTTTGCTGCTAAAAGAGGCCACTTCCACCAGGGAACAGCATTGTCATGAAAGGATGTACCTTGTCTTCAACAATGTTTAGGTAGGTAGTATTTAATAATAATAATAATAATAAACTTTATTTTTTATAGCGCCTTTCAATGTTGCTTCCTAAAGTGCTTTACATAAAAAAGTTCAAATAAGACATAGACATTTATACAATAATAACCAAGAAAATTAAAAGCAAAAACAACAGCCTGTAATAAAACACACAACAGTTATCTATAAGCAAGTCTAAAAAAGTGTGTTTTAAGAAAAGATTTAAAAACACAGAGATGTAGCCTGTCTAATTTCAGAAGGAAGGGAGTTCCAGAGTTTTGGAGCAAATGAGGAAAAAACCCTATCACCCATAGAACATAAGCATGTAGTGGGAACAGTCAGAAGGCCAGACTTAGAGGAAAGAAGGTCACATCCTGGCGAGTATGCTTTTAAAAGTTCAGATAGGTAATGAGGTGCCAGACCGTGCATAGCCTTATATGTAAGCATCAGGATTTTGAAATCTATGCAAAACCTGACGGGGAGCCAATGTAGGGACTCCAAAATAGGGGTGATGTGCTCCCTAGTTCTTGTCTTTGTCAGGAATCTCACCTGCAGAATTTTTAACATATTGCAATTTATTTAGGGTATTTTTTGAAACCCCTGCAAGCAATAATAATCTATATGGGAAAAATGTGTCGAGCAGTTTTTCTGCCACAGTAAAGGATAGCATCTTGCAATATTTCTAAGATGTAAGAAAGACGTTTTTGTTCTGTACATGAGGGTCAAATGTTAAATGAGCATCAAATATGACACCCAAGTTATTCAATTTAGTTTGAAACTCTAACACAGTGTGTGTCTAATTTAACATGATTGGCCAGACCAGCACGCAATAAATTAGAAAATTAACTACTGGTGATCTACCTGGTTCGATCTTAACCCGTAGTTTGTTGAGAGGGTGACCTTCTCCTGTGTTGTCCATGTGTTGACGCAGAAGGGCTTTAGCAGTCGCTGCCTCCAGGCATGTATAAGCTTCTCCTGAAATTAAAATAAGCTTCACTTATTAATAAAAATACTGGCCTATCACAAAGCAATTCACCATTGTAAGTGCTTTTTTATTTACTTCAAAATACTGTATCTCATACCATACAACTCCCTGCAAACTCTACGTTGAGCATACATAGTGAAGCCCTCGTTCAGCCAGAATTCACCCCAGGTGGCATTGGTGACCAGGTTTCCAAACCAGCTGTGGCAAATCTCATGCACGATCACATCGGCGAGAGAGCGATCCCCGGCCAGCAGACAGGGTGTGACGAATGTCAAACAGGGATTCTCCATCCCACCAAAAGGGAATGAGGGAGGCATGAATAGAACATCATACCTGCACAATTACATCATATGAAGTCTGAGACTATGATTGTTGTATAGTACAGTATAGTACTATTACACTATGGCAAAATTCTACCTTCCCCAGACATAGGGTCCAAACAGTTTCTCTGCAACTGACAGGAACTCTTCAATCACATTATCAAACTCTTGCTTGGCTGCCTGCAGTAAACAGGGCTCAGTCCAAACACGTGTCCTTAAAATATATACAAAAAATCAGTTAACCACAAAATTTCTGTAAGCTTTTCATTTTGTTGATCAAATAGCATGCAGAAAACAGCACGTCCTCTTCTCTGTAAACTGCAGAAAAGAATGACCACATAATTGTACAGTCAATCAGTGTCTATTTCTGGTGGAAGTCAAATGACTAACGTCATTTACACCACCTTTAAGTGGTAAAAACACTATCATTAGATGGACGAGTTTTCATACTTTAGTTCTCACCTTCTGTTATGTTATTCAGGAAATATGTTCTTACCTGGGTCCCACCTGAGCAGACTGCAAGTCCCCTACTGCCAGTGCTACGAGATAGGCAGGAATGGGATGATCCATAGTGAACAGGAAAGTGCTGTCTGTTTTTCTGTGCTCCCATTTATTAGCACTCATTACTGCTGTGAATCCATCAGGCACCTGTCAAGGATGCAGACCAGCTAAGTTCAATGTGCAATCATATGACAATGTTAAACTCTATCCATATCATTTAGACTAGAGAACAACAACAACATTTATTCTGCTTGGGCTCTTTCTGAAAGATACATGGGTGCAAATCATTCAACAGAAAATAATTAAATGTATAATCTTTTGTTCTGGCTCTGAGACAATTATCCTTCTCAGCTGATGTTACCAAAGCCTCTTATTTTTAAACCCACCACCAACCACCTTTTTTAAAAGAGAAATGTTATTTCCCAAAAAATATTTTTTCCCGTTAAATATCCTCTTGTACTTACATCGGATAAATACATGAGACTGAAACAAAAATAGGTGGAATACTGTGTCTTATGAACAAGCAGTCTGTATCAAAATATTTAATTCAGAATTTGATGACATATCACCGACCCAATGGCCTCACCTTAACAGCAGCTGAGTAGGTGCTTTTGACTGCTGGAGTATCAAAGCAAGGGAAGAAGGAACGGTTGAGCACAGCCTGACCTTGAGTGTAAACATAAGGCTTGAGTTTCCCAGCTGTCTGCTCTGGTTCCAGCCAACACACCTATGAGAGGATACATGAGTTTGGTGAGATGATCTGACATTACTTGCACAACAACAGCTGAGAAAGTGCTCTTTGTCATGGGCGCATGGAAGCCAGGGTGCGGTTGTAAAAGAATGGCAGCATCTTCTCAGCTGTCCAGACTGGGTTAGGTTATAGAGATGTGTGTGTATGCATGCATGCCCATGGTTAATAAATAAAATAAAATAAATGAATAAATGATAAACGTCATTACTAACGTAGACCTGAAGATTTTAAAACAATGAATAGGAGAGCACTCTTATAGGTCTTGTGATAAGTGTAACTTTCACTTTCAGTTATACTGAAATGATCAAACCAACAGTTACCCAGTACTGCAATATGAAATTTGAAAGGTTAGTGAGAAACAAATGCACGCTTACCCCTGGCCCATCAGAAGCTGTATATTTGATTGTAACTTGAAATTTGTCCCCCGAGTTGAAAGGTGTAGGAAATTTCACTATCAATGTGGTGCCATAACTCGTGAATTCCTGGACGAGAAACTCTGTTCTGGTCCAGTTTTGCTCATCGCGAGAGAACGAGATCTCTTGTGGCGATAGAGTTGGATGAATATCTAGCTGTAACTCACTCTGCCCATCCTGAATGCATTGAAACTGTATTGTTTCGGTGCCTGATACAACTTTCTTCTCAAAGTCCACATTAAGATCAAGATGAAAATGTTGTATTTTAAACTGACGGAAACTAGAGGAGGTTGCAACGTCTTCGGCTCTGTCTGAATACAGTGACAATGTTTTATCCATTGTGAATAAAAATCTGATGAGTTACAAGCAAACCGTCAGTGAGCGATCTGTCCGTTCAATCACAGACGTCAAGTGAATAGGTACTGTAAAACACTTTGTATGCTTCGGACAACAAATCGTTAAGCTATGTGAATGTGAGTCATCCAGTACAGTTTCTGCGTAATTGTTGCGCAATGTTGTTTGCCACGAAGAAGCTAGATGCGACAGAGAAATAGACCAAAGACGCTAAATGCTAAGCCTGCAATCATGGCTAAAAAAGCGTAACGCAGGAAGTGTACCAGAAGGAGACCAGAGGCGCTGTTTGCGGTTGTTGGTAGAAGGGATACAGCTACGGCCGGAAGTGGTGCAAAATCTCGCCATATAATTACAATAAATTACATTAGCTAACGCCTACACCTACCCCAACCCTAAACCTAACTCTACAATAATAACAAAAAAAATTTGCGTGACAAAAATTATGCGGTATTGAAGTGCGCATGCCCAGTGGAGGTACCTGTATCCTAGGTTATATGATTGGGTAAAGTTCCTCACGTGATCACCGTTTTTAGCAAGATGACAAAATGTTATTTATTTATAAATTTGAGACATCTGTACAAATGTATGTTTATTAATACATTAATTCCAGTCATTGTTAGCTCGCATATCACTAGAAATCCATATCAGCAATGTAAAACCAAAGTAAACTAATAGAAGGTGTGTGAAATGTAGTGGATTTCATTTAAAAAAATCTTTAGGAATTTTGTCATCACTTTTCTGTCACTAAAACCACAGCAAAGATCACTAGATTTTAAAGTTAGTTTACTATACTAATCAGTATTAGCCAGACCTGTTTTCAAAACTATCATAATCATTTAAAAAATAAACAACAATTCAAATCAATAAATACACCAGATTAAAGTGATTACAACGGATTTTTGAAATGTTATTCATTTACCTTAGTATTGACATACACTAACCAAAACACATAAAAATACACTTAGTATCAAATTAGATTTTATTTCATAGTACTTTTTTTTCACAAGATCATCTATAAAACTCTATAAAACAAAACAACAACAAAAAAACATGGTCTTTCACAGTAAAACTTTTTTTGCCATATTGTATGTTGTGACAAGGCGTTTGATAGAAAAAGGAGACAAAAGGCTTGAATCGCCCTCATCTCAAGTCTTCACTTTAGTCCATCAGATCAATAAATTATTGAATAAATAGAAGGGTGTCCGTGGTCAGGCCATCACACCTGGCTGGCAATCTCAGAGTCATCCTCATACATCATCTCTTGAGTCGTCACAATGACTCGCTTCTGGGAAACCTGGAATAACAAAACAAATCAACAAATAAGGTCACAACACCTTCATGGAGAAATCGTTTTCGCTAGTTTAACACTTAAGCTCTCCTTCACAAGCAGACTTAAGGTTTTGTATAGTCTTAATAGTAAACACAAGTAGGGAGTGACTGCACAATCAGCAGCTCTGTGGTGTTGACTGAAGGTGTGTCTCTAAAAATCCAGCAGGGGTTACACAACAGCTGTGACTTAAATCACAGAGTTCCCAGTAGTTCTTCCAACCAACCTTGATAGAGAATTAAATGACTCAGATGCCCAATATCTCCCCATGTATAGAGTCCCTGTGTAACACCATAAATTAACAGGGGGGAGATTTTAAACAGATATTGTATCCCGGCTTAAGATGTTGGAACGTCTCTCCCATCTGCTCCTGTGTTTGAAACACATGACTCTGTAAATCATTACAGACAACTGAAACATGATATGGGAATGAAGCAAATGTGTGTGTTCTAGGCAGTGCTGATATTCCCACATACAATCTAAATAAACATCAAAGAAATGATCCAAGACCACTGGCGGAGATGAGAAAGGACTGAATTAACCGATGTCTCACTCAATAGTGATGTACAAATAAAAACACCACAAAATCATGCACCTGAGTATTTGGATTGAGGTTACAGATTCCTGTGGTTGTCAGGAAGTTTCTAAATGAGTGAATGTGGTTTAGTACACAACCCAAGTTTATTAATTTTCTGTCTTTTAGGAATTTGGTCAACATCTCAAATTAATTCAGAAGGGAATTTTCAATCATTTGTAATGCCGACTTGCTGGTACATGTGCAGTGCATTACCCAAGTGTCCGATTGCACATTTTTAGCTTTGTGTAAATGCTTCTCTCTCAGCCCAGAAAAACAGATTTTTTTTCTTGTTTAAAATAGGTTCTGTTTGGGATTCATTTAAACAACAATCACAAAGGCATTCTACTAAATTTAAACACTAGGCTCCTGTGACTTACACATTTCATGGTATGTAATGAAGAAAAAACTTCACTAATCCATCAATTAGTACTGGTTTAGAGTGAACATTAGTAGGTCTTCAGGAATTACCCTTCTGGCATTTTAACAATAGGGCTGTTAGGTTGAGGTTGGATAGGTGACAGTCCATCATGTGCTCAGGTATTACTGCAACCTTATACACTATCAAATTCAATGTGGAAAAAAACAGGAGTAATGTCAGCTATTGGTTTCAGTTGGGAATACACCAGCTATTAAAATGATATTTACAGTCAAACAAAAGGTGCATTGGCCAAACACTTTATCTAGCAACAGATAATAAAGGAGGAAATGGGTTGGGTCGCTATCACAGTTTCCTTCCGTCCAATCAGGCCTTTGTCCCTGAGGAATGGAATGCTCACCTAGATATCAAGTTCACACGCTTTTAGCCACCATAAGCCTGAATGAAAGAGACGAAACAGCAGATCAACCTTGACTGCGTGTTTTCCCACCAGCTTGTTTGGTAATGGGAAACTTCCTGGCCATGTTTGGAATGGGAAAAATTTGTAGAAATGTTTCAACTTATTTACCATTATAGGAAAAAATTACAATGGTAGTCAACAGTGCCCCAGAACTGTTTGCTTTCCTACCTTCTTCAAAATATATTCTTCTGTGTTCAAAAGAACAAAGAAATGTATAAAGTAATTTTTCCTACTATGGTAGTCAACGGTGGCCAAGAACTGTTTGGTTACAAGCAAAAATCCAAATATCTTTCTCTGTGTTTATCAGAGCAAAGAAATTCATACAGATTTTGGAACAACTCGAAGGAGAGTAAATGATGAAAGAATTTTCATTTTTGGGTTAACTTTTCCTTTACGATAACACTTCACAATAATGCAATAGAAGACATAAAAGCAATATATTTTATTAGCATGTATTTATATTTGTTAATGTTAATGCCAATACAATTGTTCATGTGAGTTCATTATGCAATGTGCATTAACTAATGATAACAGTTACAACATTTGATTTCCAAAATGATAAATAAATGCTGCAGAAGTATTGTTCATTGTTAATTCATGTTAGCTAATGCATTAACTAATTGTTAACAAATACAACATGTTACTAAACACTAAGCACCTCAATTCATTGTGTTAAACGATCTGATAATGAAATAATCGAGAAGTCTTATAATTCCGTTGCTGTTCATTTAAAACAAGACAGGAAATTGTAATGTGCACATTGCATTCACCATTCATTTTTCTAAGGCCTTTTGCACCACAACCTGTTTTGCATATCTAAATATCTCCAGGCAAAAAAAAACTACACAAAATGACAATCATCATTTGGGTGCGGTTTGTTATTGTACCACTAATCTAATCCGAATCAAGAACTCTTTCGTACTGTAGCTCAACACCACACCTTGTTCTGGTAATGATCTCACTCTGACGAATCAGAGCATCAAGGAAACTGCACGTTCTCAGTAGCTATCCCTGTTTCTCAGACAGGCCCAGACAGCGCATACCTGCTTTTTCAGGAAATTCCTCCCCAACAGCTCGATACTCGACAGCAAGTCGATACAGCAGTTTTGGAATTTTATTTCCTTCTTTTTGGGAGTCAATGCATTTTCCACTCATTCGTTATAAGTGAAAGTGAAGAACAACTGTTTACCTGCTGTTCCTGGAACATGCGGTGCTGGGGAAGGGTAAGTGGAGACTCCTGTCCCGGCGCGTTTCGAATATGTAGCGCACCCTGTCTGTTCCGGTCCAGCGAGGACGGTCGAGGCGATTGGCGTTGGCTGCGCTGGTGCCATGATTTCAGTTCCTCTGACACCACCTGCCTGGGCAGGCCTCTGGTCGGGTGGTGAGGGCACTCTCGTAGCGATGGGGCCCGCGACAGTCTCACGTGGGCAGGCAACACCCTGCAACTTCTCTGCGGAGCCTCATTATAGTAGTACTCATAGTGGCCATTGGAATAAACAGGGGAAGGAGCCTGATGGCTCATGTATGACCTTCCGGTGTCCATATCTAAAGGATGGCCCCATCTGTCCTCTACGTACCCTCTGGGAAAACTAGGTGAGGACAGGTGCTGGTAGTTCTTGTAGAAGCTGGTGGGGGAATATCTCTGCGATACATGGTTGTCAGTGAGGCTACCGTATTGGTAGGCGTACTGGGGTTGGTAGGGCCACGGCAGCTCGCAGGGGTGCTCATGGCAGGGCGAGCTAGCGTACGATTGGACCGAGTGCTCAGAATTGCTGTCCTCAGAACTGGAGCAGTACATGGGGTTGCCTACGATTGATCTCATGGGGGAGTAATCTCGTGATGTCACGGCGAACTCTGTTAACCGTCTCCTGGGGCCTCTCGAGTGCCCGTGCTCACGGTCCAGATCATAAGGGGGCTCAGTGTTGGGAACTCTGCAAAATTAAAAATAGACCAATTTGTCAATGGTTTGCTCTTAATATCCAAAAACACAACTACAGATAAATCACGTGACAGTTGAAGAAGGTTTGTGAGCGAATCAGAAGCAGACCTGAGCGATTGTCCCCTGCGCAGGTGCATCTCAGGAGTGGAGGGTGCGCTGCAGGACTGTGTGTGTCTCAGGGCTGCGTGGGTGGGAATTTGTAACGGCATCCCAGCATCCACAAGACAAACCTCCAGAGGAGGCAATGTGGGGGTAACAGCGGGACTATGTGTTTGTGGAGAAAAAAACCAGCTGCTTAGACTATTTGTCTTTCAAATGTTTACAAACGTGTTTCCTCCTAACATACTAATGTGACAACAATACATACTGTATGCCCTATAAATCAAGTTGGAACAGAACTACAAAAGAGGAGGTGTGGTCAAACCCACCCTAAAATTACTATGTGCTGTCTTGATGACTAGTTGTGAAAAAGTAGCTTTTAAAAGGTCAAGGCTTACATGATTTTCACGATATACACCACCAGTCAAAGTCTGGACAAAACTTCATTATTATTCATTTAAAACTTACATCAATCTTAAATTTCAGCTTTTTTAGAGCATGACAGACTGACAACATAACTTCAGTCGAGTGTGTTCACGCCTTTGACTGGCAGTGTATGATTAAAAAGATAAACATACCTGGATGTGGTGCTGCTAGAGTGAGATCTTTTCTGTTTCTGATAGGGCCGGTCCAGACTCGACTCCGTCCATGGAGAGTTTTGAATGGGGGCAGGGTCATAATCTACTGTTGGACTATGGCAGAGGTGCAGGTTCTCCAATGACTGCGGTGGGGTCTGGTGGATTATGACCTCAGGGGGCCGGTAAGAGGGAGTTGTAGGTATATGAAGAGGGGAATGAAAGCTGTTTAGGGGTGGAGGGTGAGGGTCTACTGCTGGAGCGGGAAGCTCGGAGGAATGCTGGGAACACTGACTCGCAAGCTCCTCTGAAATATAGATGAGAGATTCTTAATACAGAGTATTAATACATGGACAGTTGACATAACACTGACCTAGTGTAACAGATGCTTAACCATTAAAAACATTGTTCATTTAAATGGTGCTGTAATGTAAAAAAAGTTCAAGAATTAATAGTGTAAATATTCAATGTAGTCTCTCAATTAGTAGGAACTTACAACTACAATGAAAGCAAGTATCAAAATGAAAATAAAAAATGACATTTTCAAAAAATAAAAATACAACAGGTCTACATGAAAAATAGTTTTACATAGCAAGACGCTGCTGTTACTTATCTTAAAAAACAGTCACAATAGTCAACTTTCACTTACCCTCATCGAGCACAGCTGAGTCTGACAATGAGCTATCATCTGAAGTGCCTTGATAAACAGATAGAACACAGATTGAAAAAACATATAACGCAAATAAAACATACACATAACATAATCTTGATGATAAAAGGCCACTGTTGAATGTTGGAGTTTTTTACTATTTGTTGGGACAATGCGAACCAGCCTTAAAGGGATAACTCGCCCAAAAAATTCTTTTAAAAACAATTTATCCTTGTGTCACTCCAAACCTGAATTTATTTCTTCGGCAGAACACAAAAGAAAATAATTTAACAACGTTGGTGACCAAACAATTTGGGGCCCCATTGACTTTCATTGTATAGACACAAAACCGCCAAGACACTTCTCAAAATGTCTTCATTTGTGTTCCACAGAAGAAAGAATCATATACATGTTTTGAATGACATGAGGGTGAATAAATGATGACAGAATATTTCTTTTTGGGTGAACTGTCCCTTTAAAAAACTCTCCCTCAATGTTCTCACCTTTTTGTGCAATCATGCCAGGGCGCGGTGAAGATCGGCTGCGTTCCAGTTGCAACCTGAACACGGCTTCCTGCAGATCTTTGAGTTTCTTTTCCTCATGCTGGTACTGCTGCAGACGGCTTCTCTTTACCGCCTTGCTGAGATGTTCCTCCTGACACAGCCTCTGAGCCGCCACGTATATCTGCTGCTGCAGAGCCAGACCAGTTTCAACAGAGCTCAGCTCAGAGTCCTGGACATCAAACATTCATATCAACCTGATTGATCTTTTAATGTCTAAGGACTTTAAATGCTTATCCAGATCTGTATTAGGTTAGGGAACGGGTTGCTTTTGTCAATGAGGGCCTTTACCTCAGCTCTCTGTAAAAAGCTCGGCTCGTCTAGTTTGAAAGCAGCCCCGATGCGCCGACGAATCTTAGGTGGCTTTTCTCCAGGTAATAGCGGATAGTCAGAGGACAAATGACCTGTGAGCTCCTGAAAAACAAATTTGTAACTGAACATGGAAAACATTTTGGACATCTGAAGTCAAGCACATGTATAATTTGTCAGTATAATAGCAAAAAATGCTATAATTAAGTAATAAAAAAAATCAGTGTCCATGTCCCAGACAAGTTATCACGAACAGGTCCTTCTCCAGAATTCCTGTTTTTCCAGTGCAAAACCTTTCAACAAGTCGAGACAAGTTACGGATTTCAACCGCTACATTATGCAAGACTGTTGTTTCAAAGGGCCACTTCTTCCTTAAGCTCCTCCAACAGCCCAACCTGCCAAACTAAACCTGCTATCCATCTTCTCAAAATCCACGCCAGCATACGTTCGAATACAACTGGAGACAAAAACCGCATGCCCACAGCTCTTTCATGAGACACAATAGGGGCGACAACTTTCATAAACCAATGATACACACTCAGTACCCTGCCGTGATTTCAGACCTATTGTGACATGAAAGTGTCATCAGAGACACCTGGACAAGCCCCAGCAGGTGAATCCGACAGGAAACGATGATGCATTTTTGTGACCTAATGTCTTGTGGGACAAATACAATAGAAAGCCTCTGGGTCTGAACGTGATGGTGAGTGATAGGACAGAGCTGGAGAGGCCTGGTCGCTTTCAAAGGTCACTATTTTGATTTAGTTTTCCATCAAAACATGATGGTATCGGCCTACAGTGGCAGTCCCCTTTAATTTCCTAATCGCCATGAACGTCTTATCTTAGGACTGTTCTATGTTTATGCATTCGTGAGAGCAAATGGTGACTCACAGCCTCTCTGATACAGAGTTTCTTGAGCTCCAGTAGGCACAACTTCAGTCTGTCCTCCAGAGACTGCTGCTTCAGTTTCATGACCCGAGTGTGATGGGTCACATCCTTTATCACTGTGGTGGGGCTGTCAGGACCTATAACACAAGAAAACATCCTTAGATGAAGAGATTCAAGATGACGGCAGAAAATATACATGTATAGCAAAACAGTATATCATTAATAAACATAGTACAGTTAGTATAAATAACATCACTCTGTATATCACAGCTTTCCTTCCGAAACCTTGTATCTCCATTTTTTATGATTTTTATTTTTTTGCCATAAATCATTATTATTAGTCACATTTTATGTTTGTCATTGGGTTTTGCAAATATCTAACTAATAAAAAGCATTAAAAAGTGCTTGTCAACTTTGACAACACAATATTAAATCGCTTAAAATGTACAGTGCTTTTTCCATTTCCTGAAAAACTGTGAATTTGGACATACAAGGTTTAGGAAGGACAGCAACAATATGAGCTGTATTTGTTATTTTTACCAAAACTATATCATAACTACAATACAAATGGAGTAAATTACAAATGAAGAGTTTATCTGCAAAAACCGATGATAAAAACAGATACAATTTTCAATATGTTTCATGTTTTGTACAGCTAACTTAAGCAATAAAACATAATAAAAACATAACACAATAAACAAAACACAATATTTAAAAAGAGAAATGTATCTGTTTTGCATATAAACTCTTCAAATACAGTATCAGTATGATATAAAAAAATCCAATGGTGCTGGTTCATAATCTGTTTAAACAGATTCACTTAATTTATAAATCCTTTACACAGCATTTTTAAAAATTGAATGTAAACTTTCAGGAAACTAATACTTACTAGTACTACAGAACTGTGATATGATCTAAAATGAAACTAAAGGTGACGACTTGTGGTTTCCGTCACAGACAACGGCTACAGGAGCGACAACAAAAGACTTATTGTCTTTGATTAGAAATGATGAGAAATATTCTTTTTGAATATTAGGTAAATGCCTCCGGCGTTTCCGGAGGTATTATCTACAAAATTCTTTTACACACATTTTCAATTAATGCTGTGACAGCACACAAAGTGATCAATGACAAAAAAATTCAACTTCACAGGAAGAAACGGATTTATAAAGTCTAGATTTTAGTGTGAAAAACAGACGGGGCATAGTTGCTTTTAATGTGCGAGTAAGAATGCTGCAAGCAATCCTATTGGCTTTTTCGAAACCTGCTTTATTGTGGTTGTTTCCGATTAAACTGTTACACCCTTGAAGGTGTAGTACATGAATCATACATTTACAAATGAGCCTATTCTATGAAATGCTATAATTATTGTTTTGGGACGATATTTGCAAACCAAAAAGATCTGTAAGTGTTTTAAACAATTTAATACAAATTAAATCCACCCTTATATCAGTAATAACAAATATTGTGAGATCATAACGACCCCGACTACGTATACGTGTAAGATAATGTTGTGTGCAATGTGTTGCTGTGTACACAAGCTGTATTGAGCTGAAGTTGAACATACCAGAATGCAGAATAACCCCACTATCAGTGTCGCTGATCTCCTCTTTGCCTTCCATATCAGCTGGTCAAGTGGTCTTAGAAGACTTGGTTTGCTCTTGCTCCACTATTTCCTACAAAGTGAACACAACATCTATTACACTCACATACATTCAGCAGAGAACAAAACCAGTCTCGTGGAAGCACTTAGCCCCTCAGCCGTAAAGGGTCTCCTGACCCAAAGCCACAGGGGTCACAGAAGACTCCAGGAGACTAAATCTAGCAAACAATAGTTTTCACAAGGCTACTAAAAAATCTGTCTAACTACGCCTGTCAGCTATGCAGTGTCAGCAGGGGCTTAGGGCGAGGTTTAACTAAGAGGGCATTCACGTTAGTACTGTGTCCAGCTGTATCTGAAAAATGTCCATTTTCCAGGAGAAACAAGGGTGTGCTGTGCTTAGGTTACAACACTGGAATGCTCCCAACACAAGAGGTTAATAAAGAGGCCTGACATGCTCTATTGCATTTACATGTGATGAATTAACCTTGATGCAGTTTTAAAGAGATAGTTTACCCAAAAATCGACATTCTTTTATCATTTACTCACCTTCATGTCATTCCAAACTTGTATGACTTTCTGTCTTCTGCAGAACACAAAAGAAGATATTTTGAATAAAGTTGGCCCCTATTGACTTTCATTGTAAGGATACAAATGACAAAACCATCTCTAAATATCTTTTTTTGTGTGTTCTATAGAAGAGTCATATTCCTATTCTGATCGACACAAGGGTGAAATTATGACAACATTTTTATTTTTGGGTGAACTGTCCCTTTAAGACACTACCTTTGGGGAGTTAAAATACATTTTGAAAGCTATATGTGTACACTCCATTCTATAAAATCAACAGTTGTGAATAAAATGATCACGATTATGACTAATCACCATGTGCAATCATGACTACATCTTTACTGTTATACCTTTATGCGGTTATGCCCAGAAATGAAAATTCTGCATCATTTACTCACCTTCTAGTTGTTCAAAATCTGTATAAATTTCTTTGTTCTGATGAACACAGAGAAAGATATTTGGAAGAATGCTTATAAACAGACAGATACCCCCCCATTGACTACCATAGTAGGAAAAAATACAATGGTAGTCAAAAGTGCCCCAGAACTGCTGTCCTACATTCTTCAAAATGTCTTCTTTTGTGTTCAACAGTCTATGGGAGTCAATGAGGGACAAGATCTGTTTGGTTATAAGCATTCTTCCAAATATTTTTTCTCTGTGTTCATCAGAACAAAGAAATGTATACAGATTTGGAACAACTCGAAAGTGAGTAAATGATGACAGAATTTTCATTTTTGGGTGAAGTTGAGATTGAGATCCAGACTCCCATTTCCCCATCCTAACAATGTAATGTAATTTCTTTACTTATTATATCCATAATAGCTCAAAACAATGACACAGATTGTCTCTAAATGTTTTGTGGGATTTTTTAACGGTGTTATTACAACATGTGACAATGCAGTCATGCTAAATTCCATTTCATTGGCAGCTTGTGACAAATATGTTCTGCGGCGTACATCTCTGACAAATCCTCAGTCTCAACAGCTTCCTGTCTGCCAAAATGAAGTGTTATTCTACGTCATGATGATGACACCATTTGAGTAAGCTGTGAATATCTATGGCTGGGACAATGATTAACAGATGTTAGATATTAGATCTATCACTGTCAGATTAGTGAATGTGGATTACAGCTGTGCCTTTATTACTCTGAAACTGTGACTGTACTACACTCTCCCACTGACACTTACAAGTATACAATTTAACACAAGTAATCCAATTATACACAAATCCCTAACCAATACTGTGAAATAACTATTCTCATAAATGATAATACATTATTATTCTATTATTCATTATCCTGTTATAATAGAATAAATAACAGGCTATGCTAAATTGTTAAGGGTTAACACACTAATGTTTAGCAAACACAGAACTAAAACACCAAACTACCCAAAATTTAGCACAAAAAGATGTTGACAGTTTATGAAGCTAAAGACCAAAAACTTCACCTAACAATAAACATGAGCTGTGAGTAGCTCAAGAGCAATTTATAATCTAAACATAGACATCCTTAAAAGACGCACAAATAAGAACCAAACAGGTTAAAATAAATCAACAGAAAGTAAGACAAAGTCGTCATCAAAAGATACTTACATATCGGGAAAAAAAACAATGATTCTCTCTCAAACACGAGTTTATGTATATCCTGTAAAGTGAATCAGTTGACTTCCATGCGATGTCTAGCTCACTCCACACAGCTGTCTGACGCTGAATATGTGCCGGTCTGAGCTCGCGCTGTGTAATGAACCCGGGCGCGACCTGTGCAATGTGCATACCTGCGCGCGCGCACGCAACGCTGTCCGTCGCTCACAGTCCGTCGCTGATCCTTCCTCAAGGAAACACTTGTAGCGACTTGACAAAGCTTTGAGCATAAACTCTTCACGTTGACTTTCTTATCAGCTCATTCACTTACTAGTACATAGAAATTGTACATAGGCTACAAGTTGCAAACAGATGCTGTTGTGCAACCAATTCTGTGACGCAACACAAACACGTAAATCATATAAAATAAACAGTGCACTATAAAAAAGCTATAAAATGTTTTATATTTATACAAAGCTACCACACTAATACAATAAAAATGCTATAAAATGTTGTTTATTTATTTTATACAAAGCTAACCATCTGGTTTTGTTCAAGGATGCAAAACTGATAAAGTCCTAATGCCCTCTCCTGGAGCACACATTCTTTGCACATGCTTTGCACATTTAACATTTCAGATCTAAATATTCAAGCTACCTATAAGAGCATGCATAGCCATTCATAACATGGTGTCAGATAAACCATTCAATCCTAACAAATAACACAAAACATCAACCAACAAACAAATCCCATTTTTAAGTAATGTACAATGTTTTGCATTACTGTACAAATCCTTGTACAGTAATGCAAATGCTGTTGTCATGGATACATTAGCCTTTAGTTAAGCATGGTATAGATGGCTATTCCACCCTGACATCCAGACCCTTAAAAAAACCCACACACACAAAGTAACAGTTCTTCAGAATCGTGCTGGAGACGCTGCACCTGCTGTTTCATGCACCGCTTGCATGCATTCAAGATTCTTCTCCTCACACTGGCTCTCCAAGAATGCCAGTTAAATGCCTATAGGAGCCACCACAGTTCCCAGACAGAATACTATCACCTAACAAATAGCCAAGGAAACATGACTGTTGCTGGAGCATGCCAGTATCTGATTTTACAACCAGTATCTGCCAAAATCACTGTTCTACATACTGTACAAGTATGTGTGAAAGTACAGTCTGCTTTCAGTTTTAAAAGAACGAAGTTTTGAAGGATCCGAGTATGGTGCAAATTTAACCAAGTTATAAACAAAAACCCACCAATTTCAGGACCCTTATAAAAATCAACAATTGTTTATAGTAGAAGTAAATAACCATGTTTTTTGGCATATTGGTTATCATTTGTATACCTATGGTTGTACTACCAATGGCTTTAGTTTAACTATAGTGACCACGTCTATTTGTAGTGGTTCATTTTCATACTGATAAGAAAAAACGTCTGGTCTTGCCTAACAAAGCATGGGCTGGTCTCCACAAACACTGAACCAACTCTGAACTGACCAGATTTAGCTACAGGACATTTTTGCAGGAAGTAACTGAGTTTTCTGGATTATGTTATTTGTGTGTTAAAAACATCACTGAGATTTCCCTATAGGAGCTAGGCCTTACACTGCCAATTTAGCCTATTCAGACAGGCTATGTTAACCACAGCCCATACTGAGTTGGAAACATTCCTAGAACTACATTAAGCACAGTATATAAATGCAGCATTCATGATTTTGATAAAAAAAAATGGCTAATTAGAGCTGTTCATATACCAACTGGGGTGAATAAACCACAACCTGCTATCAAATCTCTTAAAGGAAGTAAACCCACTACCAGTCCTTTGCTTTCAAACAGGGTTTCTCGGGTCATGTGAACTCCAAAACCAAAGTTATGCATTGGTAGCTCAGTCTAAAAATGACAGCAAGGGCAGAGGTAGGTCACAAATCTAAACCAACAAACCGATGAAGACAGTTTTGAGAGGATAAAGGAAATGTTTAGCTTGCGCTACATCCACTAGATTTCCATGGGATTAGCTATGTGAATGCAAGAGGTTCCTGTCGACAAATTGAAGATGATATTCTACCGGAGCCTGTAGATTCATATCTGTCCTCTTCCCTGGAATGTGGGATTAGCTGCTTGCATGGGAGCCGGAGAGGGTTTTATTACTGTGGGGATCTCCCCTATCCAGCTCATTCAGACGGTGAGCTCAAGCACACTGGGAAAACCGGTGAACTGTGACGGTTGCATATTAGCCTTTACTTAGGACCTGTTCACACAACATGCACAAAGTGAAGTATAGTGAAAACAGCTGTAACCCAACTGGTATAGCATGGGATGAATCCCAGAAAATATACTGATAAAATGTTTATCTTAAAGGGATAGTTCAGCCAAAAATGAAAATTATGTCATCATTTACTCACCCTCAAGTTGTTCCAAACTTGTATAAATGTCTTTGTTCTGCTGAACACAAAGGAAGATATTTAGAAGAATGTCAGTAACCAAACAGATCTCATCCCCCATTTACTGCCATAGTAGGGAAAATAAATACTATGGTCGTCAATGGGGGATGAGATCGGTTTGGTTACTGACATTCTTCCTAATATCTTTCTTTATGTTCAGCAGAACAACAAAGTTTATACAGGTTTGGAACAATCTGAGGGTGAGTAAATGATGACAGAATTGTCATTTTTGGGTGAACTATCCCTTTAACTGCAGTGTAATGGCTTTGGATAAAAAGCTATCTTTAACCCTAAAGAACTATTATGAGTAGCCTGAGGAATAGGAAGTCTCATAAACTTTGTTGTTTACACCACTGTCAGTAATTAGTGACTTGTAATTACTCCTAGTATCCATCATAAGACACAAAATTACAGATCTGGTGGATGAGACCGAGAGGATCTCTGAGGCACCACACCCCAGCGTTTGGTACTTGTGTGGCCATGGGTCTCCTCATGGAAAGAGGATGTGAAGTGAAAATTGATTTCAAACGAGCCAAAGCACAGATGTATTCTCTGTTGTGGACTGAAATGTCTCCTCTGGCTTTAATTCTACCACCGGCTCTGCAGCGCAGCATGAATTCCTCAGGCGGCAAGACTCCGGAGTATTTACTCTCTGTAAGTTCATTATTACTGCAGCAAGACACAGCGGATATAACAGACCTCACAGAGGCAGGCTTAACCCGCTGGGGTGGTATTTTTCTGTTAGGGGAAAGTGGTTTGTGGTTACCTCACACATGCTAAATATAACATTATAATAACCAAGTAGTGAAATAATAATAACAAAAGGAACACAGAAGACTGAGGTGAGCACTACACAATTATTTGAGCAACTTATTAAATGTAAATTCAGATACACTTTGGAATCACAGTGGAAAATTATAAGCACATTCACCATGATCACAAAGACACATTTTATTTTATATTCCTCATGAAAACAATCCATTGTTTTCATCTACTCTTCTACATTCGAGAGGAAGTGCTATGTTTCTTAGAAATATGAATGTTATGGTTTTATTACCGCTTTAGTCTGTTCCCGTTTAGTCTGTTTAATCACCACAGAGAACAGTTAACCGATTTTTGACATATACAACTGTTTCAAAGAAATCGAATTTTCATATAAAGATTAAAGAATAACGATCTGACCAGCTCCTTCTGGAGTTGAGGAGGTTAAATGTATTTGGCTCCTGAATGTCACTGCAGATGAACCCCAAACATGAAGCTGGATGTAGAAACTTGCATATCCAGAAACTGAATTTATCATTTACAAATGACACATTTTTTCTAGTGCAAGGGAGCCAGCATTTAGGGAAGTTAAACTTATGGTGCGTTGACATTTGACCCAGGATGTCATTTGAAACCATTCAAAATAAGAATAAAAAAGTATTACAAATAAAAAGATTTTGAATCAAATTGAAAAGACAATGTGTTGCCACACAAGTGGACGAAATTGAAATGTCACTTCAGTGCCTGTCATTAAAAAAGGCCATATCCACAGGTGCTAATGAGGGCCTTAAAACTGTGCTGTCAACAGCACACAAAACACACACGCTGTTTGGCTCCGCTTTGGCCGACCCTGGCTATGAACCAACAAAGCCACAGATTCCAGAGCTATTCAAATTCACTGGTGTGCACACCTCCCTCTGATGCCTGCCCACTCAAATCACTCTTGATGCACTGGGGAAAACTGGCCACTGCACACAATTTACATGAGGAATAAAGACTACCGGACAATGAAATGTAGATTTTACTGTATTCATTTAAGTACAAGCTTGAGGTTGGTTAGATAAGATCAATTACTGATCTCTATTTTATCATTCATCTAACCTAACCACAATTGAAGAAATCAGTGTTTGAATAAATGAATGGCGTGTAAAATAATATCCCCCTTTTCACAGTGACACAAAGTAATCGTGTGATTCTCACGCTTTCAGATGAATACCTGTGCAAGTTTCATTCCTCCTTGAGCTTTATAACTTCTCTACACACTCCACACAACACAACTGTACTTCCATATGCATTACAATCACAAGTGCTGACTTTTTTCTGTAGTTTGTGGTAAACGATTAGCATAACAGACCTCAGCACAAATTGTAAATTATTGTCCAACTATAATAATTAAAGGCTAAAATTTTTTTACATGAAAAGTATGATGTGAATCAACGTATTAATAGTTTATTATTATTGCAGAACTCATGTAGCTATTCTTTTAAATACAGTGCTAAATTGTATTTGTTAAAAAAGTTAGAATCTGTTCTTTGCAGTCAACTATAGAGTTGTTTAAAAATAAGACTTGTGGGTTAATATTACTTGGTGCCGAACTAGTGTGCACGAGAGCTTTAGAACTAAGAAAAAACACGTATCTAATTCTTCGCTTTCTGTAACAATTTGAACAGTTGCTAAACTTTTTTAAGTAGCAGTGCTAAAAGCTCAGTTTTCATCTTGTGCTGTGTGCTCGTTTCGGCGATGTGAATGTGTATTCGTTTAAGAAAAAGAAAACATACCTCTTGTCTTCATAACAACTGGAAAACCCACGAAGAGTCGTCAAAGCTTTACGCAATGCATTATCACAGGATATTATTTATCCACGCTTTCTCCACCGCCGCAATCCAAATTGATGTAAGCGAGAGGCTAAAGAATGGGCGATACCACAGCACGAACGAAATAAGGTGTTGCTTCACACGTAGATTCTCAATCTCGGTTCCCACCCAAAAACGCACGTTTAAAGGAAATTCCTAATACAACACAGTCCATTTAAGATAATTGTGGGCTACCTATCTTTTGGGTTCCATACGTTTTACGCCAGGAGTTTTGTGAGAATTAACACCCATGTCCCCCATGTCACAATGGTACCTCCCTCACCCTTACAACTTTTTCGCAGTGCTGTGCTTAAACACATGCAGGGCAGCGAATACACTTCGGTTAGAGAATGTTGTATTTACCGACCTTATATCGTTTGCAAACGTCTGAAACATCGACAGTCCATACGATGGGAAATGGTCGCTTCTATCGATACATGCAAATTAGCCTCTTTTTAAAGAAAAGAGACGGTATACTGTTGTATGCCATTATGGGGCAGTGGGGTGCTGGTGTATTTTATTAACATATGAAAGGTTTACCTTAAAAAGACTCTCACAGTGAATGTCCAGGGCCCGGTTGCATACACTGCTTAGACTAGTCTTACAAGTTCGTCACCAAGTTAGTTTTTCTTCAAGACTGACTCTTGAAGACAAGTCAGTTCTTCAAGTCAGTTACATAAAAAGGTTGATTGGTCTTATTGATATATGAAAAGTAAGACCGATTAGTCCTAACTAATTGCTAGTCTGTGAGAATAGCTGTTCAGACACAGTCTTAATTTGGCAACAGTCTAAAACAGAAAATATGATAAGGGGTTGTAACACACAATACCGGTTCTCTGCAGTATCCGAATTGTATTTAAGGATTTTAAAATAAAAAGTCAGAACATCTATAACTGATAACAACGGGATCCATAACTTTCTATGCAGATTTATAAATAATCCATTCTGAGCAACACGCATCGTGTGTTCAAACGCTTACCGCTAGAGGTCAGCAGCAAGCAGCTAAAGTTTCTGCTCAAACCTAAATGAGAAACATTGATTCAACACAAAAGAGTTCATTTTTACAGCATAAACTGTGACGTGGGACTCAAAATGGGGTACATCTGTGTTTATCCAGGTGGGTCTAGGTTCCAGATAAATGTAATTAACAAATGTTTTTTATTAGAGACCTATTATCTGAATACGGCTGACAAATATACAATAAATTGTACCGTTAAAAAATAGAGTTGTTAAAGTGTTAATTATTCATGTTTTATATTAAATTTAATTATTAAAAAATTAAAGCGTTGATTATATATTTTATATTATTAATAGAATGGACAAACCATTTTTAGGGTAGTTGACAAATAAACCGTAGATGTGTGGTGTGACAGCAAACATTTAGAAAAATAAATCATAATGATGATCAATTTCTCTTATGCTATTTTGTATAATATTAATAATATAAAATAGCATATGATAAATTTATCTTCATTGTTATATTTTTCTAAATTTGCTGTCACACCATAGGACACATCTACGGTTTATTCGTCAACTACCCAAATAGTAAAATGGTTTGTCCATGGCTTGGGTATAAATCAGTAGTAATGTAAGGTTTTACACTGAGAAATGACGGAGGTATTCAAAATAAAGACCAAAGGGGGAGACAAAACATTACTTGTTAGTTTACAGCTCAAACTATTGGATGGAGAGTAATGCATTCAGCATTCGTTGACTATCATAAATATTTACAGATTATCAACATAGAATTTGGTAAATCTTGTGAAAATGGATACATTAGGCCACTACACTTTAATTTTTATTCTTCATAGAATCTGGAATCTAAAAACAATTTATTTATTTATTAATACAATTATTTATTAACACATTTATATTTGTTTTACAAACAAATGATACTTTAGAAAAAATTTAGTTATATATCAAATCTGTTACATATGTTTTAAACAATAACCTTATACAATAGGTGTGACTTTTCCACACATTATCCACAAAACCAGAGGTGTGAAAATTAGTAAAAAATGTGTGAATATTAGAGTTACACAGAGTTTATGTCGACGAATTAAGGCCTTCATCTTGACAAAAACCACAAAGTATTATTGATCATAATGGTGCGAAAAAGTGAATATGATCTTATCTGGTGACTCATTTGCACTATCCCACATTTGTCACACGTTTTGACACAGTTAAGTAATACTACAATGCTAATTTTAATAAATACATAAAGTCACCTATGCAGACAAATATAGACAACAATAAAATAAGCAGACAGACATCAATTCAGATGCAGATTTTAATCTTGTGCCAGCCTTTCAGTTCTACTCCTATTCTCAGATATGTGGGCAGTGAAAACGAGGAATGAGAAATTACTCACAATGAAAGCAAAAGCTTGTGCATGAGAATGCTTCTACAGTTACCATTCTCAGCAGGGTAAAACTGTGGTTGGACATGGTGGGTAAAGGCCGTTGTAAGACAAGCAAAGACACGAAAGAGAAAAAAAGAATATTGTCTTTGAACCGGCACGATGCTGTTGATGCTGATGCTCATGCTATGGAAGCAGTAGGCCTAACCAAAAACCTAAATCATGATTTATTTTCACACAAATGTGCCATACCTAAGCAACATTGAACGATTGAACTTTTAGAAACATCCCACTCAATTGCACAGACGTTGGCACTTGCTTGCGTGATATGTTGAGTTATCAACTTAAGACAGTGTCAGCAATCATTATCGCAAAATAAATCTATTAAGTTTTGTGCTACACCCACAACACCCAGACAGGTGTCATGCCAGTTTATTTTTCTGTATTTACTGTCTGGTCTACATCCTGCCACTCCACAGCAATTAACTAAATAAAAACTTTTTAAAAGTTAAAATTTATTTATTTAAAATTAAATTACCGTGCAGTGCTCTGTGAAACTGCAACCTAGAAATAGACACTAAGAAAATTTGAAAGAAAATGTAAACTAGAAATTAAAAAAATTGAAATGATTTAGATTAGACAAGATTGTGACCGTGTCAGAATTAAGTATTCCAGAGTGCTGTGTAATTTGGTTTCTGAAAGATTTTTTAAAATAACTTTTAGACTGTGTCTTTCAGGTCATTGTCTTTGCCACACAGCAGCAAACCTTCGCAAATGGCAGGATTGTGTTTTACAGCAATGTCAGATAAAGATAAGTAGCACAAATTTTTCAGTGCTGCCCAAACTAAAGATGAGAGTTGTGTGACCTGCGTATAACTTCTGACACATCTTCTGAAAGACACATGAGTCTTTCAAAGGGGAACTACGATGCCCATGCAACCAAGTGTGAACCATTGAACTTTCAAATCTCATAGCAGCCCACACAGTTTCTCATGAGAAAATGTCTCCAAAATTAAATGAAAGGCTTGTCAAATGATCACTTTCCAAAAGTGCTATGCACATATGCAGTGACAAGTGTGACCATGAATGATCTGTGAAGCACGCTGAATTATAAGAAGCACAAATGAACGGTAGGCATACAGTATTTGCTATGAAGTCTTTTTATAATAACTGATAAAATGTGTTTAAAAATAATTTTACAAAAAATGTCAATAAATGACCCAAAGAAAATTAAAAGAGACTTGGTTTGAATACTTTTTAATACAAAAGAAAAGCTGTTTATTTAAAATATTGTCTGAAGTTTATTCTGGTGAAGTATAAACCTATACTGCACTAAATTTTACTACATTTTTAAACAACAACGTTTTAGATTACTGGAGTCTTCTAAATTACTGAAGACCAAATTATCAAAAACTATGTGCATACACTGCTTTAAACAATTTGCAAGCAATTTGAGTAACAAGTCAGTTTCCCAAATATATGACCCATTATTTAAAAAAGTAGAAATATACCATTGTATAAAAATATTGTTAAAAACATAAAAAGTACATAAAAATAAATGCTGTAATATATGCAATATTATTTTTGATTATTTAATGCATTGCTTAATGTTGCCACTGCAAATTTGCTTAGAAGTGAAAGCTTGTTAAATATGTCTCGGTTTCAATAGTTGATCGATAAAGAAAGCAGAGCATCAAAAAAAAATTAAAGTTCAGTTCTTTTGAGTAAGTGAGAAAAGGCGTCCACGGGTAGATGTATTTCTAGAGTAACTCTCAGTGGTGCCATTAGAGAAAGAATTTGAGGAGATATAGCTTTGATGCGTATCACCTTGACCCAGGCAAGTCAGACACAGTACGTAAGCTCTGTGCTTGAAATGCTGATCCAGGAACAAGTAGATGGCTGGATTTACACAGCTGTTGAGAAATGCCAGACAGCAGGACAATGTGATTCCATTATATAAGAGGACTCTAACATCCTCACTAACCTCTCCTGCGCTTATCAGTAAAAAAACGTGGATACTCTTAAACACATTGAATGGAAGCCAAGAGATCAGAAAGGCTGAAATGATAGTGAACACGATCTTGAGGGAGTGGCGTCGTCTGGCTCCTGCACGCGAGTTTGCGGCAGACTGACAGTGACGCCGCAGGTTTACCAGAATTGACCCATAACAAAGGCCCAGAATCACAACAGGTAGCAGGAACGTTAGAATTATGGTGAGAAGGTTCATTCCTTGCACAAAAGAGGACGTTGAATCCTCCGAACACAGCCGATCGTCCATCATTTTACGGTATACCAAAGATGGTATTCCCAGGAGAAAAGAAATGATCCACACGATGCCACAGGTGATCTGCACACAGTAGCTACTTCTGAGGAATTGCGAGTCCATTAACCGCACGACAGCCAGATAGCGATCCACGCTCATGCACGTGAGAAAGATGATGTTGGAAAAGCGATTGACAGCGATGATGAAGCTGCTGATCTTGCACATGGCTTCTCCAAAGGGCCACTCAAAATGATGGCTTGCGGAGACGGCCCACAGCGGCAAGTTCAGGACAAATACAAGATCAGCGAATGCCAGGTTCAGTACAAAAGTGTCCACAAGACGTCCGTTATGCTTGCGGCGGTAGCCTATGACCAAAATGACAAAGAGATTCCCAGTGAAGCCAGCGAAGAACATGATGAAGTACAGCACAGGAATGTAGATATGGGACAAGGGCAGCGGGTCGTTTTCGAAGGGATCAACGTAGTCGTAGATTTCTGTTGAGTTCATTGCAATATCATGATCATGGAAGGTGTAATCGTCTGCAGAGCTCACTGTAACATCAAAGAGTGCCATCTCTGTGTTGCTTGCCATCTGTGCGCAAATGATGGGCATAGTACAGCAAAACCTAGCCTATCGCATGCTTAGAAACCACAAACTGCAAAAACAGGTTCTCTCTCTCTTGTTCTATTTCCTTCCATTTCCAATTATATCACAAAGACAAGAGATTTCTCAGATTTAAAATCTTCAGAATAATTAGGATGCTGTTTTTATTCCCATATCAGTATGATTTTGAACCAAATAGGTTTTACTAAAGTAAACATTCTGCAAATACCTGTTTTTTGGGGGATTTCTGTTTACTTTGAATACAAATGTGTGTAGGGGTACGTTATTAAAACCTCTTAAAGTAGTTTTCTCACCAGACAGTAATACAGTACAGATATTTATCAAGTCAATACAGTCACTTCCAGTATAACACAAAAGACCAAAATACACATTGTAAGCATCTTAAAAAAATGAAGTGAGAATTAGTTTATTGACATCAGTCTGTTGGTAGGAAACGTATTTCGCAGAAGGCTAAACAACTAGACAGTGTGCAGCCTGTGTTCGAGAAGTTCTGCGATTTGCTGTGGTTTCATGGTGTAGCTTTACAGGAGCACCACATATTTTTCAAAACTCGTTAAAACACTTGTGCTCATGCAAGCGATTGAAATAGAAATGTGTAGCACTTGCTATATTTTTAACATTTTCTGCCATACAAAAAGCCACAATCAGAATGATCACGTAAGGCAGATAAATGAACACAGAAACAGTTAACAGGACAGTGAGTCCCAGACACGACATTCAAAAGAAAAAGTTTAGTTTATTACTATGACTAAATATCTTGTGAACCAAAGTGTTACGTGGGTGAGCTACATTATTACCATGCCATTGGATTTATGTACTAACACAACCGTTGCAGTAAAATATTTGAGGAGACCGTAAGTTACATACTTAAGATATTTGTTGGCATGAAACTTACAATGCACATAGGGTTGTAGATTTACTAGTTGTTTTTTAATGAGGTTGTTTACGCAGGGTCTTGTTTTTGATGTGGTTCGGGTAATGATAGCCTACTGTTTATGACTCATTTGGTTTAGAGGCAGTTACGTAGTGGTTAGAGAAGTTGGCTCAAGATGCTAATGACTGAATTAAATGACATCAAATGGCATTCTGACGGAAGAACATTCCATTTTAAAAACGCTGAGTTGTTTGAACCCATTGGTTAGCTAATATATGGACAAACACAACTTTTGGGTCAAATTAACCTAGAAAATTCTTGGTTACATTTACCAAACCGATGTGTATAAAATATCAACCGTGGAATGAAACATCAAAGCATTTTTATTGTGTTTGATTTTGCGATTGAACGAATAAATATATTTTAAAAAGGATTAAGTGGTTGTGAACTGCTATACTTTATGAACAATAAGCTCTATACACAAGCAAACTAAGTAAATGTTGTTTAGTTAATGTTGATGCAATCAAGAATTTAACAATAATATGGGAAAACAATCCAACATCTTAAAAAATCAGCAAAGGATTTTATATATTAATCCCCAAAACCTAACTGAAGAGTTCACTCAAGAGTTCAAAAACAGGGTTGTTTGTTTAAGTAATAATGAAAAAATACATCTAAAACAATAAAATATGATAACATCATAAAAACATGATTTGGGATTTTTTTAAATAAACTCTTTAATTTCAAAAATATTTTAAAAGTTCTCTGGGAAAATATCTTACAGAATCATAGTTAATACGACAGGATAAAAGAAAGTATTTAACATTAAAACATACTCACTTCAGTAATAAACAGAGATCTTATCACTTCTTCAGAAGTTCATAGTCAGATTTAAACCATTTCTATTTTTCAAGTAAAAAACACCCAAAGAAAGAAACGTTTTTGTAAGAGGAACTCACAGTAATTTGCCTTAACCTAATTCATCCATGCACTGTAGGCTTTTTGTGCATCACAATATTCATTTTCTGAAATAAATCAATAGACTTCTATTTATCAGGGAACTTTTGAAATCTGAAGATAGTGAGTAGAACGGGACAGAAAGTATAGAAATGAATCATAACCACAATAAACAGAACATTTCTCAAGTTGTTTTTTTAGGATCTCTTCCTCAGCATACCGAGTCTGGGAAAATAAATGACCTGAAAATCTGAAAGTTAGATTAAAATTTATACATTGATAGCAATTCGAACACCTAGAAGTGCATCTCACCAACAAAAGCAAGACACCAAGAACAGGAAAAAGAAAATACTGTCACACAAACAAATACATATACATAGTACTATATGCACACCATACAAACCACTGACACCATAACTGCTCACCATATAGACAGTGAAATGCAGTATAAAAATAATGTGTAATTTAGTCCAATCCAACTACAACATAAATAAGGCACAAAAAAATACTATACAACATGAAACAATTTCAATTGCAGGCTTTATCTTAAACCAAAACCATACTAAATAGTCATAAATCCAAATTAAGCAAATGTTCACTCTATACTAAATCACACTAAAGGAATACAATATCCTATTCTATATTGTAAACAAAGAATAATTGTTCATCGTAGTTGTTTTTAAATGTTACTTACTTTTGTCTGAACTTTTTAATCAGCTTTCACTTTACTTGCAAGTTTATGACATGGGAGGGAGCTAAAGTTTGATTGACAGCCGTCACAGCCTCTTGATGACCGAATTCACCGCTGTCTTCTCAGACATTGGATAAAAGTCGGGATTAAAACATTAGGCGTGCTGCTGCTGCTGTTGTAGCGTGAAACAAACTGCGCAAAAAGAATAAGCAGCTCGTGTGCTTGTCGGATAAAAGAACTTGTGCATATTTTCTTAATTTGACAACTAAAAACCAACAGACAGGTACAACGCAAGGCGGAAGAGTGGTCACCCAGGTCTTATTCCACCACTCTCTATTATATTGCACGTATGAATTTCTTATAAATGTATTATGTTATTGCACGTGCAAATACATACAGTAATAATAAAGATGTGTTTTTGTCCCATCCGTACAGAAAACTCATTGGACCTCAGTCGCAATCTTTATAAAACAAGGACGAGACTTCTGGGCTCGCTTTTTGATGGAGTGTCTCTGTTGAGTGTAGAATTTAATAGCTCTTTTTTTGTATTTTAAATATTAGAGGATATAGTCCTAATTCTGCTCTGCAGGCGTTGTTTGGAGTTTTTCGCTGTACCCGTAGAATGTTTTTACACATTTCTGTTTGCAGAGTCTCTATTGGGTGTTTGTCTCATTTGGTGAACTCTTGGTTGGTGAGAGGGCCCCAAACCTCACATCCATACAGCGCGATTGGTTCTATAATTGATTGGATTGTTTTCAGACAGATTTCAGTTGGGATGTAAATTTTGATATTCTTTTTGATGGTGTAAAAGGCTCTTCGTGCCTTGTTTCTCACTAATGTTTATACCAAGATATGTGTAGTTTTGGGTGTGTTCTAAGGGCATGTTGTTTAGTTTGAAACTGTGATGTTGGTTTTGGCGACTGGGCCTTTTTTGGAATATCATGATTTTAGTCTTTTTAAGGTTAACTGATAGGGCCCATGTTTGACAGAAAGTGTGCAGGGTGTCTAGATGTTGCTGTAGTCTGACCCTCTTTTGTGGGTGACGGCAGCACCAGATCATCTGCATCCACTAACATGCTGACTACGCGTACCTGTTGGTCTGATCCCTCTACTGGCTTGTGGTGTTACATTGATTATTTGTAGTGTAGGCACATCATATAAGCCAACCTGTCCAATTTGTTCTCTGTTTCATACGGGGCTGCATTTCATCATGTCTTTTATAAATATTAAGCTTTAATATGCATATCTTGCAAATTTTGTTTCTCATTTTGTCCCTCAATGTAACTACGGAGTAATTGTATACTGTATATTAGAGATTTGAGTGGAAAACAAATGATGTCATTCAAATAAGAGGCAGAAATAGAGTCCACAGAGTGATAGCTATCAGGATGAGAGGGAAACATCGGCCTGTACCGATTGCAGACACCTGTAAGGGGCCTCAAAGCTGATGAGATCTATACACACTATATAAGGTTAGAATGAGGAGTGGGATTAGGGGCAGGTCAGAGTGGGGTTCTTATATATAGCTGCCAATGACAAATGCAATGATGGCTGAGACATTTATACTGTTGTTTAAAATTGTTAAAATCCTAACTAGTTAACTAGTTGACGATGATGAGGGCACTTGATAGGTTATATATAATTTAAGATTATATTATACTTCAATTGTTTAATATCAGATCTAAATCTGTAATTTAAAGGGTTCACCCAACAATAAAAATTCTTTCATCATTTATTTACCCTCATGTGGTTCAATACCTGTAGTATGACTCATTCTTCTGTTGAACACAAAAGAAAATACTTTGAGAAATGGAGAAAAGTGGTTTTGTCTTCATACAATGACAGCAATAGGAGGCAGTGTTGTTTAGTTACCAAAAAGTTTTTCATAATCTGCAGAAGAAAGAAATTCTAAAATGACTAAAATGACATGAAAGTGTTTGGCAGATTAGCATGATGACCTCACGATGAGGACAAGTTCAGTTAGGCCTATGTATTTTTCAAGTATACAGCATGCATTTCAACATTTAAGCAACGAGTTTACAGATTTTCTTTTGATCACTTTTTTAGACTAAAGGGCTCAGCATAGTCCAGGCGAATTGCACTTTCGTTCTGCGTTTTGGGGTAAAACGAAGCTCGAAAACGTTGAGAGACGGTATAGTGTTTTCGAACAATCCAACACCCCTTTGTTTCTGGAGGCGGGGTTTACATGACGTATGCCTCTGCGCACGTGGCCACACAAACAACAAAGATGTCTGCAACGTGACATTCAAAAGCATTCATGCTCCTCAAATGTTATCATTTTTTATGTAGCCTTATCTGACCTCAACTCAGCTAAATAAAATGACGCGTTATTTCCCACAGACCGGGCGGCGCTACATAACACAGCCACCTATTACGTAATGGCCATGGACCAATGGTGGCTCGAGGGTGTTTACCGGCCAACACAAACTTTCCCGGAGAGTTCTGTTTGGTTTGCTGCGGCGACCTAGTGAAATGAATTGTCGTTTGGACCAGATTTAGTTCAAAATCAGGTCACAGACGGTCGTTTTTCGATTTCGATTGTAGTATGCCGAGCCCTTAAGAGTCTAAGTAAATCCAAACTGTAAACTTTTAATTAATCTTTTAATTAACTATACAAAACCTTAAATAAATATATGTTAAGCATATGCATTGGGTTAACAGGAATGTTACAATAGGCTAGTTCAGTTGTACAGGGAGACTTACAGTTCAGGCAAACAGTGCAAAATGACATACGGGCAAAACAAATGAGGACATGTGGTGGGCTGTGGTGTATGTATATGTGAACATTGTTGTTTCCTGCTGAATTTGTGTAGCAGTGAGAATGTTAAAGCTTCTGGTAAGAGTATTGCGTGCACAATATTGCACAAAAGTAACACATTTCTTAAAAAAGAGAGTATTGCACATGCATATTGAACACAGGAATTGTTAAAAACATTATTTCATGGGACAGTACTGAACAATGGCAGTAAATGGTTAAATGTCCCAGAAGTGGTTTGAATTGGGGTTCAGAGGAGGGTGGAGTTGAGGGCTCTCAAACTGTTTGTTATGATCCAACAACATTCTAACAACAGTGTGGTTTCTAGATTAAGTAGGCAGTGACTTGTTTTAAGCCAGGGATTCCCAAAGTAGGGGTCGTGACCCCCGGGAGGGCCGCAAGGCCACAATGGTGCAAGATGTTTCCAGAAATCAATTTTTTTATTATTAGAAATAGCGTATTTTATCAATAAGTGTAACAAAATATAAAAATATTAGTTAAGTTTAAAATAAAACCATACAAATAAAAAGCCATCAGCCTTTCGAATTTCCTTCCCCTCGATCGCAACCCCTGAGGTGATTACGTCACATTAACGGCATTAGCAACCGCATTACAGCAAGTCAATTTGTGCACGCAGATTATTTTTCAGCGATTAAGTTTAGGATATTTGTATTTGTCGAAATGAAACGTTAGTTAATAACGACCAAAGACAACACAGGGAGGCCAGCAAAGGAGGGCGGAGAAGCATCGCAGACAAAAAGGCCATTGACCTCAGGTACGAAATGAGGCCGGCGTTTGCATAAAGAGGACATCCATCAGCACTCGAATCAGTTTGATGAAATTTGACCTTCTGTAGTAATAGTTCATGGTTAATACCAACAAGTAAAATAATGAGTAAATTACTATAAATACTACTATGTTAGACTGTATTCTTTTGTGTTGTCATTATGCACGTGTTTGGATAGACCTATAAGTGCATGTGCACTTTTGTATAACCACCTCCGAGGATAGTGGGGGTCTCGAGTCACTGGCACTGTTATTTTGGGGGTTGTGGGCTGAAAAGTTTGGGAACCCCTGTTTTAAGCAATACTACACACCTTCTAACAAGATATTTGTACTGATATTATGCTGTAGTGCCTCCTGGTGGATATCATCTGTTTTATTTTATATATTTTTTAAACATTCTTTTAAATATTATTTTTAAGAATAAAAAGATTATATATATATATATAAAACAATTTTTTAGTTTATGGCATAATTTTGACCATTCAACATTACTGAAATTCAATTATAAGCATTTTTTTCAAAACCTAGACTTACCAAATCTATAAGATTATCCGTTTATCCAAAAAGTCTCTCATTTTCTTCCAATTTGCACCCAGTATTACACCCAAACAATAACAGAGCCACAAACAAAAGATGCAGGATTGTTTCAACACGTTCCAGCACATTGACTGATCACTGTGAAGAGCAACACGTATTTGGTTTGCCCCACACTGAAGAAAGTGCCGGCAGCTAAGCACTCCACGGTTTAGACTAGACTGAAAAATGACTCTGTGTCAGGAAATTATCTAATGTTATGCAACATAATGAATGTGTGCTGTGCAGTTTTTCACAGAAAATGAAGATGGAAAGAAAACAAAAGGGCAAGACATCAGTAAAATCTTTCTGTATCGCCACTGGGATATTTTTCAAACTGTATTTATTCTCTAGTTGACCTTTGGCACATTTTACTCGTTTATTATTTGCAAACCCAATGACCATTATTTATTGTCATGGACTGGAGGAAACTCAACAAAGCGTGCTTGAAGAAAATTAAAAAAAGATATATTTATGTTATGTAAAATGAATATTGTGTTTTAGTTCTATGCTTGACCAGAAAAAAGGAGATCCAACTCTCCGGAGAAAGAAAGCGAAGAGGCGCTCCAGATGTGTTTAGCTCCTCCTCTTGCTACACTCTTTCTCAAAACATTCCAGCAAAGTCAGTGCCTCTGCATGAGGGCACACATACTAACACACTTACTGTTTCGAGGCAATCACCTCCGCTCTTCAAGATGAGAGCCTTACAGCTCCTCGTCCTTCTTCTCTTTGGCCTGGTTGGGGCACAGCAGCAGGCACTTATGGACTACTTGGAAAGAAGACTCCTTGCCATTGAGGTAAGAACTCATCCATGCTCTCCCAGCCAGACCCTGGCCTCCAGACAGCAGTTGGCAGGAATCTGGAGATTGTGAGGGGGACTAGTGCAAAGAGCAAAAGACAATCGACTGAATTTTGAAATGCAGTCGGTTGGTACTTGGTATGCATTTTCTCAGTGGCATTCACTTTAGTTTTACAAAAGTTATGACCTCTTGCATCAGGAAAATAATGCCGTGCATGGTCACCAAGGAGTGTTAAAGGGATAGTAACCGAACAACGATAGAAGTGAATGGGTACCGTCATTGTTCGGTTACTTGCTGTATGTGCTTTTGTGTTCTGCAGAAGAATGTAAGACATACAGGTTTGAAATGAAATAATTTTCATTTTGGGGTGAACTATGCCTTTAAGGAAAGTACTGTGGTGTTTTTTGTTGTTATATAACAGAAAATCAAATCAAAAGGGTCATTTTTGTTGCTCTCTTTGCGTGCATGACAAAATATTTTTATAAACACAGATACTAAGTTAACATGAGACAAACACGCTGTTTCTCCCTCTATTCACTTAATTTTCCCTGCCAGCAGTCTTGCTCACTGCGTCTCCTTGCATCTTGGCCACATGAAAGAAATTTTGTTTCTCTGCTCCTTCCCGTGCTGAGTCTGCACCGTTCTTCACAGGCCAGTCATCCATGTGAATATGCTAAAACACACTTCTTTTTTCCTTCCACTGAGTCACAAATAAAAGAAAGAACATTTGCTGCCAAAGGTTGATCCATCTGCAACGTCAATGACGCTGTTCCAATGCCAAAGTCTAGATGAATTCCTGCAGCCGTCGAGGGAGGCCTTATCTTTGAATAATTTACACACGAGAGGCTGCATAATGCAGTTTATAGTGTAAACCGTATGAATGCACACGCGTGTACGTGAAAGCAAGCTTATAAAACAAAACCAGAATGATCCGATTGTTAGTGTACTACCCAGCCAGCGAATTCCAGCGCCTTCCCATCCATCTGTAGAATGCAGCAATAATACTTAGAGATGCCAAAATCATAGCCTCTTGAGATGTGTTTTTGTTTATTTCTTCACCGGCAGGACCGCATCTCCTTGTGGCACGAGCAGACCAGCCGCTATGCCTCTGAGATGCGCGAGTTCAAGCAGCAGATGGTGGCACAGTTAGAGGGCCTGGACAAGACCAAGGAGGCGCTGAGGACCGAGCTGGACACGGTGGGGACGCGTGTGGATCGCGTGGAGAGAGAGATGGACTACCTTGAAACCCAGAACGGTGCGCAGCCTTGTGTGGACGTTGATGACAAGCTGGTGGAACAGCAGGTGACGGTTGTCAAGGAGAGGAACAAAGCCAAGTACTCCAAGCTCACAGGTAATAAGACGTAGGAAGAGTTCCACTTTAAATGCAAAGAAAATACAGTATATTTTTCTTTGTATTAAATTAAGGTGCTGTGTTTAATTTTTTAAAGGATATATTGACAGAAATGCAATATAATAGACATAACCATGTCTTCAGAGGTGTATGAAGCATTATGCTTTTATTACCTTAGAAAGAGCTATTTCTATCTACATACACCGCGGGTCCCCTTACATGGAATTCTTCATTTTGTTTCTACAGTAGCCCTAAACGGACAAACTGCGTGTTTCGTAAATACGTTATTTCCTTTGGCAAAGAAGCGAAAACGTGACGACATCTTAGTTCTGTGTCAGCCACCGAAGTGCTTTGAAAGGAAGGGGTGGAGTGAGCCGTTGGTTGCAATACGCAACCTCACCACTAGATGACGCTAAAATTAATACACTGGACCTTTAACTGTCAATAAATGAAGTTACGTAATATACACTAGCATTTAAAACTTATTCATTCCTGATTAATAATTTTGTCTAGATTGTACAATACTAAAAACTTAGAAAACTAAAACAAATCAAAGCTGTTATATGTTAGCTACCATCTGCCTTGAATTTGTAGAATTTTAGTAGCCAGTTTCTTCAGGTCCCACCCTAAGATGCTTTTTAAACAGTATTGAAGTAGTTCCCATTTATGCTGGGCTCTTATTTGCTGCCTTTTCCTCATTATTTAACCATCAATTTCAAAAACGTTTTATTAAATATTATTTTCTTTTTCTAACAAAAGAAGTTATGTTTTCACAATTATATTTTTATCTACAAAAATATTTTCACATAAGCGGATGTCACAAAATACATTCAAGTGATCCTAAACATTTGAATGGTAGTGTATATAAAACAAATATAGAATAATACATACAATATTTCTAATGCGTGGATGGTGAGGACACGAAGACAAGGACAGAGGACCCAAGTGCAGACAGCGGGTAAGGGGTTAACAGGACTTTTAATAAATAATACACCAAACTCAAAACAAAGACCCACGTGGGGGTAAACATAACAAAACAGAAACAAGAACAAGATTAACTAAACTGACAAGACTAAACTAATAACACATCACAAAGGACTACTTCAAACTAGACTAACAAGACTAACTCACAACGCAACACATCAGTACAATGACCGACACACAGACAGAGAACACAGGGGCATTAAATAGAGGGACAAATCAAAGGGGAACAGGTGTGGGGCATGAACTAATAAACAACCAATAACGAGAGATACAAAAGGGCGGGAACACAGACAAGGACCGGAGAGAGTATCGAAGGCCGACAGGGTCAAAATGACTCTCTCCACACATAACAAGGGATCCTGCCGTGATTCTACCACAAGATCAAGAAAGACATGACACGACGAGGCAGAATCACGACAGAACCCCCGCCTTAAGGAGCGATATCCTGACGCTCCAAAAGGCACAAACAAGACAAGACAATGACAAAAACCATAATACAAGACATGACAAAAACATGATACATAAAAAACCAAACACTGACATGGTGCCGGCCGGAATGCCGGCTGGACAAGCACATAGGTCGCCGGCTGGAAGGCCGGCTGGACAGTACATGGCGCCGGCTGGATGGCCGGCTGGACAGGACATGGTGCGCGGCTGGATGGCCGGCTGGACAGGACATGGCGCCGGCTGGATGGCCGGCTGGGAGACCAGCTATCACCGGCTGGGCAGGCCTGGATGTCGACATGACAGGACAGGATGTCGGCGGCTGGGCAGCGCTCTCTGGCAGCTGGGCAGCATCTCCGACGGCTGGGCAGCGCTCTCTGGCAGCTGGGCAGCAAACAAGGACAAACACACACAAACAGTCAACTCGACAGGCCTGGGCACCAGCTGGGAGGCCGGCAGGGATCTGCAGCGGGAACAGGACACCGGCGGCCTCAACCCTGGAGGGGAATCCGACGACCTCAACCCTGGAAGGGAGCCCGGCGGTCTCGATCCTGGACGGGGTTCCGGCAGTCTCGACCCCGGAAGGGAGTCCGGCGGTCCCGACTCTGGACTGGAGCCCGGCGGCCTCTACCCTCCAAGGGAGTCCGGCGGATTCAACCCTGGAAGGGAGTCCGGCGGCATCGACCCCTCCCGCTGAGATCCCTCTGTCTGCTGGGTCCAAAATGGCTGATCATTCTGTCATGAACGGTGGGTGGTAGAGAGGACAAGGACAGAGGAGTGGTAAGGGGTTAACAGACATTTAATAAATATAAGTACAAAACAAACGACCCACGTGGGGGTAACATAACAAAACACAAGAACAAGACTAACTAAACTACAAGACTAACTAATAACAATCACAAAGGACTACTTCAAACTAGACTAACAAGACAAAAACTCACACACGCAACATAACAGTACATATCCAACACAGAGAGAGCACAGGGGCATTAAATAAGGGACAATCAAAGGGGAACAGGTGGCATGAATAATAAAACACCATACAGAATAAAGCGAGACACAGACAAAGACCGGAGAGAGTATCGAAGGCCGACAGGGTCAAAATGACTCTCTCCACACATAACAAGGGATCCTGCCGTGATTCTAACACAAGATCAAGAAAGACATGACACGACGAGCCAGAATCACGACACAATATATTACAATTTTCCAATACATTGAATAATACATAAAGAATTTGCACTTTTCATCCATTGAAAAATGTAAGCACTTGGTTTCGTGATATGGAGATGTACAGTATTTGTGCATAATTGTATTCCCATATATTTTTTGTTTCATAAGGGGCCACTTGGTTTGATGGTGTCATATAAAATTATCTTAAATAAAACTTGCTTGCAAGAATAATCAACAGTTTTTTCATACTATGAAAGTGAATATATTAAATCTCAAGCAACATGTTTTAAGGTAAGATTTTCAGGAAATGATGGCAGTTCTGTCACCAAGTCAAATGTGTGATACTGATTCTCATACAAAGCTGTTGCATCACTTCAGAACACTTGAAATGTAGCAGTCTTGTTGACTGATGCTATTTTTAGAGCTTGACAACTTCATTGTATAGAAAAGTGCAACTCTGGCACTCTGCTAAACTAATCTAAAGATTAGACCAAAGTCAGAGAGGTTTAAAACAACATTAGTTTCAGTAAATGGTGACAGGATGAACTATGCTTTTAATATTTGTCTTAAATGCAGCATTATGTCAGGAGAAATTGCATTTTGAAAGATTAAGGTTTTGAGAAGCTCTTAATGAGACAATGAGTAAAAGTCAGGAGCAGGGAAGTTCAAGTTCAATCACGTCAAGCCTTTAACTAGAAACTGACACGCGATTATACATAATACATTAAATAGTGGTTCTAATCTTTTCAAAGCCTACATTTAGAAAGCACTTAGTGGTACTAAATAAAATGTATTATTATTTCATCATTCAGAAAGACAGTAATTATACTAATGGAAGATGGGATGCTTTATACTTTAGCAACTCTGTATTGCTTTTTCATAGTAAATAGCCGCAATCTGATTAACATCTGATTAGACTGTTATAGTGTGATATGCATTCCCATTAGGGTTTGGTGTTAAATCAGGTGTTAGTGGCAGGAACATCGTGAGTTATGTTATGATGATGTGATGGATAAACTTTACAAAAGAACAGAAAAGGGCAATTGATGTTTAAAGTACAGCGAGCAGGAGATGGATCGCAAAGTCAGTGACATATTTATTGATTGATATAATAACTGAGATGCCAACAAGGTGTTATATAATACTATAAAGGACAAAACTCAACATTCTTTATTAACTGTCATTAGTTACTGCCCCTTATGTTTCTCCAAACCTTGTTGTCAAAAATCACAAAGGTATTATAAAGTCACTATTCATATTATCTGTATTCTCTCATACTTTCATTTATATTCAGATTGTAGTGACATGATCTCCAGCATCAAAGCCATGAAAATCCTCAAACGAGTGGGTGGCACCAAAGGAATGTGGACGAAAGACATGGGAGCCTCCACCGGCAAGGTGTACATCTTAAACGGGACAGATGATAACACCCTGTATGAATTCGGTTCAGTCCGTGACCTCACGTCCTCCCAGGGACTATCATCCGCCACAAGCATCCAGCTCTCCTCCTCCTGGCGAGGTATGGGCCATGCGGTCTACAAACACCACCTGTACTATATGAAGGAGGGCGAGGAAACGAGATTAATAAAGTTCGATCTACAGAAGAGCACTGTCGTGGACAGTGCCGTCTTCCCGGCCAAAAATCAGCTCCCAGTTTACAGCCTGAATCCCGAAACCTACATTGATCTAGCGGTAGATGAAGAAGGTCTGTGGGCCATCTTCGCCACACAGGAGAACGAGAGGCACATCTCTCTTGCCAAGGTAGACCCCAAAACGCTAGACATTGAGCAGACGTGGGACACTCCTTGCGTAAGGGAGAACGCTGAGGTGGCGTTTGTGATCTGTGGTACTGTCTACGTGGTGTATAACTCCAAACTGCCCAGCCGTTCCCGAATCCAGTGCGTCTTTGACGTCAGCGATATGGTCACTAATGACGATGCTCCACATGTGTACTTTCCAAAGCGATATGGCACTCATTCCAGTCTTAAATACAGTCCTGTGGAGCAGTTGCTGTATGCATGGGATGATGGATATCAGATCCTTTACAAACTGCAAATGAAAAAGAAACTGGAGGTGTAGAATGGATCCAGAAGAGGGCGGAGCTGCGGAGGACATGGCCATGTTATTGGTTCATTTTAGCTTGGGCAACCCATCTTAAACATAAGTCACACATCAAAACGTTTTAAGTGTTAAAGGAAAGCACATGTTTAGTTAGGTTGCTTACTAGAAATAAATGTAATGGGCTTGAAAAATACTGTTTGCCTGGAGCAGAACTATTAAAATGATTTTATGTCTTGTATATGATGTGAAATTTTCTGATAATAAGTAAAGCCATTTTAACATATTAGTTAGATTCATAAAACACTATTCATGTATTGTTGATTATCTTACATATTGTCGCTGTCCTTTTGAAACCTTGCATGTCCAAATTGGCTGTTTTCATGAAATGGAAAAAACACTGTACTTTTAAATGATTAAATACTGTTCTGTCAATGTTGACAAGTACTTTTTACTGGTTAGACATTTACAAAACCCAGTGACAAACATTGATAGCGAAAATCACGCAATATGGTGATACGAGGTTTCAGGAGGACTATATTAAAATAACAAACAATAAACATGAAACGACAAGAAAAACAACAGCAGATAGAAGCAAGAACTTTAATCACACCTTTGAAGTACAAGGGTCTGTCCTGAAACAAATACTGTACATTATAATAAATAGAAATTCTCAATATAAAAGTGGAAAGTTGCTTCTTAGCACTGTACTAAGCATTTCATACGGAAACATTATACACAATCCCATTATTGTTACAAGGTAATCCAGTCTGACAAACGAATAAATCTTATTTATCTGAAGAAAGAACACCCAAAAGTAAGAAACACGGAACAATGAACGTTTGTCACAGTTTATATAAAATACAAAATTGAGTCTTTGCAAAATGATAAAGGATTACAATAAAGACTTTAAACTAAATGTACATAATGGTTTCATAATGGTCTTCTTATCAATTCGAGACTCCTTTACATTTGGCATGCTCTCAACACAATCCTTGGTATTCATCATGAAGCTACAATTACTGCATTTATGCTGTTATGCTGGATGTACATGGATCATGGAGGATAAAGCTGAGCATGGCTGTGTTTGACTGAGCTGAACTTTTATAGCAAACTGAAAAAAATATTTATATAACAGCAAATTAAAAGGTTTATGTCAACATTTTAAATCCAAGCAAAACAAAGACAAAACCTAAACGAAGCACTCGTGATGAAATACACATAGACAGGCTGCAAATGACTCTTGCCGTTCGTCTTTTTGGTTACAAAATAATTTCACTACTTCACAAACAAAAGGAAGATCAATGGGATAACTGATTTGTAGGAATCTACATACTGTAGGTCAAACATATGTATTTACCAAAAAGAACTAGAAGTTTATACAGACATTATAATAAACTATATACATAATGTCAAGGAAAATATATTATACATCTACCAATTATACAATATATATATATATATACATATAAACAAAAACTTATTCTGGGGGAACTTGACTTTACCATGAAGTGTATTAATCAACCTCTTTGAGCAACAGTTTAACCCAAACACAAAAAAGCTCAAACTTGGCTAGGCTTGGCTGCACTATATGCATGAAAGTTTTGGACAGCATCATCCTTTTTTCCCGTTCCATGACGCATGTCCACACTTACATACAGTATGTTGTCTAAGGACATATCTGAATCTCACCACAGCTTCCTGAGAGATCCTTGGCTTGTGTGAAGATGTAGAGAGAGGCTCCACCTCCCTTATGGGCTAGATGGAAGTCTGGGAGAGGGACAAGAACCCTGACTGTCAAAGCTTGCTGTGCGAGTTTTCCACTGAAAGAGACACAAGGATAGAGTATGGAAATATTTAAATGCAATAGTTTTAGGCAAGTAAGCTAAAACAGAAGTTTTCCACACTGGAAACGTTATGAAAGGCTAGACAATCACCTCCTTCTCAGACTTCTTGGGCTCTACTAGCGAATGCCAATGAGCGATGGGTTTTCGAGGGTAAGCTAGCATTTCATTCCAGTGATCTCTGCCCAGTCCCTCAGCATGGCTCCCTACACGACAGACTCCAATGATCTCATTATGTCCCACTCTGTTCACCAGAATGCGAAAAGAAGCAATAGAGAGATTTTGGAGTAAATATAAAAGATGCATCATTCTACCATTGCAGTGGGAAATGCTGCGAGACACTTTTTTGTGTACAACGGCAGTGCATTGTTGCTATAGGAAATACCTTTTTACGTTTTCATATTGCAACTTGAAATAAAAAACATAATTTTTACGAAAAATCAAAAGAAAGTTATTCCTTAAGCTAAAGGTCAGGGGGCAGCACTGACAGCATGAAAAATGAAGTCTATGAAAAATAAAAAAAATTCAAAAGTCATTTCGAATTTTCAGTGGCATTGGTCATTACATTATTATGACAAATTGTTGATGAAAGATTTAAAGTCAGATTTATGAGTTTCATTTTCAAAAACATTTTCTGATGCAACCACAGTTTTACAATGACCCCAATATTTGTTGAAATGACAGCAGATAACAGATATTACTCACAGATCATAATCCATAACTGATATGTGCAAGCTGACTTGATCCATATTCTCCGGAGGGATGTCAAAGATGATTGCCTCATTATATGTCGGATTCAGAGTATTCTTTTTTATGGACGTTTTCTTTTTTTTCAAGCGCCTTTCATCGCAAATGAGTGACACCTTCACGTACGGATCTGCCAACAGAAAAGGTGGGTCAGACATGAATTTGTCAAGCTCTCTTTGTTCCTTGTTTGTTCTGGTCTAAATAGTTTGAAAAATGGACTTGTAATGGCTTTGTTGACAATGAAAAATGTGTCTTTCTAAAATGATAAACAGGAAGATGGAGACAAATAGACTGAGCATACCTGAATAACCCGTAATATCCATGGCTTTGAGGTTCCTACATTTGATGACAGTAAGTGTGAGTCTCCCTGCAGTTGGCAAGTAGCAGAGAGAGAACATTATCTCTCCTAAATCCACACTCTCCTGTGAAGTCAAATGGATACATACTCAAAATCAAAATCCAACAGATCATTGGATTGCTGTCATTAAAAATAAAGTACCATATTGCTATCAAACTTCTGTTTATAATAATTTTGTGATATAATAATTATAATAATTCACTGACAGAGATTTTAGTTATTTATGATGTAAGTGTTTGATCATTTACTTATTCTCATGTCATTCCAAACCTGTATGACTTCCTTCTGTAGAACACAAAAGAAGATATTTTGAAGAATGTTGGTAACCAAACAACATTGGCTCACGTTGACTTCCATGGTATGGACACAAAAACTCTTCTCAAAATATCTTATTTTGTGTTCCACAAAATAAAGAAAGTCATACAGTTTTTAACATGTGGGTAAATAAATAATGACAGCAATTTATTTTTGGCTGAACTATCCCTTTAACTTTGATGGGCAAGAACCCATCAAGTGGGCAAGAACAATAATTGAGTTAAAAACTGAATTAAAAGCTTCATTAAACTGTATGTATATGTATTGCAGGGGCAGTAATGTTCTCAACAGTATCCTCTGTTAATGTGGAAGCAGTGGAGGACTCACATCATGGTGCCCTAGGCGAGACCAGATATAAAATGCTTGGGAGCTTGAGGAGCTTCTTGGAAAAAGTTACCCGCAAGGCTACAATTCATTTTCAACGAGGGTGACAGGTGGAACTGAGGGCTGTTGCAGTCAAACTGCTGAGGATAAACAATAGGGAATTGGAGTGCATGTGGAGCTTTACCATGGGTCTGTCACTGCCTATATTGTGTATGCTGGAATCGACCATATATTTATGAACTAAGAGAAATGTAAACCTGAACTCTTTTCATCCTCATGCAACTTCATAACCTCATAAGAAGTGCAACACGTTAATATGATGTATGTTACTTAAAAAAGCCAGATTATGAATAGTTTGGCCTCATTATGGAATTTCCCAAAATAAAATGGAATCATTATATTACCTTAAGTTAAGTACCTGCAAAATTGCATCGTACGAAAAGCATCTTTGAAAGACTGTGCACCAAGGATGTTTTAAAGTTGAATAAAATAAAGTCAAAATTTAATTTATTTACAAAAAAGTTAAGATTCATAAAGTGCTGAGGCATAGAATATTGCAGTCTCCGAATTGTCTTATACTTGCCAAGGCTGTAACTGTTGTTTATTGCCCTCTAGTATGTTTTTAGTGCTTAATGCACATCGCACAATTTTTCTGGTTTGGTAATTTCAATTTGGACAAATTGCTTTATTATACCCCATAGGATACATTGTTTATGAATCATCTAATACTCAACCGTTAGAAAACCAAATCATTAGGGTCACATGAATATGACATAAACCACATTAATTTGACAAATCACCAGTGGGGTCTTGACTCAGTAAGTAATAAAAAGAATAAATTGTCTTACGCTGGTAGCGTATTGAATGTCTTTCCAGATGGATGTCTCCCGTGAGAGGTCTGAAGCTTCGAAAAGGTTTTCCAGTATCACCTCCCCGATCATGTCGTGTCGTGAGAAGCGGTCAAAGTCAAACACGCTCAAGTGGAGCTTTCGGGACACCAGCTCCTCGTATGGGACGGGGAACTGGAAGGTTTCGTCAAAAGTGGGGTTGAGTGTCTTGCGGTGGACCCGGGTCTGGAACTTACGCTTGCGGTCGGGCAGCAGGTAGATTTTGACGTATGGATCTGAGCTGCCGCACAGATCCTTCGCTGGCAGGTCGAAAGCCTTGAGGATGGTGACAAGGAGGAGCTCTCCCTCATAATCGTACTTAAGGGAGAAGTTGATCTTGCCGCATGTTTTACCATTGTCATTCTTAGATGAGTCCTCTGCTTCCATTGTGCACTGTTTGTAGAGTTCTGGTTGGATGCGCCCAAGGGATGCTGCGGTGCAAGTTGGATCCACATCCAAAAACTCCCCTCCGCGGTCCAGACTTGTCACATGGTGCATCTGTCTGGGGAGGTGCTTCTTGAAGGAGCTATGCCTGGCAACATTCAAACACAATTTGGCTGCTGTATCACCCTGATATGAAGCATTGGTTCCATCACAAAAGGTACACCAGGTGCTAATCTACATTTGAATAACAACCCATGAACAAATGCAAATGGATACTTCTAAAGGTTGTCAGATGGCAGTCATGCTGCGGGGGTTCTAATAATATTTCCGCAAAATACGTTTTTAGTTGCTTAACAAGTTTAAATCCAGCCTTACGGCTGCAGGTTTCTACTATGACCTTCCCTATAGTCATTAAAAGCCAGAGACCTCCTTCAGGTCTAACTCTAGCTGACATTTACAAGATTTAAATCATTAACATGATTAGGATCGACTGGAACTAACCTCATAATGGCTGACATTAAATTGTTTTTATATACAGTAAACCATGATGAACTGCATGAAGGTCTTTGGATGCAACAAACATTTCTTAGTTCTTCCAGAACACTGACCTGTTAGAGGAGGCCGGTTCAGTCGTCTGCCGTGAGATACGCGTACGTCTCAGCAGATGATCCTTCATGGACAGCTGCACATCTGCGGGGATATCTGGCGACGTATGACTAATCTTCACTGCCGCCTCCAGAAAGTTCCCAGGACCCTTCAGCTTGTCTGCTGCCATGACGTCTCTGAGGGGTGGTGGGCAGTAGTTGCCGTGACCTTCTCTGTGTGTCTCTCTTTCTTGATGGGTGGGGGCAAGGGCGGTGGCACTGGAGGAAAGTGCTTTGCTGTGCCAGGGCAACCAGCACAGCTTCCAGGTGGCAATGCTGATGACACCCAGCAGGGCCAAACCGCACACCACAAATAGAAGCTGCAGGAGACTGAAAGAAATGTCTGAAAAGAACAGAAGTGGACATGGTAAAAATGCACATAATACATAGATGATGCCATAATATTTGTATATATATTTAAATTACATTGTTAGAAAATGCATACTGTTTTTATTACTAGAGATGCACCGATACTAAATTTCTCCACCAATACGATAGCTGATTATTCCAAGTGATATCTGCTGATGCCGAAGATTACATTTATATTTCTTAACTTTCTGAATGTTATTAATTCATTTAATAAATATTTATATAGAACATCAAACTTGTAATGTTCCTTGACATTTTCTATATACACAGCACAAATAATTGTATTTTCCTGTCCTCTTTTGATTGACAGCATATATCAGCCGATAGCCAATAGTGTGAAAAATTGCTTTATCGACCAATACCGATTATTGGCCGATATATCGATGCATCTCTACTTATTACATTATTTCAGGGTTTTGACATGGAGTAAACATTTCTGTTAGCAAGTTCACACGACATCTTGATTCTTTACTATATCACTCTTCCCTATAAAAAACACTAGCAACAAGCCAAAAAAGACATCATCAAACTGTAGATGCGCTATCACACTATAAAACTGTATGGTAGCATTTATTGGCTTGCTGGTTTCTTTTGAGGAATGCTGCCTAAAGCTTTTATCCAATTATTTGTCTCTTTTTTCTGTCTGTAAAGTATAAAATAATAAATCAAATTGATAATGCATTGGCTTTTGCTCACTTTTAAAGATTCTGGAAAAGCACGATAAAGCACTACTGTAGGTCACAAGTTCTCACATAAATATGAATCATTGTACACGGAAAAAGCAAGCACAGTTGTATAAATAATGATTGAGTCTGGTGCTGCTGTCTGCTTCTTTCTAGGACTTGGATTGTTCCTCTTGCCCTCAAAAAAGGCCTTCACTGATGAGAACATCATAGGGTAATGACACAATGAGACAATCCTCAAAACACCAAAACTTTCCAGCAGCCTTGGACAGGCATTAACACTGAAGTACACTTTACTTCCTGATGGAATTGCAAATGAGCTAAATGTAATTACAGACTTAATTAAAGACGAACAGGTCATTGGTCAATTTTCTTCAAGGGATCCACAGAGGCAATGAAAACCAGCCTGACAGTGACAACTATATAGCTTGAATGGATGAAGAAACAGTATTTTATTATGAATGCGTTGGAGTGCACGCATCTCAGGGATGGAGGCCAAGAAAACAAACAGGGGCAGTGTTAATGAAAATTCACATTTTGCCCATACTCTTACAATGATTCGCTTCTCCTGCTGGGAGGACTGTGGGAGCACGTAAACATCATGACAACATAATTAATGTGCCAATAAATGTGGCAAACTGGAGGAAAAAATGTAGGAAAAATGTGCTTGTTTATTTTTGTAAACATGCAGCATATGCTAGCAAGAGATTTACTCTACATGTCATAATTCCAACATTTTGCTTTCTTGTAAAGTTAATCAAATGCAGAAAACACAGTCAATCTGGATAGATAGTAGGTCTTTCACACTCATCTGCTGTTTTTTTGCACCCACTTAAATAAAACGAGGATTTGAAGACTGCGGAGAAGTGAAGTGTGCTGAGGATAAAAAGAAAGTACAAACTGTCTTTGTGCTTTTAGCCTTCAATAAGAACAATGAATAAAGAGACTGAACGTATTAATTGCGTCCTACTTGTGTTATTTATTCTTTAGTTTTTAAATGCCTGAGGGCTGACAGACTCTATTTCCTTGTTAAAGAGAACAAAATAAACCATCTTAATTCCTTAAATTATTTAATGGCATAATTACACAAGGAATATTTATTGTTTACAATGTAATAGGAGAGACACGTTCATGGATTTCAACCCAATGAATTTTAATGACTTTAGTTACTCTCTGCCCAATTTTAAATCTTCATTTTGTCTGCGTTGGTGTGATTGATGTGTTAATCACAATTCTAAAACAGGCTGATCATTTTCTATTCGCAGAAACATCAACGGTGTGAAATGTACACATTTAAATACATTAACACGAACTACAAGTTCATATGTGGTCTAACTTGGAAGCTTAGCAGATCAGCACAGCAGATAAGAGCTGTAGACTTTCAGGCAGCCGGACTCTTTTCTACCATAAATGAAATATTAATCGATGTGATGCAAGGTTACACAACCATTACGCTGTTTACGCTTTGACAGCTTCACCTCTTACAAGATGGAGTAGATTAACAAGAACCAACTGCAATCATCCAAAAGGATAAAACACTTTGCAGTAATGTCTATGATCCTGTCTACATGCAAAAACAAGATACTAAAGAGTACTCTCTTTTATTTGGTCTATTTTGCAAAATACCATTCTTAATACATTTGATTAGTGATGGACTGATACCGGTACCAGTATCAGGCCCGATACTAAGCTCATGTACTCGTAAAAATGCACTGAAACCAAAGGCCGATACCTCATATGACATAACTGACAGAACGGACTGAAATTTGTTGTGAAATTTGCTTTGAAAGTTTGTGAAAAGCACATCAAATAATTTTTTCATAATGTGTTTAAAGTCCCCGGGAACCGGAAGTTGCGATCGTGTTTACTTCCGTATTCTGAAGCATTTCCGAGTGAAACAGAATTTTCGAATGAGAAAAAACTGTGGGCGTGGCTTATTTTTTTTACTGAGATTTGATCGGCTGTATAAAAACAGCCGTTGCATTTTAAAATGGAACTGGGAGCAAACTGACAGTCGAAGGGGAGGAGTTAACAGATGCCCCGCCCAAGCCGTCTAACTTACGTCATTTAGGATAGATAGTCACTAGGCGGAAGAGCATTTTCAGATTTAAACTGAAGATTATGAGGGCACATGAATTTTAACAAGAGAAAGGCCCACATTGGTAAGCTATTTACAATACACGCTGCAATATTTTATGAAAAAATTTGATTTTTTATTTTTAATTTCACTGGGACTTTAAGGTGATGAGTTTGTAATTATGAAGCTATTCTATTTTTATTAGTATCACTGTGTTGAAAAAAGGCACACGCATACAGGCATCGGTATCAGCGAGTACCAGAAATAAATATCGGTATTCATACTCAGTCTTTAAAAATGGTATTGATGCATACATTTCATAAATTTTTTGACCTTTACAATATAAATTATAGATTAATTTGTATAAACCTTGGATTACATTTTAGAATGACTATTGAGATGTATTTTTCATGATGGAGATTTCATGTGCTTGTTGGTTTTCCAGTCAAAGCTGAAAGAAATCCAGTCTGGTGGAACATTTCCTGTGACCACTAAATCTAATTAAGACTTGTTTGGTACCAGTGACAGAGAGCAACTGAAGCCCCAGGGTTTATTTTAACTTCTCTTCAAAGTGTCTTCAAATCTAACCTGGTATCCATAGAAACTTATCCATTAGACCTTTTGCAACCCCTATTTTAACTGTTACTTCAGGGAAAAAGAGGGTTTAAGGCACTGCTGCACTGCAGAAAAATTGCAACAAAGGGTTTATTCTGCTTTCATCTGACATGGTTTGTTGGAAACACGTTATTCAGTTCAAACTTACGGTCATCATAAAACTAGCGCTGAACATGTGAATCCAATTAGTTCCAGTAGCTTTGTGATATAAAAGCAATGGTGTTGCCATCAAATATATAGTTCTGTCTAGACAAGAGACAGTTTCTATGTTGAGTATTTCCACATTTAGAAACTTTGTTAGACTATATGAAAACTGATGTTATTGTACTTTTGTAATAATAGATATAGAAAGATGTGCTACATAAATTATGTGTGATATGTCCCATCAACGTATGTTATGTCAGATGTGTTACGTGATAAACATTTCCGCAGAAACTGATTAACCTTTTAGTAGACACTCTTTAGTTACTTCCCCATGCCTGCCAGGAATACAAATAACAATAAAACCACATGACTCAATTTGTATAAAAACAGGGCTGGAAAACCAGTGACTTAACTGGTATAATAAAATGTAAATAATAACTGCAAGAAACTATAACATTTCTTTGTCCGTGAAAATAAACCTCTTTCAATTATTTACCTACCGATGTGCATTATACAGGCCTACCACTTCCACCTGACCTCTACAATAGCCTGTAAGGTTCTGTGTGAGCTCTATCTAACACCACTGAGCCCTATCAAAGCTGTGGGAGCTCAGAGGAGGGGTGAAATCCAGTTAAATGCGCTCTTGCCATTAGATTGCAGCCATTCACAAGTCCCTCTGGTATAAAGTTGTGACAGCTGTGGTCAGGCCTGGCAATGGAAACACAAGACTAGCCCACATTAATGAATAGAACAGTGTGCTTGACTTGTCATCAGCACTAGAAACACGGGCCTAATGCCGATACAAACCGTTCTATTAAAGCAACTCAAAAGTGCTTCAGAAAAAAATGCACTTGTCGTTTATAGCTGTGCCGATGCGTTTAAATTATTTGCTAGTTTTAAACATTTATTTAATTCACTGCAGGACCGAGTATTCCCTGCATTACCAAACTGCAAGGTAAATTAATGTAAAGTAATAAGGTCCGTGTCCTGCAGATAGACTGGTAGTCTTTGTAAAGCCCCAAATAACACTTAATGGTAGCATCAATCACAGAATAAGACCTAAAGAAGCGAAAAACAAGAAAAATGTCTTTGTTCTAAAACAGAAACATAAATAAAAGTGGATTAAGTAATAATAACTGCAGATAATAATTCATTCTGTTCCTGACAACATGGGAAAGTTCTCTTCTTTCCAGAGCAGCAATTTTCAGATAAGCCATTACTCTGATTGCAGAGCGGTAATGACTATAGGCTAACCTACGATTACCTCTCTCACAGCGAAAGCCCTTTGTAATTCCAATGCCCCTATAGTGTATAAAACACCACCTCAAAAGTACTGTCATTGCTCTGGGGTTGAGTCTCTGTTGAGCCCCTGGAACCAACTACAGTCACCTACATTTATCAAACTGTTCCACATAAGAGTGGTTATTATAATCAGCAATACTGTTATAAAAAAAACCTGGAGATCTAGTCTATGAATGATGTTATAGTCTATGAAAACTTTAGCGATAATAAAATAACTTATGTTTATTTGGAGTTGAGTTGTTCAGGATAGAAATCACACTCTAAAAAAATCACGTAAAAAACAGATAAAGTACTGGCAGAAAATTACCAGTACATTTTCCATTTATTTTACAGACATTTCTGTTAATGCTGGAATGTTATTTAATGCAGTGCAAAATGTAAAATACAGATAAAACAACTGTAAAAAATGAATACAGAGAATTCCTTCATATTAATACAGTATATTGTGCCCTGTTTTTACGGATTTTTTTAGAGTGCAGCTACAATCTTCTGTATAACTCCAACATTGATGCAGTTCATGCTGACTTCAATATACAGCTGCGGAAAAAAATTAAGAGACCATTAGGCTACACATTTTTTTTAATCAGCATTTCTAGATGTATTGTGGCCATTCCAGTCCAGTGTCTGTTGAATTTCAACAAAATCAAACCTCATCCAACAGCAATGTGAAAGACGGACAGCATGACAAGACACATGACAACTGTGATAAAATCAAGGTTATCACATAACCTCAACTTTTCCTAAATACATGTACAAATATTACTGTTGTATTGCTTAAAAGTGAATATAAATTTGTTTTCTTTGCAGTTTTCGGGGTCTGAAAAAATACAGAGCATCTTTCTGTTATTTTGACCTGCTTCTCCAGTTTTCATTTTCTACAAATAAATGCAAATAGAAACAATAATTTTATTCCAAAATTTGGAGAAATATTGTTAGTAGTTCACAGAATGAAACAAAACTTACTGCAGTAAATTCAGAAAAACTGAATTGCTGTGCTTTGAAATGGTCTCTTAATTGTTTTCCGCGGCTGAATTGATAAAACACTGGCAATTAGGCAATAATCATAAATATAAGTATATATGTTTTTTATATTCTATTCTAATATATTGGCAACCCTTGATAGGTTTACATTTGAGGAAGAGGGTCTGATTTAATATTTAGATTTTTTATATTTAATTTATTTTTGCACTGTATATAATATAACACAAGGGAGTGGGACACAATCTGCAAGTAACTTAAAGAAAGCAAGTAAACTTCCAACTTCACATTTAGCTAAATCATAAGCCGTGTCAGATTTAAAAAACAATCCTCCTAGTAATGAGACGAAACTGAAAAATCTCACTGCAGTGTTAACAAGTTATTAACATGTTCCTCGCCTTCATTGCACCCTGCAGGCTGATGTGTGTTCAGCCCAGGAAACAGAAGTGAGAAATAGAACCACTTACAAACACATCTCATTACATGAAAAACTCAAAAGCATTGTTTCCAACTCAACAGCCTTATATTGTACACAGCATACAATTCTGGACAGTGTCTATCCCAGATAAGCCCAAGAAATCACATCACATGCCACTTCAGAAGTGCCGTCCCCTTCCTTTAGGTTAAAACTGGGCTAGATTAGCATTTGTTGTGCGGGCGAAAGGAGAGTGTGTGCCTGAGATAAGGCAAGAGAAGAGCTAGCTTACTGGTCTTGATGGACACAGCCAGTCATTCAAAGAAAAGGCTAAAGTGAGGGGCCAGTGCCTGTATTTGGCTACACAAATACCCTTATATCTTCCTGTCAACCCATACTGAAGGCTACAAAGGGGGTTCCTTTAGGTGAAATTGACCCATTTAGGATAAGCATTTGAAGATGATGACATGTGGCAGCATGAAAGACAAGGAAGAAACCGTATAGCTACAGTTGGCTACAGCGTTAAGCCTTGAGGTAAAAACTGTCCCCAAATGTTAGTATCAAAAGCCAGTGTTCTTCATGCTGTGCACAAAGATGAATGAACACATAATGCTACTGGCTTGTATAATAAAAAAAACTATCACATTTTAACAAAGCACAACGTTGCCTTGTTGCACAAACTTTGTAGATGCTCAGCGAGGTTTTGAATTTGGTTATTAGAGCCGTACTGATGACACAGCGTCAGTGGTACTATAAAAATACAACCTTGTCAGCAAAACATCAACCAATATTATGCATCCATTATCTTCAGGCTCATAATAAACCTTCCTACATATTTTAATGCACAAATATTAGTGTTTTATCAATATGCAAATGTTCGGAAAATCAGTTTTCCTATGGAACTTCTGCAACTGGGTCCTTGCCGTACCCAGTTCTATTTGTGTTGTATTTCTGAGCAATGCTTGTATGTCACAGTTTATTGCATGATGGTTGATCTATAACTACGTGGTTCAGGTCAGCATTCAATACCATGCAACTGTGATAGTTATATTAGCACCCAAAACAACTTGTATCTTTCACTACAGCGCTTTGAAAACATTTCTACCAGTTGCTGCTGGGTTTCCTCTTTCCTAAACACACTTTTTGCACGCATTTTCCCCATTTCCAAACCATTTTATCTCAAACAGCTAATAAACTGACTGACAGCACAAAAGGTGTCATAATCACCTAAAGGTTGAGACACTGAGTCAGTGTAATACCAAGGCACGATAGCAATGCACCATAGCCTGCTTTGCCAGATCTTGCATTTGTCTACATTGCAGCTTTGGGAGATGCAGCTGACAGCAATGGTTTAACGCTAGCATCACCTCTAGTGTGAATGACTGCCAATGCAGGAAACTCTAGATCCGAGCGTGTTCGCCCAGTCTGAGCAGATGACCATGCTGGGAGAAACAGTGATGGACTATAGACTGCACCAGAGAAGCAGGTACCCTAATCCACTCACATGCACACCTGCAAGTGTACAAGCAGCATACGATCGTAAACACAAAGCATGCACATGGGTACACACATGCATTATGCACACACATAGACACTTATATGTCTAACTGCAGTTGCATGATGATGTATGTGTTGTGTTCACACAGTCATTTTTCCACCTTTCAGCACTCCATTCAAAAGAGGCTGGACCTGCACACACACTTTGCGCTTGAATGAACATACAACTCATAGGAAATATAGGCGGCTACTTTAAGCACCCCCAGGGCACCAGTGATACCTTCCTTTGACTGCCATATGTTCAATATGCTCAGACCTAACGGAGCGAAAAACTATTGTCAGATCAATACAACATCGTACAAAAGAAATCAACCTTTGTACTTAAGTCATAAACACGTTCCCCTGGATGAAGCAACCACAGACGGTACCTATTAAGCGATACTAAAAACTAGATTAGACGGAAGCACATAAAAGTCTGTCACCTCGCTCTTAAAGTTGTTTAATGCAGAGTATTCATTTTCTAATAAGCCTTTTGTGAAACAAGGCTACGGCAGTCGAGGGAGGTTGCAGCAAACACCTGCATGAAAACCCTATCAATGCTGCAGCAACTTTGAACTTTATAATTAAAACCAAACATGCTTTAACCAAGCAAAACAGAAAACTAAACGAATATTCCTTAGGTAACACATTAATGCGTCTTTGTATAATGCGGGTTTGCGTTATGTCAAAACGCACAAGCTAAAGCGCTGAACTTTCTTAAAAACGACAAATATACATAAGTTTTCTTACCACTAAGTTCTCCTCACTTCTGGTATTTCCACTTAAACTCGCTTTCTTAGTTTTTATCACCCCTGCCACAAAACGGCTCTTCTCTTCCCGCAAGCTTCCCTCAGAATGAGCTCTTCACAGCAGCGCGCACGGGACCGCGTTTCTATGGCAGCGCGAGGAAGCCCAACCATTGCTCAGCTCGAGAGATGCTGTATTGCAATTGTCTAGGGGCGCACGCACACACACTTTTTTGTCAATACAGTGCGTTTACAACTGCCGCAAACAAATAACCTTAGGCTATTATTTATAAAGACACCCAAAATAAACAAATATCTGCAAGCAATAAATTATCGAATATATGCATTTTAAACCGTAAATGGGGATTAGGCTCATCTAAAGCAAGCCTGTTAATTAAAGGTCTCATTAATAAAAAAAACATTAAAACAAGCATTTACACAAATATTAATAACATGAGGGTATTTAGGAAAGACTTTAAAGGTTTTGAAATGTAAAGAATCATGCACAATTAGGCTTTGAGCATGGAGCCATGCTTTGAATCCAATTGTGAATTTTGTGCTCTATGATGCATGCATGGCTGCATTTATAAGATTTTCGGACTTACAGCCCCTGTGTCTTGTTCATACGTTTGTGTGATTCTCCGGCTGAGATGCCATGGTTCCCCATAGCCGACTTCTAGACAGATTAACATCAGTGATCTTGTAACTGCATTGGGAGGGGGATGTGCTCCTTAATGTAGAGGCGAACGAGAGTTTCATCTCTTCTTCAAAGGCAGTTAAGAAATATGGAACACTTCATTCATACATATAATTTAAAAACACTTAAAATGAACAGTTCATGAGGCAATATATACCTCTCTAAAGCAGCCTGCTGATAATTGCATAAATATCATAAATACAGTCTCTTTGAAAATAAGGATCTTGGAATTCAGCATATAAATTTATTGAAAGGATGCTAATGGTAGCTGGGATTAGGCTGCCGTTTCAATGCAGAGGATCCGGAGGGTCTGGTCAAAGTGCCATATCTGTTCTAATTTCCATCTCCTACCTTCAATGAGATACTGTACAACAAGGTTTATTCTAATGTAAACTGTGTGGTAATTATGTGCGCACTCTATCACATCGTCTGGGTTTTGCTGTGCTGCCTGGTTTGACAAAATAACAGAATGAAGGATGTCAGTTTAATCAGGACTTTATTCAGGACATGAGAGTGTTGAGTAAAACAACTGTATAAATGATAATGAAACAGGACAGTAAACACACAAATAATTGGGAAACATAATGTTTTTATGTTTAATAATGTCTTTGTAACATAATGATAATTAAGGGAACTGTGTCACACAATGAAATTGCTCAACAGTACCATAAGAGAAACTTCACACTAGGGTATATTAAAATATTTAGGATGGGGTCCAGTGTTGCATTATTGTACAAAGAGCACTTCAAATGATTATTATCTGACATGTAGGCATGTGTCATTATTCTAGTATTTTCTGGTGTGTTGAATCTGAGGTATGAAATACACAGGAGTGGAAAAAAAACATTATTTGGTTATTCATTCCTAAATAAATTAATAACACACAAAGCAGTCAAATCCGAACAGCATGCAATCACAATGTTACTTGTGCTTGTGCAAAAAATATACATGGCAAAAATCATTTTTCACACAAATCCACCTAAAACAATTAAAGGGGAAAATATACACAATTCTTAATCATTCTTGCCCATGGGTCATTAATTACACTGATGGTGTATAAAGCTGTATTATTATATGTTATTTGAGTATCTCTGTTCCTTTGTTGAGTCCCGATAACTTAACCGGATTTGAAATCAATATTCACAAGCTTTGGTTAATGATTCTGTCAGACTTGATGAATTTGCCTTTGTGCTATTCTACAAAACACAATGACTGTGTATAAATCTACAAGTGCTAGCAAAGCATGTTGCCACACGTGAAAAGAAATGCTTACATGTCAAATCTGCCTCTTAAACTCCCCCACGGCCCCACCTCATGACACACGAGTCTGACCCTGTGAAAAGCAGCTCATCTGGATCTACTGAAGAAAAACATCAAAAGAAGCGGATTAGCAGATGATTAAAAATTCTGCAAGAAAGTGAATTAGTAAAAATAGAGATAACCTCATGACCTGTGTGTGGATTATAAAGAATCAGTAAGACAATGCAAATTGAAAGTAAAATTTGTCAGAAACGTAGTGACGGTATTACTTGAGTCCACACGCACAGGTTAGAGACACTAATAAGTGGTTATCTTTAAGAAAACAAGCGAAAGAACTGACAATGACAAGAAATACATGCAGTGTAACTAACTATAATGGGGAAAAGTTAATGAGCAGCAGCATAATAGTTTCCAGTGCACATGACATGAGCACAAAGTCCTAACAAGTGTAAACACAAGTGATTTAACAAGACATGTAGCAAAACAGCGCAATTTGCACAGAGAAGCAGAGTTTCGCTGCAGCAAGAATTAAACACCTGCCTATAATTAAATTTTCCAACTAATCCTGAAAAGCATGTGGATTTCAAAGGGTTGAAGGGTGTAGGGGACCAAACAACTGTTTCTTGAAATGCCCTTCTGTGTCATCATTCCATGTCCATAAGGAGGCGCGGTCGCTACGCAAAGAATCTGCGCAAAGAATCATGGGGGCCCGAAGTCAGTTGTACCCTTCAAAATCCTTCATTCCGAAAGGCCCTTTGAAGTGGCCATGTTATGAGCACTGCGGTTTGGAATGACCCTTCAATGAGGCGGCCATGATTGTTTTCAGTCCGAAGAGCCCTTTGGAGGGCGATATATCCCATCATTTTTGGAACGCACTGAATGTTGAAGAGGGACATTCATGCATTGCGCCAAGTCACAATTACCGTAATTACGGAATTCAACTTGTCCCGCGTTAGCGCCGTTTACCCAGCAACTAGCAATAGAACTGTGAGAATCCAACGTTACTCGCAGGGCTGTCAATGTCTGCATGTATGTCTTTTTAACCTCGACCAAAGAACACAATCAGATTTAACACACTCATGGATGAAAAGTCACAGTCACCCATAACAGGCAGACCCTGGAAATTAGATTTTATAAACAAATCCATTTGGATGTTGCTCTCTGCCTAAACCTCTCAAATCACCTTCAAGTCCTGCAAATAGGGCAGCCTGTGATTAAATTTCCATCTAATGTAGTCAAGCATACTGTCAGTTGACTTCTGAGATGATCATGGTGTAATGTCCTTCATAGGGAACACTACGTCTTGATTGTTAGGAGTGCAACACTCAAAAAAAGGTGCTATATAGCACTAAAAGTGGTGTAGCAAAGTTCAATGTTGGGAAGGAAGTAGGCGGGAACCGGCATCATTTAAACAATAAACTTTAATCAAAATAAATAAACAATAATACAGAAGTAAAAAGGCCGGCAGCCCCTCACGGACGACTGCCGGCCACACGAACATAAACAAAACTTAACACTTCCGGGCCCGGTCCTCTCTCACCGTATTCTCCTGCCGTTCATCCTTTTATGCTTCCGCTCCTCCGTGAGAGATACGAGGCCGGAATGACGCCCAGCTGACACTCATTATCAATCGCGTCCCGGCCTCGCTTTCTCCTCCCACGGCTCTCGTCACGCCTCCCTCGTCACAGTGGTTATTTGTAGAGTTGGGGTACTCGAACTCGGACTCGAGTCGGGACTCGAGTGCAATTATGAATGAACTCGGACTTGTCACGTACTCGGATGAATTTGCACTTGTACTTGTCACGGACTCTGACATTTTGGACTCTGGAATTTTGCCCAGTACAGTTTTGTACAGTCGAGTCTGCATTATGTGTAACATGAAAAATTCCCACTGCTCCATTCTCTGGCAGTGAAAGTGTTGTCTATACCAGCATCCTCTGCACCAGTAGAGCATGTCTTTAGTAAAGGTGGCATCATGATGAGACCACATCGTGCCCGCCTGACCCACAAAATGGTCACAGAACTTGTATTTCTGAACAGCAATATGGCCCTGATTTAGCGCCCTGTCTGTGTAATATAGTACATTGTATTTTCAGTGTTCATTGCAGTTCACGTTAAAATGTTACCATAACAGAGCGCTGTTCTGAAAAAATGTTTCTTGTCATTGATAGACAGATAAGTAAAAGTAATGAAGCATTAAGCTTGTTGTTATGACTACTAATTATTTTCTGTTTTCTACATCCAAAGTAAATGTGGGACAGGGGCATCAAATAATTGAAGTGTCAGTTTTTGAACTGGAAGACACAATAGAGATAGAATAATGAGACAGGTTAATTTGTATTTTTATAAACTTGTAATTTAATAAAAGTTTTACAGTACATATACCTCTATATGATTTTTTTGCTTTAAAACAAGTTTTATTACACATGAAACCATAATTGGTTTTTAAAAGTTCAAATATTAATTTAATGGCTAAATTTTGAGATTAAATTCAATAATAATAAAAAGGTCGGTTGTATTTTCAATAATTTTTTCAAGTATAATTCAGCGACCGGACTCGACTCAGACTCAAACATTAAGGACTCGGACTTGAGTCCAACTCGGCACCTTTTGGACTCGAACTCGGACTCGGACTCAATAGGTTACGGACTTGGTCTCGACTCGGACTCGACAAAGGTGGACTCGAACCCAACTCTGGTTATTTGCTCGTCATCATAGGGGAACCACTTTAAGTGCTATATAGCACCATATCTTGGTGCTTCAGTGGTTCTTCAGAGGTTCTTTGGGGTGACCGACGTGCTGTATAGCACCGTTTCCGTATAAAGAAACTGTTAAACCACTGTACTGTGTATGGCTCTTTAACAAACCAGTGAAGCACCAAAATATGGTTCTATATAGCACTAAAAGTGGTTCCCCTATGATTACAAACCAAGAACCACTTTTAGTGCTATATAGCACTATTTGTTTTAGAGCGTGGACACCAGAGCTCAATGTTCTTTGTGATGGCAAACAAAATTGCCTCTATGTTGGTATTCCCAATGTTCTTAACTTTGAGATTTGAGTAGCACTGGCTGTCTGCATGTATAAACTCACATTATTCTTATACACATGACTATACTGCCAAATTCCCTGCAGATTTTGTTTCTATAAAAATAAGATTAGTGCAAATTAGCATGCTTAAACCGTATGTGAAAAATGAAAGGTAATTTTGGCTCTGAATGCTATATGCCAAGTGTACACCTGTTTAGTAATTAACGAACACTACAACAGTATGGTCACAAATTAGCTGGTGGCCTACTTGGCACGTAGCATGGGGATATGCTCAATTATTTAATCACACCACACAGGATTTCACCAGCTCACTTTAGAGAATTTCCCATCAGGTTGACTCCCCTGGTAGTGATTTTGAACACACATAGTCACACCGCACTCCATCTTACCTCAGCAGGGATTGTACTGATAAAGTGTGTATTCGATTTTTCTTGCTGGTCTGGTATCTACTTGATGTTTTATTTATTCATGGTCACATAATGCGGTAGCTGCGGTAGTAGTTTTAGTATGAGGGGATGGTTCTCTGCAGTGAAGCATATAGTGTGCTAAAACTATAAACCACTCTAGGGTGGTTAATAGCAATGTTCTGCTCAATGTGCTATAGAAACAGAAGGAGTAGAGGTGGCTCTTCGAAACTTGTCTGGTAGTCTGCATGGTTTCCCTTCATCTTTTTTAATGGTCGACTCGCTAGTGGAAAGAAATGAGGTCCCCCCTCCACATGCCCTCTATTGCTCAACCATCATATTTAGTCATAACCTTCTTGTCATGTTTGAAAAAAAAAGTAATTGATTTAACGTTGAGGGCTTTTATACAAAAGAAATGGGATAAAAAAGATCAGTCCGAACATACGCCGCTGTCACGTATATGAGTGGCATTATATTGACTTTTATTGTCATAATTCTTTCATTCTTCTTTCATACAAGAGGGCCAATAAACTTGAAATGCTAGTCTACCGTCAACAATAAAAGTTTTCTGGCACATTTCACAACTACAGTACACTTTGACCTTGACATGACTTTTTATATACAGTAAAGTCTAGAGACACAAATGTATTGTGTCAGTTTAAATTTTGACAAAAAATGTTGACAGTCTATTGAGTTTTTAAATATTGCACACTCAGTGCAGGGTTGTTTTCAACTCATGGCTAGGTCAAAAAGGACAAACCCAACTGTTGGGTTAAATTAATCATAAACCTGTGAAATGTTCATATTTGACCCAAACACGTGTTGAAACAATCCAGCATATGTTAATTTGATTAGCTTGTAAAATAGATTTATTTAAAATGTATTCAAACTCTCATTTTAATGATTAATGGGACAGTTCACCCAAAAATAAAAATTCTGTCATCATTTACTCACCCTCGATCTGTATAAATTTCTTTGTTCTAATGAACACAAAGAAAGATATTTGGAAGAATGCTTGTAACCAAACAGTTATTGGTCACCACTGACTACCATAGAAGGAAAAATTACAATGGTAGTCAAAAATGTCCCAGAACGGTATGCTTTCCTTCATTCTTCAAAATATCTTCTTTTGTGTTTAACAGAACAAAGAAATTTACAAGAAATCCATAAATACATTTTTCCTACTATGGTAGACAATGGTGGCAACACCTGCATTCCTTGAATTCCTGATAGAACGAGATGGCCCAGACTAAACTACAGCTGCAGTTACACATGCTTAACCACTTAAAGTCTGTTCAAGAGGGATGTTGGACAATTAGCACCAAACTGCAGAGCACTGATCAAATGTAGCACTGATCAAATGTAGCCTCTGTTAAAATCGGAGGCCTGCTCAATCGAGTAGGGATTTGGCATTGCGTGAGCGCTGCACCAGCTGCTTCTCCTGATGCATGACCTTTGCTTTTTGGCAGGCTGGGTGCAGCTCTCACCATGTTGCGGAGGCCAGCGGCAGTCCTCCATTCATCTGGCATTACTGCCTGTGGACTGCAGGTTCCAGACACTCCCTACACTTCTAGTCAAGTCAGCAGGCAGCTCCCTTTACAGACTCAACACTTCCTTCCTAATTAGCTCAATCATTATGACTTTATGACAGTAAGAGTTGTTTTTTTTTCGCAACAGCATTACTAATAAAAAAGTGCCCAGTGGTGGTTCTCATGTTGTTTTGCTTTGGGAGCCAAATTTTACCTGGGACATCAAGTGTAGTTTAAAACACATTTAGTTTGGGTTGTTTTTTGTCTAACCCATTCATGGCATTAACCTTATTTGGCTGGCTAACAGATTAATTTGTGCTGAAACATTGGACTTTTATATCTTTGTTGAAAGATATGTGTAGCGTTTTCCTCTTATGGCTATTTAGTTAATATGCATTTAGTATACTGTAGTTTTTTTGTGACCCTGACAAACAAACATTTGACTCAGCAGTTGAAAACCACTTGAATAGAATTTAGATATGTTAATAATCATTACCTATTGAAATATCACTGTGCTTTTCTGTAGTTCTAGCAGTAGCAAACAGATTGTAAATAACTTTCATGTAACATTTAGATACACACAACTGCTGCATTTCTATCCATGTATTCACACATTTAATGTGACTACAAGTGACACATTTAGAACTGACACTCAGCAAAATTGAGGCACCGGCATTTAAGCTTTCCTTGGCATCTATGATTAATCTTTATTTGTGGATAACACGCAGTGGCATTCACCATCCCTGTGTTCAGGGACACGATGCAGGTCAGAGCCTGAGGCGGTTTATTTAATTTCTTCTGTGACAGAAACTCTGAGTGACAATTAGATTCTGTGTCTTCCTCCATGGCATTTTTACAGATCAGGAATTTTAATTTGTATTGCTTTAGACACCCATATCACCTGCCAACTTAGAGATATCACAGCTCATTCGATCTTCTGTCCAGAATTCAATTTCTTGTCAATTTTACCTCATGTGGCCGCCGTGAATCTGCAGTCCGAATGACACATTGCAAGACATTTACATTAATCTTGCTCATGAAATTTCTCAGCTGAATTGTGCAGTTGTGCAGGAACAAAAAGCCGGATTTGGTACAAATGATCTAAATCGCTGATGACTAGCATCCTAATATCAAAGGAGAAATAAATCACACATTCAGACTTAGCAGGCACATGCAATACAGCTGCAATGGCAGTAATGTCTTCATGCTTTGACTTTGAAAGTAAAATTTGTTGAAAGGTACATGTCTAAACAAAACCTCCATCCTGGTTTCAGCCAAGCAAGGAGAGGGCATATTTTAAGGTCATGTTCCTTTGAAGTCCTTCCCCGTGCTCGTGCATTTATACACACATAAACATAACCACATCCCCCCTCCCACGTCACCCCCCACAAACACATTACCCATCATGCTGGAAAACAACCAGGTGTTTACCTGAGCTGGAGATGTTGGGGTTTTCATTGGTCAGAAGCAACAGGAAATCCTGGCATGTTTCAGAATCCAGGTAAGGGCTGCTGTCCAGGCAGAGGTCAACAATGAGGGCCACTGCCTTCTTACAGAACATGTCTTGATCCTCAGAGGTGGTTGCACTCATTCTCTTAGTCCAAATCCCAATTTTTGGTCCCTTTATCATCTAGGACTAGGAAGAATAGACAAACGGCAGGAGTGAATCAAAAATAGATAGCAGTAGGTCTCTTCCTGCAACTCTTGGATGTTCGCATGTGGGCGAGTGATTGTGTGGGGGTAGGAGGGTGGGGGGCCAATGAGGTAATAGTACCCCCAGGTGCTGCATCATATTATATCTAGTTGTTCCACTGAGCCACTGTTCAACACAGGTCTTGGAGATTTTGTCCCCAAGCCTGTAGGTGTCCACTCCCCTCCCTTCGGTCCTCCCTTCTTCTGTCACTCTCGCACATTAGAGGGAAAAGGCAAGCTCCGCCTCTTCTCTGTCACTGTTTTTTCCCCTTGACCCTCATTTAGCTAGCGGCAATTCTGTTTGTGGATTAAAACACAAGAAACTACAGTCCTCAATGTCACAACGTCTTTATCAGTTTGTTAGTATCTTTTGCTTTCTTCTCTTGCGGCTGCTAGAACATCTTATTTTATACTCTCACTTGTCTAATTTGTACTCATAAATTCATCACAAGAGAATGACATCACAATGTGACTTCCACTACACGTATATCACTTATTATTGTGTCAGAAACATTTTTTAAATAAAATGGCAAACCCCTATTAATTACTTTTTGTATACATGATCATAAATATTACATTAGTTTATTATTGATTTTAGTAATGTATATGTTTTTTTGGCCTTTTTAAAATGAGATGTTTTGTCATGGTTAGTGGCATGTTACAGTAAAGTAAATAAATTTTAACTCTTTCAGCTGTTGAGGTATAGGACAGATGAGGTGAGCCATGAGTCTGAATGTGGCCAGTTTGTGGGTGGCATACACCCTGCTCACATTCTCAGTCACATCCTTCATATGCATATTTCACGGGAAAGCATCAATTTGTTTTCAATGCCATACGTCTCATATCTCATTTGGCTTGTATCTCAATTGGCTTGGTAAATTTTGTATTGTTAATACTTGTACAGTTAATTTTCTAAGAGGAAAGAACAATGAAAAGTAAATATTAATTAGCAGGAAATTAATTGTCTGAATAACTCACATGCAGTCCATTAAATTCAGTCTTAATTTAATGTACATGCTTTTATGGTTACAGTTATACATTATATTATATTCTTACAGTACATTTCACACATCTAAAAATTTCCACTGTGTTTCACTAAAATCGCCAGTTTTAAAAAAGGTCAAATGAACACTCACGGTGTATATATAATCCACACTCTCAAAATGTGGATTATATAAACACTGTGAGAGTTAATTTGATCCTTTTTAACACTGGCGACTTTGCTGTTTACCATAATTTATTTTTTCCCCACATTTTTGATGCATTTCATTATAACTCAAGACATGTTTTGAGAAATGGATTAAATGAATTGGATTTCATTTGAAACAGCAGAGCTTGCATGTTTATTAAGATAAAACACAAACAAGACTTTTAATTTTGACGGCCCATTCCTGAATTATTATTGCATGATGATTCAAATTAAAATCACGCAGAGCAAATATCTTTAGTGTTTGGTATGTGTGGAGTACTTGTGACTGTACTCCAAAACAGCATTTCAGTTTCTAGAGACAAGATGTATAGTAAAAAACTGTCTTTATTAAAAATCGATCAGGAGTAGAAGGAGAGTGTAGCAAGGACATGACTTCACTGCTGCTCGACTAAAACTTTTATGTTTCCATCTACAAAGCTCTTCTTTGTGCATAGGAAACCAAATGTGTTACTAAAAGAGTGCAGTCTAAAATTGAGAATAAATGATAGAGTATGTGCTTTTATTCAAAGTTAGGTTTAGTAGGAGAGCAAATCTTTATAGTTTGTCTCCAAAGTGTTAAAGTACTGTTCAAAGGTCAGGAATAAATGGTGAACTAAAACTGTAATACATTTTTTGTAAAGGAAGGATAGTGACTCTTCCTGGCTCTTTTGGACAGATTGAAATGCTCACATCAAGTGGGAGATCTGTCATGAAATGATTTTGTTTCATCAAGCGTGATTCATGGCACCACAACAATCCTTTTCATCATAATTTCCTCGAATTGCTTCACGAATCATAAATTTAACTGAATCAAGATACACCTACAGATACAGGAAACGCCAATATTACCAGCAAGCAATAACACGGTCAAACAATCACAGAGTGTAAAAACTTTGAAATAAAAAACAGAACGCTTGTTCCCATGTTTGTTAATAAGAAGCATCTGCTTGGAATAGGCTTATCGGTTCCTTTCCATGGAGGCCTGGAACACAGATTAATACTTTATAAGCAAACAGTATGGGGCCTCAGCTGCAATTTGTGACTGTCTCTACCAGGAGCATCTAGAGATGAGACCAGATATGGAGAAAAATAGCCATTCTCTGGAGAACTCATTTCAGCTATTTGCTTTCTGTGCACAAAGCTCTGAAACAGATGATTATTTTGAGAGGTGAAAATCATCTCTGGAATGAACACCTGGAGCCATATCCCTCTTTCCTGCTTTCTTTTGCTGTTAAATATTTTTTGTGTTAATATTTTTAGGCATTCTTTCACCAAGGAATTGTAATACTCCTTAGAAAACAAATTCATATATTGAACAAAACTCTCTTTACATTTATGCATTTGGCAGAAGCTTTTATCCAAAGGGACATACATTGCTTTATATTATACATTTTGATTCTGAGCATGTGCAGTCCCTGGGATTGAACTCATGACTCTGGTGTTGCTAGCACTATGCTCTAACCACTGAGCTACAGGAAAGCACTCTTTAGGGTGATGATAATTTATTATAGAGCAACTGTATGTTGTGCTGCCTGATATTGCTGTTAACTTTGACTTGATCAGACTACTGATCTCATGAATTAAATCTAAACATTTTTCCAAACTTTTGTTTAAATACTTTGAGAGTATGTCAAGAAGATTTAAAAATTGTTCAACTAATAGAATGTAATCAAATCTTTTTTTGGTAATCATTTTTTGGTAATATTCCAGCAGCCGGAGTGACAGAAAAAAAATAATTCTTTTTGTAAAGTAAAATAAATAGTTTTTCATGTTATTGTACACTCAACTTGTAAATTGGTATTTTAGTTCTGTAATTTTAATAATTTGTAATTTCTTATCACATTTCTAAAACAGGCAAAAATTATGTGAAATATAATGGTAAAATTCTGTAAAATTACAGTTTTTAGTAGACACATCGCAGCTAACAAAAATGTTCTAGTTTGTTTTAGGGCTGTCAAATGATTTATCACATCCAGAATAAAAGTTTGTGTTTACATAATATATGTCTAAGTACTGTGCATATTCATTTTGTATTCATAAACACAAAAACATGCACATACATGTATATACAGTATATAGGAAATATTTATATGTTTTTATTTAATTTACCATTTATTTAAATTAATACATAAATGTTTATTAATTTTTATATTTTTCTTAAACATGTGCATGCATGTGTATGTGATTATGAATAAAAAATTAAATGCACAGTACACAGAGATATATTGTGTAAACAGAAACTTATTCTGGATACGATTGGTTTTGAATACCTTTTTATGCCGTTTACATTTCTGAATGTCTAACAATTATATATAATGTTGTAAAAATGCTCTTTTAACATTACCGTTAATGTTTTTTGATAAATTAAAAAGAACATTTGAAGAATGTTAGCCAAAATTCTGAAAACGTTCCCTGTACGCTGGTCTAACATAAATTCAAAATACATTACCATTGAACTAATTTGTTTACTAATCTGTATATATTTTAAAATATCAAACATAGACAGGCAGTGGGCTCCAAAGAGTAAGTTAATACATTCATTTTAATATCCCTAATAAAAGCCATCAGCATCAAACTGTCAGCACAGCACTTCTCTATCCTACGTCCCAGGACTCCTCAGCATGATCGGATGTAACTTTAAAGAGTGTTGAAAGTCTCTATATAACCCTGGCTCAGATTTACTGTATTTGCTCCCCACTGGCTATACGCATGGGGTATCTCGATTAGTATCCAACCTGGCGCACAAATCAGTATGCATGGATTTTTGTTCAAGCAGGGGGGATCAACAGGAAGTAACCCGTGTTTTCCCATGTATCCAGATTGTTAAATCACCTGTGGGAATGATATAACAGTGTCAGGTTAGGTCAGGAATGCAATATGAGGACTAAAAGTTACCGTTGTTGTATGAAAGGTCACAGCATTTTAGAGCTACAGTGTTTGCAAAGTTTGAATTCAGATTACAGGTGTCATTAAGAAAGGTTGTAGATGATTTGAAATATTTAGAACTTCTTGCAGTCAGCTTGTGAGATGCATGCTTAGTTTTATTTGGACTGTGCGGTCTTCTCATCCAGAACTAAATTCATCTCACACTCTGTTAGTGTTGAACAGTTGGGATGTTAATAAGGTGCCAGTTCTGAAGGAGGGCAATGCATGTGTCGCCTTCACCGGATTCAAAGATGCTACATATTACATACTAAATAAACAGGCAACAGCACTAGTAAAGATTTAAACATGAGGTTTGATTTTATTTAAATAGTTCAGATTAATTAAATATGATTTATGCCTAAATGCTGTTGTGTTTGTGCATATTATTATTTTAATCTGTTCAAATCATCGAAGATTAAATTTTCTAGAAACCCAAGCGAAGAGTTTAATTATAGAAAGGTAAGGAAAATAAATTCTTCCAAAACTATACACATCATTCATGAACATCTTATTTTTCATGACGATGTTACTTTCATGTCAAGGTTAGTTCTTACGAGTTTTAATTCACACCACAGTGAATTAGTTTCCATTTATTACAGTGTTCATGGAATTCTCTTCATGTCATTGTATTGTAGTATTTTGCCTTTTGTTATATTTGTTTAGTCACTAGCTCATTCTTTGCCCTATTATTATGACTTTGGAGCAGCAAGGGTTCCTTTTAATACCGTAAGTCTCAGATGTATTTCATTTGCTTGATATTTTCTTTTAGCCAGTGATCTGAATACATAGAAGATTTTACTTTGCAGAGCTCAACATGATTTGTGTAAAACAGATACAGTTCCTAATGTTCATTTGCAGAGATAATTAATGAGTGATTCATCTCATCCCAACCCCGATAAATTAAGATTAAGACTTTTGAGTTGATAACTCAATTCTTTTGAGTAAAGAACACTAAACACATAAGTATAGTAAACTCAAAATAATTAATTTTAAATAAACTCATTTTACATTTACTTGAGTTTCACTTCATCTATGTTGTCATGAAGGAACAACAGCCAGTTACAGTTGCAGTATTACCAAAGTAATACCTTCAAATCAAAATCTTGTTGTTTTCTGTTTTCCTACTAAGCAAAAGCTCTACTCCTCTGCCCAATGGTAACCTCATTAAAATCACTAATGTCACAAAACTCTTTAAATAACAGAATAGAACAGAATACTAAACATCTGTAAGCCTCCTCCCATTGTAATTTTGATACAAATACATAAAATAACACTTTATTTTGAGATTTACTTCCATTTTTCAGTCCACACAAAGCATGCTGGGAATAGTCTGACATCATTGGAAGATATAATTAAAATTTTTGAGTTAAGTGACTTCTTATTTTTGTGTGTCACGATCATGGTGAGACATGGACAGAGGACCCAGGTGCAGACAGTGGGTAAGGGGTTAACAAGACATTTAATCACAACAAATACAAAACCAAAAACAGGGGTTACATAACAAAACAGTGGAAAATAATAGCACGACAAGACAAGACTAAGACTAACTACACTTAAACAAGACTAAAATTAACTTTTGACATGAACTACAAATAACTAGACTAGACTAGACTGACAAGGCACAAGAACTCACCAAACAAATCACAATGAACCAGCACAGGACAGAAAACACAAGGGCATTATAAAGGGATCAAATCAAGAGGGAACAGCTGCGGGGCATGAAATAACTAATGAGTAATAATGAGGAGACGAGAGGGCGGGAACAGAGACGAGATCGGAGAGAGTGTACGGCAAGCCATAAGGGCCAAAAATGCCTCTCTCCACATTAAACATGAGGTTCTGTAGTGATTCTGCCTCCTCGTGTCATGTCTTTCTTGGTCTGGTGGCAGAACCATGACACTGTGTCCCTGGAACTCAAAATATCAAAATAGTTAAACACACTTAAAAGTTGTAAGATAAATGAACTTTTTCACAGTTTTGAGTACAGTTTGCTTATTTTTAATGAGTAGATTATACTGTTCAGGAATGCAGTGTGTGGCATAACTGATTTTGAAAGAGGTGGGCCTTACTAGCTCAGGAAAAGTTCCCATAAGGTATAAGACACCATTTTTTTAGTTATCCTTTGCATGCATTTTTTTTAGGACGGAATAATCATTAATTTTGCAAATAAAATGATTACCCAGAATCCCTTAAAACATAACAATTGTCCATTAGATGTTATTGCACACATATTACTTCAGAGATTGTTTCATCTGTCTTAATTTACCTCACACATAAAGGTATGTTCATTATTCAACGTACAGTACCTAACTTAAACATATTTTTCCCTAATTATAATTTTTTTAGACATGAAACAATAATAAGTCCAGAGCTATTCTGTTCTCTAATATATTGTAAATAATGATGTATAGATTAACATGGACATTCAGCGTCTGAATATGTAATTGTATATTAATAAAAAAACACTGTCATGGTAGGAGTCGGGCCAAGTACAAAAAAAACTTGTAGCCTGCGTTGCACAGCACTTTTGAGGGAGGAGCAATGCAGGAAGGGGCGTGGTCCTTTTGCGAGTAGTGTGTTTTATTGTCGACTTCAAATAACAACAACCATTTTCAGAAATCTGTAAACCGTCTTTTACTATGGATGGGCGATATGGCCCTAAAACTCTATCGCGATAATTCCTGGTATTTGTTGCGATAACAATAAAAATGACGATATAGGCCTATCCATAAAGCCATCCACCGCTGTTTTTTTGCATCAAGTGATAGTAGCTGCATGTAGTCTAGACCCTCAGAAAAACAAATATTATCAAAAAGTAAAACTTACCCCAAATCAAACAGCTCCTAAAATATCTACAGTATTTTTGTAAATATAAAATATAATAGTGAGATTCGACTTCAAAAGGTTGTAATAAATTTAGTTAAATGAACTAAAGCTCAATAAACACATCATGTCATACCTAAAACTGTATATATTCTATTGCTGGGTGGAAACGATCGATCGCATCACGCTGTCAATCACTCTCTCTTGAACTGTGTGAACCTTCTCTTCTCACAGCAACATACACTGAATCTGTCTATGACTCGCGCTACAGAAAGAGAACAGAAAAATGCAGATAAAAGAAATCTAATTAAATAATCCATGCTTTTATACGCTCATAAACGTATTTAAAATAACGTAATACAAACTGTACTGTATGTACACAGGCAGCAGTGCTGTGCGCGCTGTGTCACTATGAAAGCACATGTGGGCGCGAGCTGCTCACGGGACGCTCCGTTCATCCTGTATATAACAGGCAAGAAATCATGTTAAACAATTTGCGCACACGCGCATAACATCTAACAAATGTTTAAATAAATACTTTTAGCCAAACTAAATGTTGTGGTGTAATGTATTATGACTATCAACGAATACTTAACAAACGAATTAAATAAAACGAAAGTGAAACTAAACATTAACACGGATGCATCTACAGTGCCAACCTAAACGAGATTTAGAGCTCGTCTTTTAGTGCAAACTCTTTCTCAGCTTCACGTCCGCCCTCCGCTATACCCGTTTTCGCTTCACATATGAGCTGTGAATGGGTCTCACAAAGAAATACGTCATCAACTAGAATTTAGCGTTTATATCGCGGGAAGACTAATTCCTATCGTGTGGGGAATTTCTACCGGTATATCGCAAACGATATAATATCGCCCATCCCTAGTGGGAAGCCCCTGCCACCGGCCGTCACGGGCAGAGGCCTTGTTTCTCTAACGGCGAGAAGCCGCGTGGCACCGTAAGGGCCACTGGGGAAGCAATATTTCCTCACTGAGGAAACGCGCTACGGAGACCACTTCCTGCTGTAGGGAGGAGTTTAGTGGAGACACCAACATGGTCTCGCTGACAGGGGAGAACTCATGGGAGGAATGTGCGGACTGAAGGGAGTACCGCGAGGTGGAGGTCCACCTAGGGGAGGTCATGGGTTACCAAGGTGGGAACCAGACCATGAGGATACATCAGACGGAACCACCCTGCTGGGGGGGGGTTACTTCGTGTGGAGCACTAGGTCCGGTTAGAGCTGTGCGCTAGACAACTCAGCTGATACCCGGCCTAAGTAAGGGCGACGGAGCTAGTTTGATGGAAACGCACCGAGAAGGGGGCGTTCCAGGTCTTACTAAGCTCCTCATGCACTTCCGGGAAAAATGGTACCGGGGCCGAGCGCGGCTTGGAGTCGCACTCAGACCCGAGGTACCAAGTATCCAGCCGCGAGCGTTGGGGAAGGGGAGGTGTGGTGTGGTGCACTGCAGCCCAATGCTCGCGGCGGCCTGGGAGAGCATGGCTGACATCTCGACTTGCGCCTCTTCCTGGGCTCGAACTCCCGAGGGAGGGAGCTCTGAGGAATCGTCGGGGTCGGATGCCAGTAAGTCGCCTTCCGATGCTGCAAGCGACATCTCATCTTCATCATGCACTGTTTCCGAATACGTGGCTGAGGAGCAAGATGGGGTGGGACAGCCTTTTGAGGGACAGTCAGATAAGCGAGACGGGTTGTGAATGGTCCGCGAGCCTGTGGCTGACGGATTAACGCTCACGGTAATCCCCATATCACCCTCGTCGTGGTGGATGGCAGGGCCTAAGCCGCTGCTGTCACGGAACGGGAAACAGACGAGGTGGTGGCTACCCACGACCGCAACGTCTGGATCGTCATCCGCCCGCAGTACAGGCAGGACGTATCCACGAACGCCGCCTCAGCGTGCCAGACACCCAAGCACCTGAGGCAGATATCGTGTCTGTCCCCCTCCTCGATGAGAGTGTTGCACCCACGAGAACAGCGGGACATGCCGCGTTGAAGAAATTTGCTCTTTTATGAAAACACCTCTGGTACTGCCGAGACGCCCAGGGGAAGTCACTGACGAGAATGGACGATCCGCTGCACCACGTTGTAAGAATCCAGCATCATCCAATGCTAAGGCTCCGAAGAACAAAAGGTGAATGAATGCAGCACGCTGTCTTCCTTTTATACCCGGATGTCTGGGGCGGAGACCGGCATGCAAGTTTCATTCGTCAATTTCATTGGCCTTTTCAAAGTTAGTCAGAAGATGATAGGTTCTCAAGTCAAACCCCTTTCTGTCGACACAACGTCGAGAGACTGACAGAAAGGAAACTACAAATAAGTCCTTCGTACACAAATTCTCATAAAAGCCCCTTTTATTAGTTATATTTCTGATTATGCGAATCGGTCAATCTAATCATTAAGATGTCATTAAGATCGTGACTTGAGTTTGATTAAAATATAGAGAACAAGTATGTGCACTGTAGGTACATAATTTATACTTGTATTGTCTCGTTTGTTGATGTAAATATGTACAAAGGTGATGACTTTTATGCGTTAATTGTTTCTAAACTGTGATTAGGATCTATAAGTAGATACTATTATTATTAATATTTATTTCATTTTGGGGGGGGGTTGTAGGGGCAGTTGTGGCCTAATGGTTAGAGAGTCGGACTCATGACCAGAAGGTTGCCGGTTCGATTCCCAGGGCCGGCGGGTAACAACTGAGGTGCCCTTGAGCAAGGCACCTTACCCCTACTTGCTCCCCGGGCGCTGTAGTGATAGCTGCCCACTGCTCCGGGTGTACGTGTGTTCACTACTCTCTGGATGGGTTAAATGCAGAGGTCACATTTCATTGCCTTGTACATGTGCAATGACAATAAATTGAATCTAAATCTAAAAAAAATCTAATGTTTCTGTTCTCCTGTATCTGAATCCTTTCATTGTTATAATCAAATGGAATCAAATTCTTTTTGCAATTCGGTGACACGGGTGGTAAAGAAATTGAACTACATTGAATTTAAATCAATATACGCCGAACCGTTATTCTCCGAAAGTTTCTCAGAAGTCTTGTTAAATTGATAGTTCACCCAAAATAAAAATTCTGTCATAGTGCCACAAAATTTTGATAGTGCCACAAATTCACCCTCTTGTCATTTCAAACCTCTATGACTTTCTTTTTTCCACAGAGCACAAAAGAAGATATTTTGAAGAATGTTGGTAACTGGCCCCCATTCAATTGCATTGATTTTGTGTCCATACAATAGAAGTGAATGGGAGCCAGTGCTGTTCGGTTACCAACTTTTTTCAAAATATCATCTTTTGTGTTCTTGAAATGAAAAGAGGGGAATTAAATGATTTTGGGGTGAACTATCGCTTTAATGTAGAGAATACTAGATGAACAGTGCAACAACAAAACATAGAAAAAAACATTCCAGACTCAAATATCAGAAAGTACAAACAAAACAAGTTTCCAAAAATGATCCCTTACGGACATGTCATAATACCATCACTATAGAATCCAGCAATCGTTATTCCATTTTATTGCGATGGATGAGAGCTCCGCCGTAATGCAATCAGTCTGGAGGGGACACAAATGAGAACTGTGAGTGATGGAGCTTGTGTAGGCACCTTTAGAAGACTGCAGATCTTTAGAGACCATCATCCACTTATTTACTTTGAGACCCGTGCGTGCGGACGTGTGTGGAATGCTCAATTACAATTCTGAATCAAGTAGTGTCATTTAGTTTCTCTGCAACATATGTTACAGTAAGCTGCTAAATATACAGTGTAGTAGTGTGGTAGGTTTAAGCAGAGCTACTGTTGCTGTGAGCGGGTTCGCCATCGTTATCTTCACATTGCCTGCCTCCTTTTACCGTGTCGATAAGAAGCTGCTGACCTCAGGTGGGGACGTCCTGGCATGTGGCCCTGTCTTAATGAGACAAAATCCAATAGCTAGCTTTGTAATGAGCGAGGGTCAACCTAAGAAAGACCTGCGCTTGTGGGATAATCCATAAAGGGTTTTTGCACAAGGGAGAATTGGAAATTGATTTGTGTCTACAGCAGGCACGGTCCAGGCTTTATCTTTGAAACCTACACACGAAGTCGAACTCCATCGGGAAGCAGGTTGAAAAAATTCACCCATCAGGCTAAGTGGCTATTAGAAATGTTAATTGGAATATGTGGTGTGTTGACAGAGGTCCCAGAAGAAACTTCAAACAGTTATCAGCAAGTCTGCAAGGTTGATAAATGAATGATGGAGATCTGGTTTAATGCAGAGAAATGATAACATATGGCTTGAGGAGAGAGAACGGAGCTAAAATTAACTTGCATCAAGTAAAGCAGCTTTTTAATTTTTAAAAACAGAGCAACTGTGTGTACAGTGTTTGTTCATGCATTTGTGATTGTGCCTTACATTTGCTGTATCTGCTAACTAGAAACAACACAAATACAGATAATTGGGCGGCTATTTTTAGTGTTAAGTAATAAGATGTTTTTGCGTAAGGATTCTTAGGAAACATTAAAAGTGCTATGTTGTATGTTTTAATAAATTCCTGTAAATGCTTTATGACGCTTATTTAAAATTCCAATGCATTTAAGGTGCATTATCATTTTGTATCTTCTGTAGGAATTTAACCCGTGATCTTATGCCCTACCTAATAAAATACAGGAACACATAACCAGATAAATCTTTTTTGTGTGTGTCCCTGTGATTTAATTACATTTAAAAGGGTAAAAAATATCAAAATAAAGTTGCAAATTACTTGCATACACTCTCTTTTCTGAGGACCAATACTGCAATTCTGGTTTTATTTCATCTTGAGAGAATAATTGGAGAATGATTGCAGATGTTTAAAAACGATGGAATTCTCAATAAAACACCATATCAGATAGCTTGGCATAGTCTTACATTAGTCATACTTAATAGTAAATAAAGGAAATGGAACACCATTGTTCTAAATATTAGAATTAATTTGGGGAATCATGTGAGTCAAGTCAAACTCATGAAGTGTCAAGGTGGTGTAACCACCATTTAAGGAGCAATTTTGTTAATAGACCCCTTTTGCGCCGACGTCACACTTACGTCACGGCATTAGCTGGAGGCAAAACCAAGGGAAAAGTGGAGGCGGCCAATACAAACCAGCACAGATTTGGCTACATGAAGAATTTAAAATATCATCTTGTTGTATTGTTTATGTTTAGTGCCACAGTAGACAGTCTCCAATTTGATATTTTAACACATACCTGCTGCCATTGCCAAACAAAAACATGGACGACAGCTGTAGTTAAACACAATAAATTGAGCGGACTTAACAGAAATGATCATCAAAAATGCTCGCGTTTCACTTCATAACATTAAAATGATTAAAAAACTACTGTCTTTTGTTGGTGTGGATTATGATTTGGGTATGTGTCTAAAAATATCTCACGATCAGAAACTGGGGAACAAGGTTATTTTCACGTAGCATTAACTTTTCAATACATGGGGTATGCTAGCTAACTTTGTTAGTTATATAACTAGCAGTTAAAGGTGGGTGTCCGATTTCCGAATTTCGCTTGTTTAGACAAAGTCGGGCCGAGTACCAAAACAACTTCATAGCCAATCAGCAGTAAGGTGTACAGTGCACAGGACGGACATTAGTCGAGCCGAGCACTGATGAAAGCGAAAGAGGGGGGTAGGGGTGTGTCTGTTTTGGTGATCAACAACGGCTAAGAGAAATCGGACACCCCGCCTTTAACTATCGGCCAGAAACTAAACATAAAGGAAACTTTGTCATCTCTTCTTTAGTTGTCACAAGTGCATTAGTATAAAGGGAGAGGGAACAGCGAGAAGGCTCATGTTATGTGTCAGGTTAGTGTTCAAGTAAATGCATTTACTAACGTTTGCCACTGTTAGTACATGCAGGCATCTATAGATGTATACGCTCTCAGTTTATCTTTACTGGTAGGTCACTTAACTGGAGGTAATCCTGTCAGTTCGTACATGGATCCTTTGAGTGAGCGCGTACAGGTCGGCCAGGTTCCTTGCGTTAAAGTTAACTTTTTCAAAAACAATCGCGGTCGTAGACAGTAGACGGTGAGTGACCTTACATGTTAAAATTTAAACAGATTTTTTCTAGTCATTGTCAAAAAGCTAGCAAACAAAACGTGCCACTGACACTAACGGCTGCATGCAAAGGTTAGAAACTCTTTTTAAAAAGTGAGATAATTTGACATTTTTAGGGTGTGTCAGGTATTCTAGGTATGCATGTTAAATGGTATGACCCCAGAAATACACTGATATTTCATAATTATTCTAAAAATGAGTATTAACTTATTACATTATTAACATATGTGTTTAGGTGTCCACGTATGCCTGTCAAATTTGATTTGAAATTGAAATCTAAAATAGTGTAGCCGGTTACACCATTGGACTTCTATAACAAGCATTTCTGTCAGGTGCCATAATAAATAAATTATTTATTTTTATATGTTTACATTACATCTATGTGGATAAAATGTTTAATATTTCGAATTTTTTGCTAGTTACACCATTTGAAATTTTTAGGTACCTTCAGTCTTTACTTTGATAAAACATGGTGCAAATGTTATTTGTAATTACACAAAAGCAACATAAACACAAACACACGAAGTACATTTTAAAATATCTGATACATGCTTTGAAAACCAGTTTTTAAAAGATTTTGAAATTTCTCATCTTGCCAACCCTGTTTTGTCACTGACCCAATCGTTCTTGTATTCCGCATGTCAAGTTAATATCTCGCATACAACGCACACAAAATTAATAGCGTCAAATCCAGCGTTATATCCACCGTTTATATAACATTCATCACCCAAATACAGTGAACAAACAAACACCTGAACTTTGCGAACGTATGCTCTCTCTCTCTCTCTCCTGCACACAAGTGAAAGTGACGTCTGCGCATGCTCCTTCTCCTGCTCTCCTGGCTGCCGCGTGGGCATGCCGCGTGCTTTTCCGGGAGAATTGTCCAATAAGGAACTAAGAAAAATTGTTACGAAACAGTTTTATATGTTCGAAAAAAAACTTTCTGAAACCTGTATGATCGCTGGGGGAGTGTATCGAGCACAGAAATACTACGTAATACGCCCAACTGGTTTTTTGACAAGTTGACCATGTTAAGCATGAGAAGACAGCACGTTTAACATTGTAAAGAAGTCAGAATGCACGACACACCGTTGCACCACCCCTTTAAACCACCATACACCACTGTACAACATACTGTAGGCAGGTTCAACTTTTGATGGGTGATTAGTGTAAATTGTAAGTTTTTCTTAAATACTTTTCAAGGTACTCATTTTGCAGTCAGATTCTGCAAGCTTAAGTTATGTAAACCTTAGAGCTCAACTGGATATCTTCAAAGCCTCTATGCTTTCTTTGTTTGTGATAGCCTCCGGCCTGGATACATTGAGCTCAGTATATATATGTGCTTGAGGGAAGGAAATCTGACAGTGCAGGCCCTGAGGGATAGCTAGCAGCACACTTACTTTCACAAAGTGTTAACAGCTCCTGTCACCAGAAAAAGCCACAAAGATAAAGAAGAAACCCCAAGTGACTCAGAATTTAAGTTCATGCATTTTTTTATGGGAAAACCTGTTGTAGATTGTATTTTGGGAGGTATTGCCACCAGGGGGCGGTAGATACATTAATAAAAATAAGGCAAATACATATATGAAACAAAAAAAACCCCATAAAGGTAACCACATTTTAAAAAGTTTTTAGAATTTTTCCTAGTAGGGCTATTTTAATATTCATATTTAGTATTCAGTGTATATGTCAATATTGTATATCTTTTCTGAAATGGATTAAAAACATGTGTCCTCTAAAATGTTTAATTCATTAAGTCAATAACATAATAGGGATTTTATAAACAACATTATAAAAAATGTTAATATATACAAATTATTTGAGGAGACTTAAGTCTTTTTACATTTTAATTGATGACTTTGATCATTGATTCAAAGGTTTGAAGTGGAGCCTGTTGCAGAATCAATGCTTGGATCTTTTTGATTTTTTTACTTGGGGTTGTCATGAATGACAAAAGAAGAGAGATACAGTGTCACGATTATGTCACATCCTCTAAGTGTCCTATATGGATAACAGGCTGTTTCTACAATAGAGCAGAACACATATTGCCATTTAATACCTGCCTGTATTTACAGCCTTTACATGTGCCTTTTATCAGGTGCAGTTATACAGTATTTTGATTAATTTTGGCACCCACATAAGATCATAAAAAACATTTGAAGCTATTTTTAGAAAGACATTCGAAAGCCGGATAGGTGTGTAAAATAAATATGTTGCAGACAATGGGAAGAAGTATAAAATGTTTACGGAGTAAAGAAACTGTTTATCACTGGTTCTGTTTCACAGTGTTATTGTGAATTTATAGTGAATCTTTGATATATCACCTAGTCCTGATTCAAAGCCGATCTTATCCTGTCATGTGACATCTGATATAATAGGGATATAAAGGGAAGAGAAGCAAAAGGAGAAAAACTGGCTTTAGACAAAAGCATGGGAAACTAAGAGAAAGAAAGGTCAACACAGGGGAGTGGAGGAAAGGAACTGATTAAAAACCATCTGATCAAGACCTGGGGCTGTCTTTCTCTCTTTCTCCTGCAAATGTTGTCTGTATTCTAGACAGCTGAAATATAAAGCATCTAACTTTAACCTTTAACAGCTGATTCGAAACATTACTGGATATAACAACCTAAATATAATCATTCTATCAGCAAACTGATGAATTAATCTGTTGCTAATCCGTTTAAGAAGAGCCTCAGACAGCTTCCCATCCTTCTTAACAGCCAGATTTACTCAATCTACAAAAGCCAGAATAAACAGGGAATAATTCCAATATGAAGCATATGTGTGGATGATAATGATAATATCATCATTCTGGGATTTTGTTAAGAACTGAATTTATGACTGTGAATGTTTACATTGATGAAGTAGTGTGTATGTTTGTCTTAAACATTTTTCTCACATTTAACAAATGAGGTCAAGGTTGAGATTTACAGACCGTTCCATAAAACTGAAGAGATTTGCCCCCCAGAGCATCTGACAGACCAGTACAGTTAATAAAAGCATGGTTGGTGTCAAACTGACATGGATTAAGAATTTGTCACACCTGAAAATAGCCCTGAACGCTATGGATGTGATCCAAAACTACCCATAGCTCCGCCTCATCTTGTTGCTCTGCGTAGGAACACAACAAACATTCAAATCCTGACAGCTCACCTTTGGCTAGGGAACACATTATCCATCTGCCAGGAATAAAAAGCAACTTGGTTAAGGCCAAGACACCTTCAACGTGTCCACATTCCATACACCTGATTCACTGTCTATAGCAAAGACGGATTGGGGTGAATAGCATCATAACTTAACATCTACTTTTTATTTATTTATTTTGGTGCAGAATAAGGTCCTATCTCTCAGATGCAGAGGATTAGTTATAAAGAGCCCATACAGTACATCATATGAATGCTACCACAGAGAAGCAAGGCCATGTTGCTTGTTTTGCAGTCTGTCCGAGCAACTGTGGTTTCTGCACAAGGTGTTTAATGTAGAGGAGGCAGTGAGGGGGATGGAGGAGAAGAGAGCACCAGAGGGTTAATGCTCCACATATGGCCTGCCTGGCAAGCCGGGAGCAGGTTTGCTTATACTTAAAAGAGATGAAAAGAGATGGGGGAGGCTGCAGGAGAGGGAGCGACTGTGCTCGGTTGCTTGCAACACTACAGTATTTCAAAAAAATTGAGTTGCGGTGTAGGGGCTAAGCATTTCTGAAGGTTGGCAGTCAGTGATGAGAAGGTTTCAGAATCGAAAACACATTTAACAGCTGATTTTGATGTTTGCAGAATTTAACAGACAAAGAGCTTTTTCTAAGGAGCCAGAAGTTGCTGTGTTAATGTTGAAAAACTGCAAATCGAAAAATTTCCACAATCAAGCCATTGTTTTCATACCAGGCTAATTATATTTTCAATTGCCTAATTTTACCCCAGCCCCCTTTAACCTTCACACAAACATTGACTTGATTCAATTTAAAAGAAAACATGATTTGGACAATTTATAAGCCAATCTTACAATTGAGGAGCTTTTAAAATGTCTTTGTTGTTTTGGCATGTTCACTATTTTTGAATACACCCAACCTGTGGTCACTAAACCACTAAGCAGTGTGGCCCAAAATTACCTGTAGTAAAACACTCAAATCTCCCTAATCTTATTGTGTCTAAAGTTAGAGTCATTATTTTATAACTTTGACAACTTAGAAAATCAGCAAGCGTAACCGAGGGACCTGCAATGACAATATGTAATGCGTCTTTGGCATGGACCAAACATTAAAGTAAATATTGCCTTTTGCCTTTAATCCAATTTGAAAAATGAACTGAGATGTCAGATTGCTGTGACTTGTGAAGACAAGTGGTGGGGAGGGAGGGAGAGAGAGAGGAGGTCGGTGGTTAGACGCCTGCGCGTTTAGCATTACAGTGGTAGCATGATGCACGTGAAGGATACTGTGTTTTTGTGGAACAACCAGGCATTGTTTAATGTTTACTGACAGTCGAGTTCTTCTTTTTTTAACATGGATACAAAGCTGTGTGCGCTTAAAAGATGCGCTGTTGACTTTGTAACGGGATATGCTATGATGTTAAAACGCAATTCAATGAATTTCAGTTAAGCTTGAGGCCAGAAAAGACAAAAAATTGCGTCAACGGCACACAGTCAACAGGTCTTTGTCTCCTCAGCGCACGCAAGGTGAAGCGCTTTGGAAGTCACTCAAGCATACAGATAAGAGATTTTAAAGGGACTGCTTCACCTGGATCGCTTTGCAGCGTAATATAGGGAAGCACAGTCACGTTCAGTACGCTGTCTATGAAATATAAGTGTTAGTGAAGGCAAACTTAGTTGAAGTGGATTGTCTAGCGCTTGTCGGCGGATTGCCAGCTGCGCGTCATCGTTAGTGTCTGCTCGTACGCTGATATTCAGAGGACGGTATGGTCGGATCTTTCCTCACTGAGAGCAACACGTGAATAAATTGATTTGGGCAATTTAGCCCCATGGTTAACGGGACATAATGTATCGATACGGATCGCCACCCAAGGGTTGGCTTGGTCTTCGCTTGCGACTGAGTAAGTGTCATTTTGTCTTCTGTTGTTACCGGCTGAATTAAACAAACGATGTCAATGTAAAGTGCACATAAGTGTAAACCTGTTATGTGGCTGTGTGGACTACAAGTGTTCTCAATCTTACAATATTAAGAACAGGGCATACCGTAAAATATAATGTGTTTAAGACTAGTTGAAGTAACGCATTCGTTTAAATATAATGGTAGTCTACCTCCTTTAACTTTACTTCAGAAGTGATGTCACAACAATATTGTCTAATCCTATTGCAATTATTTGTAAAATATAGGTTGTCAGATTTGGTAGTGCCATTTTAAGTTTGTGTTAATCTTTGTATTTTAAATTCTCAATGTGTCCATTTATCAAAATTAATGCAGATTTCGCATTTTCTGACGTTTCAGTGATGTAGCTATTAATTAATCTTTTAATTCGTAATTTGGTTGAAAACCAGGCAAGGGTGTTAACAGAAAAGCTTTGGGTTACCGGTAATCTCTTCAGAGTCATTTCATTAGGCCCTTTGGGCACAAGAATGGTATATTAGAATAGGTTTTATACCTGAAACTCTTTGCCAGGATGTGTCACTCCTAATCATGTTGGTCTTCCTTTAGAGGATTGTTTCCTTTTTTGGCGATTTAAATCCAGATTTCCTGGCACTCCTTTCCACATCCCTTGTAATTAGGTTTAGATAGCACTTCGTTGACAGTGGTGTTGAATCGTGTTTACTTCGCTACAGGTGAACATGGAGCTCTGTGCTTTACTTCAGCGCTGCCTATCATAGGAAGTATGATTCATCCTGTATCAACAGTCAACAGCCCTGTATCAACAACTGTAAAATGAGATTACATTTAGTTTGGAAAAAATGTTAGAAAAAATGTTGATATATTGATGCTGTGATAAGTAATAGTTGTGAAAGGTCTGAAGTCAGCAGGGGAGAATGCAGGAGTTTTAATGCATTGAGAACTCAAAACATTACTAAAGTAGAGGCTTAAATGAGAGATTCCTAACATAGCATGTGTCAAACGTCATAAGTATAGACAAGTGTTAATGAAAGTAAAGTACATTAAGGTTGTGGTCAAATTAATGTCATTTCTATTTAAAGGTTGATCCCTTAAGTTTTTTTCTTGATAGGTTTACATCATTTAAAGAACCTTTACTTTTATTTTGCTACGTTACATAAATCCTCCACTAACCTTCTCTTTTCGAAGGAACGTCAAGAATGTGTAACTAGTGTATATATTTATTTTACAAAATAAGTGACCACGATATTCTTTTAAAGAATTATTAAAACTGAAAAAATTTGACATTGTGACTTCACCCAAAAGACATTTCTGTCTGTGAGGTCCAGCCTGATTATTACATCCAAACTTCAGCCTAACAAATGTTGCTTTTACGGCGCTCACAGTTTATCGGTAAAGCTGCTAAGGGGTATTTTACCATAATGTCAAACACAGTCAAATCTTTGAATTTATAATAAGAGTACTACAGACCTGTTTACTTGATTCTAAACAGGACCTGGTGCGAGGAACTATCTGAACTGCTTGAGAACTGTCACTTGGCTGACTAATTTGTCATCTAGCCTCCAAACCAAAGCCCATTACTGGTTTCAGATCGACTGGCCTGTTCACTGTGTGCATGACTATCCTAATGCTAGTGTTTTAAACAAAGATAAACAAAATGTCAGGAGAATCACAGATCAGAGGATTAGTTTAGTTCTTACAATTGACTTTACTTGCTGTCAAACCGCAGTGTTCTTTCATGTGTGGCCAATGTGCTGGTGGTAACATATGCTTTTCATGCTGTGTATCATGAGTTGAAGATAGCATGATCATCAGCCAGATGTGAAGTTATAAACAACATTTGGCTTTTGGTATGAATTGATCAGTTCAGAGGTTGCGAGGGTTATATTACATATAACTTTGAGACAAGGAAAGACAAATAGTTAGTGATAGTTCTTCAAAATATCTTCTTTTGTGTTCTGCAGAAACAAGAAAAGTCATACATGTTTGAAATGTCGAGAGGGTGAGTAAATGATGACAGAATTTGAATTTTGGGTGAACTATCCTTTTAATACACTGTAAAAAAAATTCTACCATTGAAAATAGTTGCAAAAGAAACCAAAGCACCAATGCACAGATTAGAACAGAGTATAGAGTGACAACAATTTTAACCACTCCAGGTTTTTCATTTCACGTTTCCCACTCGCTCCATGCCCCATGTTGATCGAAGCAATCCAGACAAAACTGTGAAACCGCTTGCATACCGCGGTTTGTTACACCATATACGCAGACAAGCTGCGTGATGTAAACAGCTATTTCAGCTCTCTTGAAATGCCACTTGAAATGCCCGAACTGTCATTACTCTCTCACTAGGTGTGTTTATTTTTTTTCATTAAACTCATTATTTAATTAATTTCAAAATAACATATATATTATTTTATTATGAACTTATATAGATATTCAGTGTTATGAATGAACACAATAACACATAAAGTACGCTATACGACGAGTCGGGCAAGTGACACAATCCCTCATTTATTTTCACTTTGATCTATGAACACACAGTTTATCACAGATGAAGCAATTCGTAAATACAGAAGATGTGTTTGTACACAGTCTTACAGAGAGAAATGTTTAGGTGAAGGAGATCAAAAGAGCTTTGTTCTTGTACATGTCCCAGCAAAAGATGAAGCTGACAGAATCTGAGAATTCAGCATATTGGCTTGACTGCCACTGGAAGGCTGCTCATTAAAACTAACCCCTGCACGTCACACTGGTCCAAATCACTACCATATGGCTGGAAAAGGTTGGATCGCAACAGCTAAGACTCTCCCATTCTACTCTCTAATTTGTCAGAGCAAAATTAGAAATTGTTGGGGGCCGGAGGCCACTTGCGAACTCTTGCTCTTCTCTTAATCTTTATCTGAACTCTTTCTCACTTTCTGCATAAAGGCAGGAAATTAACGTTTCTCCGACTTCTGTTACCGTTGTCTGTCCATCTCTGAATGGGGCTTTAGTGTCTGTTTAGTGTTTATTGCTCTATATGATACAGTAGCATTGATATGTACAGAGTTTGTGGGATGGAGGTAGGTGGACATCTGAAAAGGGAGCTTTGTGTCTCTTGCCATTCTGAAAAGTAACAGGTCCAAGTCTCCCTCTCATCCCAGCATGCACTTCACATGTGCATGAATGCATTGCTTGTCTGTCGTGCTGTGTGGGTCAAGCCCCCTCCTTTCTCCCCTTCGCATACTGGCTCAGAAAGTCCAAAGCTCTCTGTCTGGAAACTTTAGTGAAACCAGTATTCTAGGAACTGTTCTCCACGAGAGAACTCACTCAAGTTTTGATACATGCTAAAGTATTGAAAACGTGAAGAGAAGTAATGGTTTTAATGGTTTGATTCAGGTTGGGAAGAACCTCATCTCGCTGTTTTGTGTTGTGAAGTGAAATGTAAACACATCGTTAAAATTAACGGTTGCCTACGGATTGTAAGTCACGATGTTCTATTGGCGACGACATGGATCTTATGAACTGGAAACTTTGCCATGTGCACAGAGTGAGCTGGGGGTGGAGAAGTACACCTGGACCTCCCTCATGGACATTACCCAGAAGTCCTGTGGTAAGAGATTTTAACTGACACTGGTTAATAGTGTGATGTACTACTGTGTGCTTTATCAAAGTCTCTCCCCCAAGCGGACATGCTTTAAAAGTTGTTGGTGAAGTTACTGAAGTTGTATAGAATTCAAAATTAAATGCGGGGATAATTATGCCATATTTTCATGTTTCTTTTGCAGCAAATCAAATTTTGATTGAATCAATGATTGATACAATATCAGATCGCGGTGTTGCAAAGGGATAGAGTTTAGACCTTACCCTTTGAATCTGGTGGAACAAAAGGGCTGATTTTTTGGCTTTGTGTGGAGAACCACATGTTTGGTTAGCAGTAATTGGTTTCAGAGAACACTGTGACACCAAAGTGGAGAGGCACAGAGAGAGTGAGTTTTGGCTTGTCCGTATTATCCTTTGATCTGTGAATTTTTATTTTTGGGTGAACTGTCCCTTTTAAGGTCCAGTGTATGAAATTTAGTGACATCTAGAGGTTGCGAATTGCAACCAACGGCTCACTCCCCTCTCCCTTTCAAAGCACTACGGTGGCTGTTACAAGGCTAACATGTTGTCACGTTTTCGTTTCTTTGAAGATAACATATTTACGAAACGCTTTTCTTTTACACTTTGATTCTCTTAACCATTTTCACATATTTCTATTTACACACAAAAGTACCCTCTGCGTACCAAGATAATCTCGGTCAAACCTAGAGGTTTAGCCATATCAAAGAACTATCTGTTACCAGACATGCAGCTGGTAATGTTTTGACATTCTCAGACCTTGCAAATCATGTATCGGCATCCACGGTATTAGCTCGGTGTTCTTTCAGTGCAGTCATAGGAAACGAGTATTATATCAAATATGTCCACGCTAGCCAATGAATCAGTGGATGTGCTAAATATTCGGCTTCTCAGGAACTTCTGTAAACGACGGGATAAACAGAGGGGCATGAAAAACAGACCCTGGCATTCTGCACATTCCTACATAGAGGATTTCTTTGGTGGTGCCCTGTGCCTCTCTGACTAAAGAAGGAGAAATGGAATAGTTTTTATTATGAGATGGAGGCGAGTATGAAGATGGGATGTCTGCAGTGTTGAGAACAATATCTACAGTCTGTTTTGGGCTGTGCTGTTTTGTTAACAAAAGAGTAAAGAAAAGTAGGATGTTACCACCTTTTGTTTTTTGGACGTCATCATGACGTCACAGTACTCCAAAGTATATCACAAAATACTATGCAAACAATATGAAACATCGATATGGTCATCATCATTTTTTTCTTTCAGCTCCATTTTATATGGACCAAGATTTTTTTTAAGTAGTTAGTTTGGAAACGTGTTTCCAGACAGGTTCAGAAAGCCAAATGTATGCACAGTTGAAAATTGTTTCAATAAAGTACACGCTATATAGCAAATTGATAGTATTGCCATCAAATATCATTCATTGTACAATGGTATACTATTAAGTCACTTTTTGTGAGCGTAATTCGTAATATTCGTAATAGTTTTAACTTCGTTCGTTAAATGTTTGTAAACAGCAATGGATTCAGTTTTCCCAGTTTTAGTATGACAGCGTTGCTAAAAAAAGAGAATCTAAGGAAAGTTATTCACATGCACTTTTCTTATAAAACCTAGGGCAGGTAAGAGGAATTTCACTGTCCTTACTGAAAGGAAAATCAGCCAACCTTCCAGCAAACTTGTAATGTCTGGAAATCTCAGATTTCCGCCAACTTTTTCCCTCTCTGTCTGTTATACTCTGCCTTTTCTTTTCCTATGAATTTCATTTAAGTCTTTCCCTTTCATAGCATTTAATACGAGTACAGTGAACAACAGTTTCCTCATCTGTCATCTGGTACCCTGGTAGGTAGTGGAGAACAGGGATAACTTTGGTTGTGCTTAGCCTATTTATTCATGTTTAAAACATATTTTGAAAAATTGTGACGCTAAAACGAAATATTGACATTGCAATGGATATGTAGATGTGTAAGAATGAAGTCACAGCCAATATTCTAAATAATGCATCAGTTGAATTGTGATTTATTTATTTAAATTTAAAGTGTTGAAATAGTCCCGGCTCACCTCTGGTTGTTTTCTGCTTTCTCTCGTGTTGATACTGTGACTGAAGAAAGAGATGCCAAGGCTAATATAATTTGAAAGGTTGATGGGCTTGATTTGTAGATGTTAACCGTAGATGTTTATTATGTTTGTCTCAGTCATCTGTTTTCTCACTCACCGTTCCTTTCTCCTGTTCATTTTGTTTCTTGGATTTTGATTGAGTCTCTGTCTCACTTTCGTTCTCCCACAGCTGCCTCATTTCTTGTCCTCCCTGTATTCCTGTTATGTCTTTTGGCCCATGCCCAAGGACAAATCCCCCACAGGCTCATTGTATTTGCAAGAGTCCCTTCATACTGTATAGTGCCCCTTGTAAAAATGTCTTCATTCATTCAGTCATTCATTCATTTCCTTCAAGTACTTCTGATTATTTGATACTTCCAGCATATGGTTGACCTCTAACCTCTGTTTGTGTTTCATTTCAGGTGAGAAGCCTGCGCAGGAGGAGAAAACTGGGATCTTGTGTCAACATCCCAATTGCCCGGAACGCCGGCTCGCTTCCAAGGTGAGCCGTTAAAATGTGTCACATGGTGTGGGGAAACCCTTCAGGGGTGACACAAACTGGTACTCTTAGTAAATAATCTCATCTTGGTGTTTCACTGTTATATGTAAAAATGTCAAGTATGCCTGTTGCATTCATCACATGGAATATTCCAACACAATAATCATTTGTCAATGTGTGTGCTTGGGGAATGGACAGGCAAAACAACATTTTGTTTGTCTTTGAGCTGTTGAATTTGCTGGAACGAAAGGACGGATGTGGTGTCATAGTCACCATTCCGACAGCTTTCTCTCGGGAATCTAGGGACAAAGTTATGGAAACAAAAAAAAGCTCCAAAGAACTGTACAGTATGAGCCTATGAACTGTATTTCTTACCCACACATCCCTTTTTCTCCGTCTGTCTGTAAAAATATAATACGTACTGCTTAGTGTGATGCTTTTTTGATTCTTTTTTTATTGTCATGGGTCCATTGCCAAAGTGGTTTGACTTAAAAGCCAGTGTATTCCTGCCAGTATCCCTCATTTTTTTCATCACCAGGCCATTTTTCCCTCACTCACTGGCAAGCATGATGCCTATTCATGAGCAACACTTTCCAGTTTCACTTATTTTAACGGGTACTCCGTTTCCATCCTTCATTAGAATGCCACCACATTAATATATAAAAAAATACCATGTTACAAATCAGGTACAGAAAGTGCTAAAAAAGTTGATGGTTTATGTGGCATCAAATTTTCATAAATATTTTAAATGTAAAAATTTGAGGTTGTCGATTTAGCCTCACACAAGTGCCAGTACGGTGTATCACATCCCACTTCAGGCACTGGATAGAGATATACTCTTAATAATAATAAATGATCCAGATAAAGTTTGTATTTATCTGCCATATGTGATTCATTATATGACATCACTCTGATGGTTGATTGTCTTTTAGCATCCTACGTTTCTAGTGAGCACAACTTTACCAGTGTCCTCTGAGCTTTTAAAAAGATCTCTGGATAAACACTTCTGTTTCTGTTCCTTTGTGATCGAATCCAGACTTAACTTAATGTACCCGGTGCTTTCATGTCAGACAGTCACGCACTTATGTATATCGCTACCCATAAAATATGGAAAGAAGAGCTGTGGGAATTATATTTATTTGAAAATGTTTCTTCTGAAAAAGCGAGGGAAATATTTTAAAGTATACTTTTGTGTGTTTATGTTTTGAGGTCTTTGTGGTTCCTGCACTTTAGGGCTGTGTTTTGGTTAGATTTCTTCTTCCTTTGCCCGGCAAGGGGTCGGGGGGTGACCAAACACACTGATATCATGAGGATAGTTTGTGTTCAACATTTTGTATACTGCTTTTTGGAATACTTGATTTTGATTGGTCAGTTACTGCATTCTGTGGTCACACTTTCGTGTAATGACTGCTAACTGTATGTTTGGATGTTATGGCAGGCAAAATTCTGTGCAATGGTTTCACATCACTTTTTGACATAAAAAATAATTTGAACACAAAAAAAATATTTCATATCCAGTTTTCGGGAACTAGTCATATACTGAGTGGGATAATTTACAGTCAGATGGTCATTATCACAAAATAAACACTTTCAGAGTATAAAAGTTTGAGATAATGCTTGGGTGACTGTACATTATTTACGTTCATCCTGCAAGCTTACAGGTTTGCTTTCAGTGTTTACATTTGTAAATTGGTATGTTAATTTATTTATACAAAAAAAACTATATTAAGTACAGAGTAATTCTACCTGACAGCAACTGTAATATTTTAACACTGAGTAAGTGCGTTGGTCTATGTATATGTGTGTGTGTGTATATATATAAATTCACAATTTATGTGTGGTTCGTGTATGTGCATGCATGTGCATGCTTATGTTCCTGTGCACGTGTAAATGTGTTACAAAAAATTGTGAAATAGACCATGTATATCACTCCCACATTTGCAGACTAAACACTGACTGTACTATAATAAACACAGACATTAATAGTTGACAATCATTTTTGTTTAAAAGATTAATACACTGCTTACAAAGACATTACTCACTAAGCTGGAGTCCTATAGTAGGGAAGTATTATAGTTTGGCAGTAATAGCGCCGGACGCTTTCTTCATGAAAACACCAAAGTGTCACAGTGTCAGACCTTTGTCAATACCTTGGTTTCAAAGGCTTGAGTTTGTTTAGAAAAGAAGATTCATTCAGGCATCATAGTTGATCATAGAAATGCTTTTTCAGTTTGTTGCACTGGGTAGAAAATGCAAAAATCAGGTTTGCGTACTGTCAGATGTTAATATGATTGAGAGGATTATTTCAGCATAGGTTTATAATGTAAAGCACAGCATCTCTGTGCTCTGTCTCTTGTCACCGTCCTCTCCTGTACAGTATAGTGTGAGGACAATCTGATCTAATCTCAGGAGACACACATGACACTCAGTGTGCTGTCTGAAATATTTCAAGGCCAAAATAATTGAAAAAATATTTGTAAAATAATTCATATGGTAAATTATCCCCATGAAATGCTTTATAGTGTTAGGCGTCATTACCTCAGCTTGCCACCAGATGGGGCAACAATCGTCAGAGACCTTAGATTTCTATTTTCTGGGAGAGTTCTATTTTTTTGTAAAGGTAGCCTAGGATTCAACGTGTTTTCTAACACTTAAATTTAAGCAATTAAAATTAAACATAAATATCTAAATATTGCTGCTGGAATGAGAACGTTTGACAAGTCTTGGAGGTCATTTTCATCATTTCCTTATTTTTTCTTCCCTTATATTTGTTTATTTTTCCTTTTTTCTTCCAGCAATGCTTTTGTGGCTGACAAACACTGGTGACATTCTGTGCAAGTTATGATTAAGTGAACAAGTACTGTGATATCAATAAAAGCTGGCGTTTTCTCCAGTGACAAGCAGCTGCCGCTTTTAGTCATGATGGCATTTATACTGATAACGTACATAACACATATTTCGGATTAAACGCTGCAATGTGAAGAGACCAGCCCACATCACTCTTTTCTTTTCCTGATGTAACAAAGTCAACTCGAAGATCTCTAATTCTCTCTTTTTGCTCCCTCTTGCCAAATAGCGACCCGTTCTGCCAAATACAGCTCTCTGCTCTCATTCACTCCTTTAAAGGATACCTGTGATGTCACCAGGCAGGAATTAAGACTCTGCAGATGAACAAATAGTTCACAATGCATGACCCCTGGGGTGTAATATTACAATTAATTTCTGCTCTGCATCAGGTATCCAAACCCTCCTTTGCCTGAAGCATGCACACGTGTAACAACAGGCTAAAAGTAACAACAAATGTCTAGAGGTTGTCATCCATTTCCTTTTGAATAGTACAGAATATGATACTATTTATGATTACACTTATCTCCAACAGAACTGTAATGCAATTTTTTGTTTTCTTTAATAAATATTGGTTTCTATGGTGGTTTGCAAAAATATTGTCAATGTGACTATTAGCAGATGGCAATATTATATTTGTGCTTATTCCAAATCTGAAGTGTGTAATTTTTGCGCCGCTATAGCATCACTAAACAGATATGCAGAAAGATTAAACGGATTTCATCAGACAGTCATGTCCAAACAAACAGTTCTGTCTCAAACTCGCACTATTGGTTAAGACAATTCTGCTTTTTCGGGCCAAACAAATGTAACAATTGTGCCACAGAATCACAGTGTTTACACTGTTTAGTGAAATAAATGACGTACTTGCAGTTGTCTCTGTATTTAAAACTGGGACTTTTTCAGCTTTAATCCAGGACATTTATCAAATGTTGAATTGCTTTTCGTCTTACTATAGGGCAAACGGTGAGCTCACACGTGTTCTCATGCAATAAGATCGCGAGACAGCCTCAGAAAGTTGTTGTGGATTTAACATTGTGTAAAAACAGGAAGTAGATACAAGAGTGACGCCTGACTGTTGGAAACGTCCTTCACGATGACACTCCTGTCTCCTCATTTTCTCAGACATTGCCCTCCCTGGGGCATGCCCTTACCTGACGGGTCACATCCTTTGCTTTTTTTGCTTTTTTATAGGTTTGTTTTTCGTTTAAGTGACCTTTGAGTTGACTGTTTGCACATGGTAATATCATTTTGAAATATATATTAAGAAAGATATGATATTATTAGGTTCTACATCATCCTGTTTCATAAAAGACAGGCAAGGACACAGAGGAAGGATGGAGAGAGTGAAAGAAAGAAGGTTCTGATACAGTAATACTCTGGATTTGATAAAGATAAGTGCAGCCTCAGGCTTCAAAGGCTTTGTTTTTATGTAGGATATCCTTACTCAGCATGGCCCTGTCCCCTGTGGTGATGCATTCTGGGAACTGTCTGTATTAGACGATGGTAGGAGAGAATTACTGTAGAATTAAGTAAACGTAAAAATGAGTCACACAACAGCACTGTCTGTAGTTACGACACACCCAACAGATTTAAAGTAATAGTTCACACAAAAATGAAAATTCTTTCATCATTTACTCACCCTCTTGTCATTTCAAACCTACAGTATATGACTTCCTTCTTCAGCAGAACACAAAAGAAGATATTTCGAAGAATGTTGTTAACCAGCGCATATTCACTTGCATTGGTTTTGTGTCCATACAATAGAAGTAAATGGGTGCCGGTGCTGTTCGGTTAAAATATCTTGAATTGAAGTAAATGATGACAGAATTTTCTTTTTTTTTAACATGAGGCCCTGGTCTTTTAATATAATTCATATCACGCATGTTGTTTGTGTTTTATATTACTGGTACACGTAAAAGGACAGTTCACCCAAATATCAAAATTTGGTAAAATTGTGGTTCAAAATCTGTATTTGACTCTTTCTTTCTGTGAAACACAATAGAAGATATTTTGAGAAATGTCTCAGTGTTTTTTTGTTCGTACAATGGAAGTCAATGGGGGGCATGTGGTTTGGTTACCGACATTCTTCAAAATATCTTCCTTTGTGTTCTGCAGAAGAAAGAAAGTCATACAGCTTTGAAATGAACTTAATGTCCGAATATTGTCTGAAAAAACACCCTGGCCTATCACTAATACTGCACAAGCATTCATTTCTCTTAGGACTGAAGGTCCTGTTCCTGAGTTGTTATCCGTGATGAATGAAACAATTAAAAGTGAGCACAGGGAGCACGAGAAAGCAATGAGAGATTGTAATAGAGGGAGATCTTTGTGTGTTTGTTTTTTTTGTACGGTAGGTTGGGCACGGCAAAATGCGGGTGTGGCTGGGAAACTCTCACTTAGGCTCTCTTTTAGACCTCTTTTAGTCTGTACACAGTACTACACACAGCTGCTCTCTCTATCTGAATCACCTACACCAGATACACGCATACAGAGAGTTTTCTAACAGGCTGTGAGAGAGGAAGGAAGCAGGGGAAGTGAAAGAGGGGAGAGCAAGAAAGTGGGGGCATTGGACGCTCAAAGGATCGAGTTGTCTCGAGACTCTCCACTGTTCTCTGCCACTCTTGCATGGACTGCCGAGAAACCCACACTGCGGGGGGAGAGAGACAGGCGCACGCTCGGAGACTCGCACACACATGCGTGTGATACCGGCATCAGGTGTGTGTCATGAATGCGTTATTATTGCAGAGTTGCGGCTGAAACGCTTTTATGGTTGTTATGAAAGTCTCAGAGCCGTGATGTGGTGCGGATTTCTCCACAGATGTGCGAAAGGTCTCGGAGAAATAATGCCTAGTCAGGCTGATGGGTTTGTGCGCTCTCTCTCTTTTGCTCAGGTTGTGTTAAACTCTACAAAAAAAAGGCAACTGTAAAGTCTGTGTGCTTTCCTTCGATAGCTTTTTGTGTCCAGTCAAAGTTTGCTTTACAGTGCACTGTTGTAGACGTTGCATTGTGGGTCACTTAAATAACTTTTTCCTACGTAAACGTTCTGCGATGACCTTTAAATATGGGCGTGCACTGGTGTGAGATTGTATGACATCTGCTCAGGTCCTGATAACAATCGTTGACTTTTTCCAGTCATCTCAAGACCCTTTGTAAGTTGTGGCACAAGGCGATCACAAGCTGCTTTTAATAATGTGCCTCTACATTTTCTATGAAGGTCATGTGGGGCCACAGGGTCTTCTTATACTGCTGAATTGTGTGGTTTATTACCTTAGACACACAGACAAAACACAGAGAAAATATATGAATGTAGTGATTTGAATTTGTTTTTATTGCATATTTTGGAACATATGTTAATTTAATAACAAATTTAATTCAATTTAATTAAGTACATTTCATTTATTACAATTGTAGGTCTCTGCACTGTAAAAAATTGCATTGTAAAATGTATATATTTTATACATCTGTAAGATCTGTAAATAAATAAGAACTGTAAGTCATACAGCATACACTGTAAATCGCATTAAATATACATTTGCATGGTGAATAAAATTATTATATTAAAGTTATATACCCTATGCTGTTTTTTATGGTTAAAACTGGCTGCTGTGGTTTCTTGTAAAATACACAATAAACAACTTCAAAACATTAGAAGACTCATTTTGGTATGCACAAGTATAAATGTATTTATTACCTTTTAGGCAAAAGTGATATGCACAGGTAATAATGTAGATATTAACATACAGATATTTAGTGAATTTTACAGTTTGTCCATAGATGCAGAGGTGCAATTGTCTGAAAGTATGACACGAACCCAGTTTTGAATGGATTTCACAGACAGGGTCACATTTAAGCTTACTGCATTTGCACAAAAAAAAACATAACATTTAATACAGATATGCATGTGTGGCAGAGAAAGGTTTGCTTGGCCATAAGCAAAGATTGCCCATTTCATTTTAGTTTTCTTGACATTTGTTCAACTGTATACTTTGCTGTAAATATTACTTTTAAATAATATTGCACAGTGGTTCTCAAACTGGGGGCCGTGGCCCCCTGTGAGGGCCCAGATGGATCCAGGGGGCCACAGTTTTGTGGCATTTTAAGAAATATAGAAATGTATCATACATTTCGTGCAATCAAACATCAGAAAAATCAACCCAACCAAAAGAATTGACGTTCCAGCATTATATAATAGAAAATGTTTTTGGTTTAATTAAAATTCTAGGGATCAGGTCATAATTCTTTATTTGGGGGTCACAAAATGATGCACCCATACACAAAGGGGGCCTTACAATGAAAATGTTTGAGAACCTCTGATATAGCAAATTGGATGCTAAAGTCCTAAAAATAGACAGAAAAGGTATTGTTTTAGCCATCAGGGTGCTTCCCCTGGCTTAAATTTTTTTACTGTAACTCATTACAAATGCATTTCAAGTAACAAGACTAAGAGAAACTTGGAATAAAATGTTCCATTTAGGATAAGGTAACAGTTTGGCTTGGCAGTAGTCCTTAAGTATATAGCTTGAAATTTTACCTATTGAGCAGTAATCGGGCTTTGCTCTTTTTAAAAACCTGGAAGCTTTATAAGGAAACTTACATAATCTGTCATGATTGCTTATCTTCACATTTTCAGTCATCATGATCATTTCTCAATATGTTGTTTTTGTGATTATATAACATCTAAACTCTGCCAGTTTTGTCTTCATGTGTTTGTTGGGGTTTGCTGGCACATGCCATGTCCGGCTTACTAACTTATTGAGGTTTTCTCCCAGAAAGTTTTTGGTCAGTCCGTCGCTGTGTAGCGTCCAAGAGGCGCATTTGTTTTGGCACTCTGAGAAAGGTCGGGTTGTGATATTTGAGTGGATTTCATGTGATCGCGTGCCGGATTGAGACGGAGCTCTAATTCAAGCCTCTGTGTGCTGATTCTTATGTTTGTCTGCCATTAAATTTTATTTGAACCTTTGTTACTCATTGCATCTGAATGGTGGGGCTGGCAAGTTTGTGCTAAACCTGCTGATCCATCATGACTTAAGAATGTTCCAATGAGCGTTTTGTGCGCTTGAATTAAGCAAGAAAACTCGCACAAAGGCTAAAAATAGTCAACATCACATTTGCATTTGATTAGTGAACTAGAAATAGTGCCTCATTAAATATTGGTATTCACAACGTTGTGTCAATGCTTTTTTGTTTCATTTTTTTCTGAACCTAACATCGTTTGTTTTATGGTTTAAATTAGGTTTTGAAACACACATATAATATGAACCCCACTGTAAAAAAGTCTTAAATAAACGTACAACTTTTTGAGAGGTGGCCAAACATCATCTTTCATACGGGGAGTTTAGCATGCTGCTGTGTTTGAGTTTTAGCTACATCAGTTATAAAGCACATCAAGAGAACAATAGAAGGAAGTGCACCAGTAGGAGGTCTTAATCCCTCTTTCTTCTATCTTTCCAAACTGCTTTTGTTTCCTGTCGCTGTTGCCGCAGAGTTTGTCATTCCTATTGATGCACACAGTTGGGTTTAATTCATCCAGCCGTTAGATTTTGCCAAGCGTGGTGTTTGCAATTTTTCTATATTTCTTTATGATTTCTGCTTCAGGTTTGTCATCATCCTTCGTGTCAAGACCTTAGAGACGGCAGTCCACTCCACCTCTGTGAGTCATGTGACTCGAGCTGCCACCCCGTCGCCCAGGACGGCATGCTTTTTGACAGGCACCCGCGATTTGACCTGCAGCCACAAGGTAAAGCCATTTTTGTAATGAGATGATGATGATTATTATTTAGTCATGCTTTGTCTTTTGTCAAACAAATCATTTTTTCAACAACTGTAATGCAAATGCAGAAGCGATGCTTTTTTACTTTTCTGTCCCGTGGAATTGTTTTATTTGAAAATGTTCAGAAGTGTCAAAATGTTTAGAAGTGTTTTAAAATTGGACCTTTAGCTTTCCTAAATCATGTTGTGATCTGAGTACAGTAGCTTTATTGGGGACCTTTAAAAAACCTTTATTACAGTTTTATATACACAAAATGTATATAAAACACAAAAGAAAATACCTTTTACAGGGGTCTTAATTAGAGATCATCATGAAGTCAAATAAGAAAGAAGAATCACAAATACATGAATATGAATGAAAATATATGCCCTCAGGGCCTGGATGACTCTTAACTCCCAGTGTGTGGTGTTTAATTATTATTACCAGCTTCTGACAGGATGTTAGTGTTACATCACTTCCTGTCCCCACAGGTTCCATACTGGCCCGGAACGTGTCCACTCGTTCCTGTCCGCCTCGCACCGGCCCCCCCTCAGACATGGAGGACGGAGAGGAGGGGTGCTCTGACCTAGGGTCAGTTTTTCACTGTTCTTCCTCCATTCTTCCATCCATTATGGGCACAATCGGGCTCGTACTTTCCAGTGGCGTCATTCGCTGGAGAACATCTGGGATTTGACGATCAAAACGCTTTAGGAAATGGAAAAATGAAACGGGGAGTGTAAATCTGAACAAGCTGTGTCTTGATGAGCTTGACATGAATGGGTACAATAGTTAGGAGCTGGTTTAGTTTACAACATGATTTGCTTATTATGGATTAGTTCACGCAAAAGACATTTATGTCATCATTTTACTCACTTTCACTCACCATACCTTTCAAACCCAAATGACATGCTTCCATGGAACACAGCATTTTTATGAACATAGTTGTTGCTGTAAACTCGTCTATATTCCAAGTCTTCTAAAGCCATACAGTAGGTTTGTGTATAGAACAGGCTAATAAAAGTCTGTCTACCTCTCCTAGATAAGTTAATCTGCTCTTTTCAATCATTTAGTAGGTCTGATTCACAAAATTCCATGCAAAAGGAAAGCCAGACAGTTTCAGAACAGCGGTTTTGCATTCATTTTTTTATTCAAGAATATATTTTTTTATTCAAGAATATCTTTAAGTGTGTGTATAACCTTGTGGTTCAAGCAATTTTTGTCTTGTTTTTTCTTCTCAGGGATCGCAGAAGTGGAGGAATGAAACTTGTTAAGAAGAAGACCAGACGCAGACACACAGATGTAAGAAAATAATTTGCGTTCTGATTTTACTGTGTACCACTTTTCAAGTCAGAGCAAGAACAAGAAGAGATTCATTTTTGACTTGATTCTGAGTCATCGCTCTTGTCCCGTGTCCATTTCTGATGGTTTAGTCATAGTCTCTATCAGTTATCAGTAATCATGTCCATTCATGGATTTGGCTTGATACACCAGCTGTAACTTGCTTGCCCTAAAGCATACAATGACTTTACATGACTATCTCTTTCAGGACCCCAGCAAGGAGTGCTTCACACTTAAGTTTGACCTCGATATTGACGTCAGCATGGAGATTGTTCCAGCGGTGAAGAAGAAAACTTTAAGGTGATTGAGTTTTTTAACCCCTAGGGGGTGCAATAAACAAACTGCATGGAGGCTCAAGCATTTATACTGACCACATCCAAACCATCTGTTAAAATGTAAGTGTGCTGATTTGCATTTCAGAGAAGTCCTGGGAGCAGTGTTTGAGAGGAAAGGCATTGAGCTGTCACGTGTCAACCTGTTTTTAGATCAGTCCAACACGCCGCTTTCACTGGGATTTGAAGCCTACCGCTTTGGTGGCCACTACCTCAGAGTACGAGGTATATCCGCTTGCTTTTAACATTGTAGTTTGAAGTCAGCACACACAATACTCAGTCTGTTGGCATGAATGAAATTTCAGGGGATATTACACCCCAAAAAATCTGTCATCATTTACTTTCAATCAAGTTGCCGATGTGTTTGCTTATAGAATATTGTAGAGGTATACATAGTGCAATGCAAATATTATTAAATATTAAATTAAATTTAAATAATCTACTTTTGCTTACTTTCTTTAAGGATATTGTGGATTATATACAAAGTCTGTTGAAATAATACAATGTGAATGTGAAACGGATTTGAAGTTCTTTTACACATTTAGTGACTGAATTGTGTGTGTGTAGCTAGTCCAGGAGAGGAGCTGAAGGTGGAGAGATGTGTAAAGGACCCTCGTTCACTCAGTTTGCCCATCATGAGATCCTCTAACACACACAATTCCTCTGCTGAGCGAGCGGAGCACGGCTCTCTGGGACGCAGAGAGGCTGCGGACCTCCTAGTTGGCCTGGTACGTTTCTGTTTGGTTCTTTTCTAGCTCTAATTCTCTCTGTTTTGTTACCTTTCCTCTATCTCTCTTTTTACTTTTTTAATGAGTTATAAAATTTCTGTTTTGGAACTGGGCAGTGACACTTTTTGTGCAATCATGTCTCCCACACATAGATGCAATAAAAAAATCCACAGTCATTGTTTTTTACTACATGCTGTCAACCCTGTGACCTCTATCACAGAATGACTGAATCATTCTTTCCAGAATCATTTTTGTGGGAACATGTAATGCCACTGGTCAATTTTTTTGTTATAACTCTTCCTTAAAGAAAAAGTGCATAGTTTCTGTGCCAGCAGCAGCAATAAAACAGAATTGTGAAAATAATTATGTGTTTTAAACAAACTTTCCATCTACAATTGCTCCGACAAACAGATTCCCCAAATGCACACCACTGGTTAAGCCGTAATGAAATGAATGCATGATACACTTCACCTTGAAAGATCACAAGGTTTTCAAAGCAGCTTGGCCTTTTCTCCTTTAAAGGAAAGTTTAGTATCATATCAGAGACACCTTCAGGGTTTGAGTTTGTTTGAATACAGGGATGTGTCTCGGAAATCCTGATCGCGCTTGCCAAGTGAGTCGACTTCCACATATGCAACGTGTGCCAGCTTGAGCGTTCAAGTTCAAAATACAAAGAAACCTTCCCTATAAAGTAAACACGTATGTTTTTTCTGTAGCACATTGACTGTATGAAATCTAAGATGCGTGTTTTCTGTATTCAGCTGATGTTACCGTGAGTTTGTGTGAAACACAACAGAATCAAACAGGAGCAAAGGTCAACGCTCATAAGATAATATTTCCTTGTGACTGTAGCCGGCTTTCTGCTCCATCAGCAGTTCAGTGGGGAACAAGGTTAACCAACTTCACCCTGGATGTCCCTTGTGGAAAATACAGTGGAATTTATGTTGTAAACTAGTTTTTATTGATTTTTCGCAGCAAAATCAATCTCATGGATACTTCCAATTGGGAATCAAAATAAGGAAATATTTGGCTTCTTGTAAAGAACAGTATAGAATAAGCCATGATTCAGCTAGGAGTGATGTGATGTGTAACTAAGATGGGTGTAATTCACTCTGATGATACAGTATAGTGAAATATAACTGTAAGTGTGCTTTTACTGTACTGTGTAAGCACGTCAGATGTATGCCGGGCCATAACCGGTCATGCTTGCATAACTAGCCATAAAGGTGATATTCAAGCCATAGAAGGGAGATAAGATAGTGCCTTTCCGTCTGTTAGGGCTGTCGAGAAAGGCAGTTGTGTGTGTCACCTGAAAGGAAGAACAGAGCTGGCCAGAGCGAGTTCTTCGCTCCACCTCCCATACCCTGGCACTGAGGTCAAAGGGCACAACAGGAGCAGAAGAATATCAAACAACAGACGTGTGAGGAACAACAAGGAAAAAGTCATTTTGGATGATTTGAAGGTGGATTTGAAAGAATAGGCTCATTCGGCGTGGTCGTGTTTTCGAGGGATAATTCTTCAACCATGCAGACGATTACAAATCTAAAACTACAGAGAAGTGGACTAAACAAGTTTCATGGTGTCTTAAGTTTTTTATTCTATTTAGGTAGATTCCATATTTTATATTAGGAATCCTATTTGTAGCTATCCACTTGTTAAATGCTGTGAAGGTTTGCCAATTCGTTTGATCTTCAACATCCAGAGCCTCATCTGGAACCGTTCCCTCTGGACCATTAAGGTCTTACAAACTCTTGCATGGTAGATCAACCTGTGCCAGCGTGGAAATGCTGAACTTCCGTCAGAGGACGTGGAATGTGCCCAGCATGTCCATTTTGCCGGAGGTGCCTGGTGGAATGCTGATTCACTACAGTCCTCTGAATGAGCCTCCTCGGCTTCATGCCCCCCGGCATCATGCCACGGGGCTGGTGGCTGCCCGCGTGCAACGCTTTGAAGCGGAGAGTACGCCGCCTCCCGTCCCGGCGTCTCTGGGGACACCAACTCCTCCTAATAGCCCTTTGAATGTGTTGGAAGATACCACACAAGACATAAAGGTATTGCTGCATTTTGCAGGTCTATATAGGCTTCAGTTTTCATTTATTGGTCTGTCATATATAAAAATTCCTGGAATATGAATTAATATTAATATCCATGTTTCTTTTTATTATTATTATTTATAGATCTAATTGATTTATTTTACATTTTAACAAGACAGTTTTTGCTGTAATTCTTTGCTTATCATTATGTATTAATTTGTGAGGAAACCGAAACCTAAATGATCTCTCTGTTATCTCTTATAGTATCATATGAGTTGCACAGTGTTGGGTACAGCGATTTCTGGGTTAATGTGTTACTATCTACAGAAGAACCTGGAAAATTGGACACTTTTGCTGGCCAGAGTGTTTCCTTATTTCTGTGTGTAAATTGTGTCTCATTGTGGATGACAATCTGCAAAAAACACTGAAAGTGTTGCCTAGCTTGCAACGCTAGCTTTTAGTTTACATTTTTGTGATTATACAAAAAATATGATACAAACACAGTAGACTGCACCCCAGTAAGATTAAAGGGATAGTTCACCCAAAAATAACAATTCTGTCAATATTTATTCACTCACGTCGTTTAAAACCTTCCTTTGTGAAGTACAAATTAAGATTTTTTGTGTCCATACAATGGAAGTCAATGGGGCCAATGTTGTTTGGTTACCAACATTCTTCAGTATCTTATTTTCTGCTGAAGAAAGAAAGTCATACATGTCTGAAAAACAATGAAGGATAAGTAAATGATGAAGACTTTTTGTTTTTGAGATGAACCATCTGTTTAAAAGGATAATGAGTCTGACTTTCTGTATCTGATCTCAGTGTTTTGAAGTGTTTAGACCCACTCTTCAAAATGCAAATCAGGTTATAATGTTGTTGCCAGCTCCTAATTAGTCACAGTTACTTAAGTTACCTTGGGTTTGGCACAAAGTGAAGAACTGTGTGTGCAGTACCTAAGAAGACAACACACCGATTGTGTGCTGTGTTAACAGTATTACTTTATGCATTCTGATCACCTTTTAATGCATACTGTTACTCTAGGCACCAACAAGTCTAACAAATGTACACAATCGTTGAACCAAGTGGATTTGAAATGCAACTTTGAAAAAGCTGCAATCTGTAACTTATATAATATGAGCCTAAATCAGTTGAGCACTACTTAAGAAATGTGTACAAAACTGTCTGCATATCTCACTCCCATTTACGATGGTAAACTCATATTAAGGATTTATAAATTGAGCTGTCGGGTATGAATTTACATAAAATGTCAGCCCACGCACAGCAGATATGCATGTAACGTAACTTGCAAAAGAGATGGTGATAGAAAGGCCAATGATACAGATCGCACCTTTACATAAAAAAATCCACATTTTCCACAATCCAAATTTGTAGTGATCATTCGCTGTCAAATTCAGTTCCAATTAAAGGTCCAGTGTATGAAATTTTGCGGCATCTAGTGGTGAGGTTAGGAATTGCAACCAACGGCTCACTCTACCCCTCACCCCTCCCTCTCGCAGCACTACGGCAACTGTAACAGGACAAACATGTCACGTTTTCGCTTCTTTGCCGAAGAAGATAATTACGAAACATGCTCTGTAGAGCAGTTTGTCCGTTTAGGGCTACTGTAGAAACAACATTGCGAATTCCATGTAAGTGGACCTGTGGTGTATGTCGATAGAAATAGTTCATTCTAAGGTAATAAAAACACAACGCTTCATTATGTAAGGTCTTTACACACCTCTGAAGACATAGTTATGTATATTATATTGCATTATTATCAATAAATCCTCCAAAAAATTAAACATTAGACCTTTAAAGAGAAATTATAAACACACATGTGATATGTACATATGAAGAGTTTGGTTCCAAAATGCGCTAACTTTTTTTTTCATTTTCAAAAATCATGTTTTTTTGTTGTGCATTCCAATTACTATCAAACTGCAGTTGGTTTGTTTTGATTTAAGCCATAATAACTAAAAAAATACAGCTAATAAAACACAATAAAAACAAGATAACATGATAAAAAAACATGATTTTTTTCATCTCATTTTGGAATCAAATTCTTCATATAAACAGTAACTGATTCAAGGCTTCCACTAATGCCCGCTCAGATGCATGATGCCTCATCTGCCTTAACAACAGATGTGCATTATAAACACTGTTCTGCAGTCAGCTCATGCCACTGGCTCAGAGCTGTTCATTTCAAAGCCAACCTCCGAATAGCTGCTCTAAGATCAGTCGTTTGAGGTAGCAAATGTAGCTCCTCCCCCTCCTTCCCTGCCCCTGCTCCTTTCCCCTCTCTTCCTGTTCACACAATAGGAGGGCAGGATTCTGCAGTTACTATGACACCCGGCCAGCCCTCCTCAGCAATGCAGCGGGCTTCTGTTCAATCTCCTTCAGGTTCACGCACATATACACACAAGCCGAGCAGCCTGTGGAAGTGGATTTGAACGCACCAGTCCATTTGTGCTCCTTTAAGGGTGTGCAACGTCAATGTAGCATTTGTGAGATCTCAGATAGTCCAGGAGGGAAGCAGGTTGCAGGAGGTTCGTTTTGGAAGCAGCATGGGTCTGGCTTTCTTTTGATGCCGTGCAATGTTGTATACTGCTGTGGAAATGCCTCTGACATCTACGGTGAGCTTATTATTGCTTGTCTTCTCTGTCTGACGCTGTGGTACCTGGAGATAGAAATATTTTTAATCCGATATGAATGTACAGAGAGCATCTGTCTTGGGATTGGTGGGAAAAAATGTTGGCTGGAATTAATGCGGTGTCTGAATTTGCTGTTTTTATAATCAAACTGTATGTCTGCCAGTAATAATATTTGTGATATATCTAATGGTTTAACATTTTATGTTAAATGTATTATGTTTATGTATGGGCTCCAAGGTGGAACATTTTCAGAGGTTGATTTTTCGCAGCATAGTCTTGAATGTATCAATTATGTTTAAGTCTGAGTATTATCCATGTTGTTTCTCCTCAAATTGCTCAGGAAAACCAGAAGACACCAAGTAGGCAATTATATACATAAATAATATACATCATATAAAATGTGTTATATGGTAAATGTCAAATTCACTTGAAATTTTACACTATAGATAGAAAGACACCGAGACAGATAGAGAAAGAGACTTAAGCTCCTTTGAAAATGAATGACTTCTGGTGATTTGAAGGCGTCTTGGCACGTCCGTGTACAGTTTGAGACATTCTTGAGATCATTTCTAAAAGGAAGATGCATGTGTTATAAGACCCAGGTTCATTTTCTATTTGTTTAGAAACTGAGACATTAAACCTTATTTGTGACTTTACAATCCTATAAGCGTTTCATAGAGAAATGACTGAAATGACAATTGGACAATAATACAATAATTTTGGTATAGCAGATGAGCCACAATATACTTTTTTGGCTTGTTTGGGTATACATGCCCTCAGAGAGGAACTGGTTAAAGACATGAGTCAAACAGGTTCTCCGGATGAGCATAGACCGGGACAGTGTCACCCTTGTCACCCTTAAAGGATGATTTTAATGAGTTTGCAACCTAGGTGTCCTGTTAAATGCTTTAGAGACCATTGATTGATGTTTTTTGTTCAGAGGTCAGCTCTGGTCTAGTTGACCTTCAACTGGTCAATTTTGGTCACCGGGAGCAATGAACATTCCGTCCAGTCAGAGGCATCAGTATCGTGTCAAAACATTGACCAATAAGTTTGCGTCCAGATCTGTTTTTGAAGAAAAATTTCAGATTTGTTTTTAACCCATTTTAATTGCATTTTCCACAAAAAAGTCCAAGTAATGAGCCCCGGGGGACGTTGAGTGGCTTTCTCCGCTCCACTCATGCATTTTTTATTTCTCTCCATTGTCGTGAGCGGGGAAAAGCCTTTCCCCTGTTTTCGTAGACTTGCCTTGCCTCTTTCCTGTTGTTGCTGAAGGGTTCCTCTCGACGCCTCGGGTCACAGGGTTCACTCGTTTTTGTCACTCAAACTTCTAGCGCCTTAACCTTTCTGCGCGCTGAATGTTGGCAAAACGTAAATGACCTTTTCACCTGTTGACAGCACAATGTGTTCCCTAAGGTCAGTAGATGCCACCTCAGGTGAAAGATGTCAGGGAATGTGCAAAGATGGTCAGAGAACAAGCTTGTCTTTGTTTATGTGTAAATGTCCTCTGGTTTTTTGTGCTCTTCCTCACCTGTCAGCGCAAGGATATGTCTGGCACTTAAAATTCCTCGGCGTTAAAACTCTGACAGAGTACAAACGGTGTCTGCTTTGACTGGTTGTCACAGTATGTTTGATCGATGCGTTTCCTTTGTGAACGGTGCTACTGTGACATCCGGGGTCTAATATTAACACTCACTCAAAGCTTCAAATTGGTTTGGTGAATAAATAAATTAGAGTTAACTGGTAGCATTATTTTACAGGTAGCTGATAAGCATCGTTATACATGGTTCAAGTGGAATTGTGAAATAAAAATCGAGTTAAATTTAGACCCTGGATTTTATTTAGCTTTTGTGTCATGTCTTTGGTCTTACTTTATTATTATATATATTTATTATCTCTATTCTTTTTCTTCCTGTCGTTCTGTCACAGGGTCACGCACGCCGGCGAAAGAACATGCCGGAGTTTCTGGGCGATGCCAGCGTCGCCCCCACCCAAGACTCTGTGTCCCAGCTGGGCGGTTCACTCCCAGGTTCCATAACGGGTACGGATCGCTGGAGGAACCGCGCCGCCAGCCGTTTCAGCGGACTCTTCGGTTCCAACTCAGGAAATGGTTCTCTTGGGAAGGTCAGTGTCTTTAAACATCTAAGAGTTGCATGTGCAAGACAGTTTCTCATTCGCGAATACAGGCTCTTAACTATTTTTGGCTAGCTTTGTGCGTTTCACACTTGAACAGTTTAGGAAAAGATATTAATTTGTCAATGTATTAACCCACTTAACTTTGTAATTGAATAACCAAAAACAGGAAGATGTACAAGTAGACTTTTCCTTTTTCAGGATGTGACGGACGAATGCGTTTTACCTCTCACACGTGCAGGAACCTTTGGTGGCTTTTGTGTTAGCAAGCTGTAATGATTCAGATAGGTTTACATGTTCCGTCTGGCCCTGAAGCGTAAACGTAGGGTCAAAGCTCAGGCTGGACTCTTCCTGTCAATGTGACGGTTGTAAAAATTTAATAATGGCCTGACGTTGGTCCGGTATGGACAATAATGTCGGCTTGGGGAGATTGTAAAGGTGGCTTGACCTTTAGACTATGCGGCAAACAATACACTATAGTATTCACTTCATATTCATGTGTATAATAATATTATATGTAATGTTAAATAGAACTCTAATGTTAAATAGAACTCATTTGGGTTTACAGTACATAGACAATACATAATTTTACATCAATTGTTGTTATTTTTAATAACTGATGTATAGTGGGTGTAAAAAGCTGGGAACTCCGGGGGAAAGAGGAATTTACATTGGGATTTCCCAGTCCTCAAAAGTCAATAAAATCCTAAAAAGTGCCACTATGCAGTATATACACAGTATATATACTGTATATTTCTGGTTTCTAGTTTTGTTGAATTGCTTTACTTGAATTTGCTCTTTATGAGTCCCATCCCCATTATTTAGTAGTCTAACAACTATTTAAACCCATTTAATTTCCTTTTCCATCATCCTCTGTTTTTTCTTTTCTCATCTCCACAGGAGTGTGATCGTGTGGAACAGTTGCAGAGTAAGTTATACTCCTACACTATGTTCGGATTACCCAAGATGCCTCCGCAGCTCTCGTTCCACAGAGACTCATGGGAAGAGGAGCCGAACCTGGAGCTGGAGGAGAGCTGGAAGCAGCTGCTGGAGAACCCAGAGGTACAGAATACACATTCCCATTATTACAAACACAAACCAAAACTCGGTTGTTCAGTAGAATTATAATACCCATAATAAATTTAAGATGAAAATCATCTGATTTGTGCAATAAGAAACCTGTCAGATCAATCACCATAAACGGTGATGAATGAGTTTATGACTTCTGCATTTTCATTAATGTTCCGGCCTTCTCATGGTGATGGATGTTTCATTGTTCCTGTAATCAATTGTATACGAGTAACTAAAATAACAGTAAATGTATTATTGTATTGTTGATCCTAGTTTAATTTGTAGATTATACTGTAACAGACATTACGTGGTTCACTACAGACTTTAAAGTGATAGTTCACCCAAAAATGAAAATTCTGTCATCATTTACTCACCCTCTTGTCATTTCAAACCTTCATGACTTTCTTTCTACCGCAAAACGCAAAAGAAGGTATTTTGAAGAAAGTTGGTAACCGAACAGCACTGGCCCCATTCACTTCTATTGTATGGACACAAAACCAATGCAAGTGAATGGGGGCCAGGTGTAACAACATTCTTCAAAATATCTTCTTTTGTGTTCTGCCTAAGAAGGTTTGAAATGACAAGAGGTTGAGTAAATGATGACACGATTTTTATTTTTGGGTGTACTATCACTTTAAGAAGGTCCACATAACACTCTTTAGTACGTATAGTACGTTAATGTTACTTAAATATTTTGGTATGAAATGTTTTTGTTCCTGCAGATTTTAAGCAGACGTCAGTGTCATCAGCAGGAGGCCGTATGGGAGCTGCTTCAGACAGAGTCAGACTACATCAAGAAACTGCACGTCATCACTGATGTAAGAGCCAGCTGCACAGCTGCTTATATTTACTGCATTACATAACCAGTTTCCTATAACAATTTATAACAGTGGGTAATTCATTTAAGACTTTCACACAAAGAATTGACAAAAAACTCATTTGCTCTCCATCTAGCAGTTTCTGAGCAATCCCTTAAAGTTTTCATGTCTAGTCCAGTTTAACCATCTCTCACTCTTGCTCTGTCGACAGCTGTTTCTCTGTGGACTGCTGAACCTACAGGAGAGTGGTTTACTCAGTGAAGTTGAACCCGCGCGTCTCTTCAGTAACATTCAGGACATTGTGCAGCTGCATACATCGCTGTGGGCGGAGGTCATGCTGCCTGCACTGGAGAAGGCCAGGCAGAAGAGAACATTGCTTGACCCCATTGACCTACACCAGGGCTTCAGCACTGTGAGTGACATACTCACACACTCATATACTGTACTCCGAATACACTAGCCGTGATGATTATGGTTGGTAATACAGCATATTAATATGAAAGAACGGGCAATTTTATGCTTCAGAGGTTGGTTTTACAGTACATGTCATGCACCAGACCAGACTTTCAATCTTAACACAGTATTAAAGGAACAGTTCACCCAAAAATGAAAATTCTGTCATAATTTACTCACCCTCAAGTTGTTCCAAATCTGTATAAATGTCTTTGTTTTAATGAACTCCGAGAAAGATATTTGGAAGAATGCTTTTATCCAAACAGTTCTTGGCTACCTTTGACTACCATGGTAGGAAAAATTGCTTTATACATTTCTTTTTTCTGTTGAACACAAAAAAAGAAACGTTGAAGAATGTAGGAAAGCAAACAGTTCTGGGGTTCTTCTCCAGTTCTTCTCTATACTATAGATATCGTTTATAGATTAAACTATAAATACTGTTCTATAAACCAAAGATGGGTGATAAACAAGGAAAGCAACAGGTCAGTTGTAATGAGCAGTACAATTAATGCTAAAGTCCAGATAAATTGTGACCCTGTCTGTGAAATCTTCTAAATCTTCATATTCTAAATATGAGCATTAAAGTTTGATTTCACTGTGATTTACATTTATGACATGGCCTTATTCAGTCAATATTTAAGATATCAAGGTTATATCTGCACATAATGTTCTTTATATTATGTAAGATTTCAAGCAGAAAACAGAGTATTCTAGATACATAAACACGACCTTATTTTTTTTGTGTACAGTTTGGTTTCAGATTCAAGCCCTACATCTGTTACTGCATGGAGGAAGAGGGCTGTATGGAGTACATGCGCACATTACTGAAAGACAATGAGCTCTTCCGAATATATGTAACTGTGAGTAAACATTTCTATCCACATCCAGCTGCTCTTCAACCACAAACATAAATCTGTGATGAATTAAGTGTGTCGCAAAAGGTTTACTATGTCATATACGAGCAATATACAAAGTCTTTAGTATAATTATCTGTATTGTAACCGCAGCCCATCATTTTGACTCAGTGGCTTTCTCACGGTCTGAGTGTGGAGTACTTTTATCATTGTTTACCAGATGAGACTTTCAATAGACTTTTCCATCCTGCAGTGGGCCGAGACTCATAAACAGTGTAACCGGTTGAAGCTGACTGACATGCTGGTGAAACCTCATCAAAGACTCACTAAATACCCACTGCTGCTCAAGAGCGTACTGAAGAAGACAGATGACCCGCCGACTCGTGAGGCCATTAACAAGATGGTAAGGAAGAATAAATATGCTTCTGTTTGTGTATTTTAAATGGAGGCAAATATGCCCAGTTTATGGGTATAGTATAGAACATATGAAAAAATTGTACCGAAAGTCTTTTAAAAATAATTTAAAGAATGATATCTATTATTTTTTAACCTGCTGTGTTGTAAATATTTGTTTTCTCTGTCAGGTGGCTGCTGTCGAATGCTTCATCAACAGTGTTGACTCTCAAATGAGACAAAGGGAGGAAAAACAGAAGCTGGCTGCCATCGCTAGTCGTATTGAGGCATATGAGGCTGTGGAGGGGGCTAGTGAAGAAGTCGAGAGGGTAGTTGAATCATTTTACAGGAAAAAAACAACAAAATTGAACAAGTAAAAACATTGAATTAGGGCTGTCACGATTATTAAATAATCGTCTCATCGCATTGTTTGACCTCATCGCGATGGTTTCAGATCATCGCAATTATTGCACATCTCTATAGAAGACACTAGGGGGAGCTGTAGTGCATCTGCATATTGCATATTTTATTGTATATACTGTAACTAAAGCATGGTAATACTTGTAAAATGTACCACCACAACACAATCACTTAAAAAAAAACTAAAGCATATACCATAAAAATAACCTGCAGTACAATTTAATATTATTTCACTGTGAAAACCAGTCTACCAAAATCTCATTAACATAGAAGTAAACTTTTATTGTAGTCTTGCAAGTGAGAAAAAAACAGACTAGAAGCTTTTCTATGACTGATAGCATTTTAATGGTGGCTTCAATTCACTCCTGATCAATTTACTTAATTTACAAGTATTTGGCGGTTGTATTATTGACAGGTAAAAGCCTAAACCTTAAGTATGATGACCCAATTTTTTCCTATGTATTTCCAAGAAAAAGAACATAGTCTTTATATTCAGAACAATATAGTCGTTTCAAAGCTGAATAAAAAATGTATGAGAATTAAAAGTCAAAGCTTTAAAACAGACAATTAATCGTCATAATCGCCATGATTTATTAGACAATTATTCGTCAGCCAAATTTCATAATCGTGACAGCCCTACATTGAATACAATGTTATTCTGGCTTCATGACCTGCTCACGTCTCTCTTATCTGTTCTTTTGTGCATCTGTCTTTCAGATCCTCAGAGAATATAATAACTTCGACTTGACCGCTCCAGTGATGGGCGTCCCACCAGAGGAGACCCGTCAGCTGCTTCTCGAAGGACCCCTGAAGATGAAGGAGGGTAAAGAAAGCAAGGTACGATTAAGAAGTCGCAAATATATTCAGCTGAGTGCACTTCAGCAAGAACCATTTACAACTAAACGGGCAATAGTTTGTCTAAAAACCTCTCAGCAGATTCCCTTTCCTCCTATTTCCGACAGATGGATGTGTACTGTTTCCTCTTCACTGATGTTCTGTTGATCACTAAACCGGTGAAGCGTGTGGAAAAAGTGAAGGTTATCCGGCAGCCCCTCATCATCCGTAACGTAGTGTGCCGGGAGCTGAAGGACCCAGGGAGCTTCCTGCTCATCTACCTCAATGAGTTTCGTTGCGCCGTGGCATCTTACTGCTTTCAGGCCAACAGTGGCACTCAGGGTCGCAGCTGGATGGAGGCCATCCACAACGCACAGGTATGCTGTAATACACACCGGAATTACAGTATTTTGAGAATATAGAAGGTGGCACATTTACAATGCTTTCAAGCATTGACAGTTTGGAAAGAAGTCATTTCAGGCCTCATCAGGTATATGCTACTGCTTTTAATGTTGAAAAATATATGTTTAAGAATCTTTACAGAACTATTTTCTACATGGCAGCCGCAGTAGTGTTATCTTGAACCTGCAACCCTTTGATGACCAACTCTGATCTTTTAGTGTTATGCTTGTTTGCTGATTGTGATATGAAGTGTTATTCCCCGCAGAATCAGCTCCAGAGACTTTATTCAGAGTCACAGAGGAGTGACAGAGATGACCGTGATGAAGATGAGACTGAAAGCAGCATGTCCACATCCAGCTCTCCATCACTACAGCACAGGGAGCCATTAAACAAGAGGTAATGTTTATGCATGACTATAAAAATCATCTTGCATGACGTAATGCATATTAGTAATTCACTTACACAATAAATAGAACTTTGTAGATTTTATTCATGAATGAAAGTGTAAGGGAGAGCTGGGTCAACTATAGCATTTCCTTTAAGGAACTGTACCCTTAGAAGGTACAAATATGAATTGAATTGTTATACAGTATTTATATATTTATAATTATATTAGTTTATCTTGGTAACACTTAAAGGAATAGTTCCCCTTCAAAATGGAAATTCTGTCATTTACACGCCCTCTTGTCATTTCACACCTATATGACTTTCTCTCTTCTGCAGAACACAAAAGAAGACATTTTGAAAAATGTTGGTAACCGAAAACCGTTGGTCCCCATTGACTTGCATTGGTTTTGTGTCCATACAATAGAAGTCAATGGGGACCAACGGTTTTTGGTTACCAACATTTTTCAAAATATCTTCTTTTTTCAGAAGAAAGAATATCATACTGGTTTAAAATGCCAACAGGCTGAGGAAATGATAACAGAATTTTCATTTTGAAGGGAAACTATTTCTTTAAGGTTGTATTTGTTAACATTAGTAAATGCAATAACTAGTAGGGATGTAGCGATTCACGGTGAGCGGTTGAAAATCGATTATAATGTGTGAGGATTCAAATCGGTTGAGGTGTGAACTGAATCGCAATACATTTTTTGAACAGCAGGGGCCGCCATGTTCACTGCAAACCTAAACATGAACGTGCTGATATTTCTTAAATGCAAAAAATCCAAGAAAAGCACAGACAGTATTAGTTTGTTTATATTAAAGAGACTTTTTCTATTATTAATTTGTTATAAAATTGCAGTTTAGTTTTGTTATTTGAAATAAAACATAATTTTATTATACAAAGAAAAGTGAAGCATTTAAGAAATAATGCAAGGGAAGTTGTTCATTTCTAATTTGTTTCAACTCATTTTGTAAAAATAAATCGTGAGTAAATCGTGAATAAATCGCATCGTGAGATCAGAATCGTGAATCGCATCACATCGTGAGCTGAGTGAATCGTTACATCCCTAATAACTAGCATTAACTAACAATGAGCAGTATAGTAATTCAGCATGTATTAAACATTGTAATCTTTGTTAGTTAATGTCAATACAATTACTCATATTAGTTCATGTTGCATTGACTATATTAAATGGTTGTCTACTAAATTACAATGAAATAGTGTAAATTCTATATTTATTCAAACTCAATTTAGTCAGACAATTTTAATCATTAACTAGCGTTACAATAGCCTCTGACCTCAGTCCTGATTAAAATCTTATATGGTATTTACTATAGACTGTTTAAGCATATGTTATATATGTTTTCAGTTAACCTTTAACCAACCACCACAGTAGAAAGACATTGGATGTTATATTTACAAGCAAGCGTACACGTATGACGCGTATGAGTAAAGGTCTTTGCACATATAGTCCGAAATTTTCGTATGTGTTTTTCGTATTTGGCTCTCGTTTGTACGGTGTCTCTGAATTGTTATAAAAGGCCACTCAAAATGCTTGACGGATGCGAAAAACGCAGAAAATCGAACACGGTCCGAATTTTTTTATGACAGACGAAAATATCAGAGGCAGTGTGTAAATGTGATTGACACAACGTGAGTTCATATTTATTTTTTAACGTGCAGAAATTTCGGACTCAATGTGCAATGGGCTTAAGGCTGAAGAAGAAAAACACACTGGCGTAAAACTCCTTTATTTCAAATCATTGTTTAAAGATTTCTCATAAAGTGATACGATTACACTTCTATTTCTCAAAAAAACCCGTACATTTTTAACATGTGTTGAATGAGTGACTTGTTTGTGATTAAACAAATTAAGGACGTTACAATTGCTTCATGTTTGAATTGCCAATAGTCTCCCGTACTGTAGTCAATATCAGAGCGGCTCTTAGCATAAACAGTCCTTAAAGGGATAGTTCATCCAAAAATGAAAAATCTGTCATCATTTACTCACCCTCAGGTTGTTTCAAACCTGTATACATGTCTGTGCTCCAATGAACACAGGGAAAGATATTTGGAAGAATGTTAGCAATTTTCAGTTCTGAGACATCATCCACTACCATAGTATTGTATTGTTTTGTTCTGTTGAACATAATGAGATATTTTGAAGAATTTAGGAAAACAAAGAGTTCTCGGGCACCTTTGACCACCATTTAATTCTCCCTACTATGGTAGTAATGATGTCCCAGAACTGAAAATGACTAATATTCTTCAAATTATCTTTTGTTCATAAGGGTGAGTAAATGATGACAGAATTTTCATTTTTGGGTGAACTATCCCTTTAAATGACACAGCATGTTTGGTCAAAGAACAAAGTGCATCAGTCTAATAAAAATTCCTTTTCTTTTTCCAAAGTCTCTCTCTTTCACCAAGTCATTCCGATGGCTCAACAGAAACCCTTTCTGTCGCTGCAATGGAAGATGTGGATGAGGTCAGGTCGGCTGTGGAGACGCTGCCGCCTGCATCCTTGCGAAATTCCCTGCTTTCAGATTCTTCAGTCCTGCAGGATTCCTTCCCCGCTAATGATGGAAGAACCCTGGAAAAGTTGGGTGATTTGGTCCCCACAGACCTGGATCCAGAAAGTCGCTCTCTTTCTATAGACAGTGCATATGGAACGCTCTCACCGGAGTCCCTGATAGCAGAGCTGGACTTAAAAGGACAGGTGAGCCAGAGTGAGGGAGAAGACACAGATGCTGGTGAGGAAGAGGTGGGGTTTGAGGATGATGAAGATGCAGAGGATGAGGATTCGATGACCTGGAACGGCTCCCAGATTACTGTAAACGAGTCCTACATTTTGGATGACTATTCAAACAATCAGATGCCTGGCCAGGTCAATGACAAAGCTGGAACTTCTCAGGTCACGGGCTGCCGTTCCCACATGCTGAGACGTCGTTTACCCATCCAGCCCCGCCCGGATTACCTGCAGCACTTTACCCTAAGGTCACGGTCTGAGGATGACCTCCTTCAATGCATCACTGGCCCTCTCCAGCCTTCTGACAGGAGCAATTTTAGCCGAAGCCTGACACACCTGACCAAACAGACGTCGCATGCCGCAGAGCTATCGCAGACAGATCAGGAAACCACAGCGCTGTCGAGTAAAGTGAAAGACACTCTTAGACGAGCAGAGGCCGGGCATGTGCAAAGGACACTGAGCTGCCGCAATGGCCAGACAGACTGTAAGCTTACAGATATTGAGACACTGCCCCCTGATGGGCTGGAGGAAAAGGGCACCCTGGTTTTATCCCAGCAACCCCGTCACCAGCAGAAGAAGCTGACAGTGGCTCAGCTGCACAGGATACGTGCCACCATGGTGCTTAATTCAACACTGACTGCATCGTAAGTCTGCATTCATATTAAGTGTGCTTCTGTAGCTTCTGTTTGCTTAACCACATGCTTTATTGGTTAGATTCCTCTTTTAAGGTGATGAGTGCCTTTAGATTAAGTGTGGCTAAAGTAGAAAACTTGTTAATAATAATAATAATAATACATAATTGAATCATATTAAAGGGATAGTTCACCCAAAAATGATAATTCTGTCATCATTTACTCACCCTCATGTTGTTCCAAACCTGTATAAATCTCTTTGTTCTGCTAAACACAAAGGAAGATATTTGGAAGAATATCAGTAACCAAACAGATCTCATTTATATTTACATTTATGCATTTTGGCAGACGCTTTTATCCAAAGCGACGTACATTGCATTATCCTATACAGTACATTTGTTTCTAAGTATATGCAATCGCCTGGGATCGAACCCACGACCTTGGCGTTGTTAGCGCCCTGCTCAAACCACTGAGCTACAAGAAAGCTCTCATCCTGTTTGACATTCTTCCAAATATATTCCTTTGTGTTCAGCAGAACAAAGACATTTCTACAGGTTTGAAACAACATGAGGGTAAGTAAATGATGACAAAATTTTAATTTTTGGGTGAACTATCCCTTTAATAACATTACTACTACTATACTACTAATAATAATAATAATATTAATAAAGCAGTTTTTGTTCATTAACTAGTATTGCAGTTGCCTCTTACCTGTAGTATTAATAATAATAATTAATAAAATATAATAAAAATAATCATATAAAATATAATAGAATTATAATTATTACAATCATAATAAAGGTGTATATAAATAACCATATTTATAATAATAATAAAGCAGTTTTTATTTATTAACTAGTGTTGCTATCGCCTCACCTGTAGTAGTAGTAATAATAATAATAACAATTATTAATATTAATATTAATAATAATACTAATACAGATTTAGATTTTGGAGGGTGTATTCAAATAACAGTATTTGTTATTATTAATAAGAATAATAACAATAATGTATATATTGTTAATAATAATTTTGCAGTTGATAATAAGGTTTTATAGGCTTTTTTGTTGTGATACTATTCTCGTTATTGCAATGTGAAAAAGTATATATCATTTAAACCACAGTATAGAGTAATAATGAGAATAACGAAAAATCACAATACAAGAAATCTAAATGAGCTTTATTTTCTTGTTTGAATACATATAATAATTTTGATTTCATGGAGAGTTGACACTAGGCATCAGAATGCACCCTCCTAAATCTAAATCTGTGCTTGCTGACAGATTGTTCCTGCATGTTGTTGCAAAATCTTGTCCTTATTGTCCAGACATGCCTGCACAACGTGAGCCCTCATTGTTAAGGTTTTCCTTCGAGTGTGGCAACAATTCATTAATTTTACATTGTGGACTCAGCCCATTAGGAGACAATGTGCTCCTGTGATACAACCTTATAGAGGGTGAGACACAGTGACCTCAGTCAGTGAGGCAAAATAAAGCCAGGCCCTATTGTGTAGAGTCTGTGGGAAGCTGGCATTTCAACATCCAAGTCTTTTGTCCTCAGTGTCTTTTATCTAATAATCTGTGATCTCCACCCAGAGTTATTAGAGAATTGTAGTTTAAAGAGACCTTCAGAGAAAATCTTTGCATCTGGAACACGGAGTACAGTTTTTCACTTTTTCTATTCTGGAATGTTACTTAGTGTTTGACTGAATGATTTGTTGTAATAAGATACTATAATTGTTCTGTGTGTGTATATATAAATGAATAATGTAAAATATATAAATTTAAGCAAAATGTGACATTAGAAGTTTACAATTCATAAGGTATTTATATTAATCTTGTTCTGTGTTGTTCTCTCTAGGGAGGTGTAGTGTCTGACGAATAAAGCTTGATGCCATAAGCTGGTCTATTGGTGGGACTTAGACCAGATCCAGGACTACATATGCAAAGAAGCTGTCACTGGTATCACTGACAGGGCTTTCGGCACCTTGACATCATCTGCCCAAAAGGGGAGACTCAACTCATATATAAACACAGGCCAACACAAGGAGAAGACTGTGGAACTTTTAGTAAACAGCCATGACCTTAACTTAATAATAACATAATATTGGCCGCACAGTCAATATTGTATTTCAGAGGATTATCTGCACAAAGAAGTACATTATGTCTAATGCCTGTGATGTTGAAAAAGATAATCAGTGTTGTATGTGCACCAATCAGGGCTTTTGCAAAACAAAGGGAACAAGATATAATTTATCTTTGCTTTAGACATTCATATCAGAATCAGTTTGCTGTTTTGTGAAAAGGAATTAATATTTTGACAAAAGCATGTTTAGCTTTAACTAAGGTCTGTTCTGATTTTAAAAAAGAAACCCGAAGCCTAAAAAAAGAAAAGTTTCATTTCATAAATGAGGACTGTGTTGACTATAAACTCCCACAGCATTATAAGTCATCAACACATGAGTATTTCAATTATTTCTTTCTTTCTGAATGTCCGTTTTCTTACTAATAATAGCACTCAGATATTTGTGCACTTGAGACTGAACAGAATTTCAAAAGGCGTGGGTAGATGTCTTGCCAATGCATTACTGCCCTCTTGTGTATATATAAGGAACTCATTAATATGTTAAACTAAACCACTCTTAATTCAACTAAGTCTTTGTTTAATGGACAACAAAATGATAATTGAATCCCAAAGAACTTTAACATGTAGCTTCTGAAGCTGATTGAGGTGTTTTGTATGTACTTAAGACATGTGAAAAAACAATTGTGGACTACTTTTGCGCCAAGCCCCACAATCATAAACTTGCATGCATTTACTGTTTTTTTTTTGTTTGTTTGTTTCAGCGCTTTGTAAATACAGTATTTATTGAACCTGCATTGTTTTATTGATAATATACTTATTGTTAATGCCTTTTTTTGCTTTTTAAATGTTAGCACTGTTTGTAATTTTTTGACACACAAATAAGGGCTGAATTAATGTCTTTCTCCTGGATTGAATCAGTTTACAAATGTAGCTTACATATTTACAGTTTACAAATGTGCACCTGTTCCCCCCCAACATGAAAAGCACAATACACACAAACTTTCAATTAAAATGCTTCAGATGCCAATTCGTTTTTGTTTGTTATTGAGGTCAAGCAATTCTGAATGACTCAACTCATTCACGAGCTTAAAGGCTCATATAGTTTACAATATGTGCCTAAATGTTTCTCAGACTTCATAACGCAGTGCAGTTAGTGAGCTTTCTTTCGAAATTGAAATATTCTCGCAATCCGCAGGGTGGCAGCAGAGATCTCTTCGATAAAAGAGCCTTGATCTCACTACTTTGTTTATACAGCTCATGTGAAGACGTCAGGTCACGCAACTCGTTTTACATAACTATAAACGTATAAAATAAAGTAAACCTAAATATCAGCCGGCCAAGTGTAAAAAAAAACATGAAAGCAAGCACTTGGTCACACAGAAACGGAAGTTCTATATACTGGATTGCTAATATCTCTGTGTTGATTGTCAGTATTTTTAATTTTGTTTGAATGACTGTTTGTTTCTTACATGTATGTAGACTGTAGCGTTGGCCTTTTGTTCGACAAAAAAAACTTTTGGGACCGGACCACGAAGGCTTGATTGTTTGATCCCCTGGAGTTTTATTGGTCTTTGCGGGAGCTGAGTCTGCACTGTGGTTCATGAGCAAAGCCTGTAAACACACCAGCAACACTCTGAAAAAGAGCGCTGAACTAATACTAACCATGTGTTATACTACATATACGTACACTGCCATCGAGTTAGACCTTTGAAATAATCTTTTCAAGTTTACACACACACACACACACACACACATATATATATATATATATATATATATATATATATATATTTGGAAAATTTGTAAAATATATGCAAGTTTGATACACATCTGTCTCTTAAACTATCAAAAAGAACACCAGAGACCGGAATCTTTTAAGAAATAAAAGATTCAATGTTTTGATGTTTTTTGCTTGCAAAATGTGAGACATCGACAAATACTACATATTGGTAATTCGTATTTTATCATCATAATGGATTACAGAAAGAATGGAGAACAGAGAGTGTTAAAGGGGGCAGGCCATGAGAGAGAGAGAGACTGAATACTGAAGGTGAGTTAGTGCTGCAGACCGTTGCTGATGTCGCTGGCCGACAAACAGCAAGTCTTCGACTTTGGGACACATGTTTGTCTGCTGAATCCAGACACTTTCTTTCCTTCAGTAAGATCAACTCAAGATGATATCGGACATGAGACTGTGCGCTCCATCGCTTTTCTGCTTTCAGCGTGAGTATTTTATTTGCCTGTTAATCCAAAAAAATCACAACTACTTAATTGCTTAGCCATCAGTTATTCTCTTTAAGTGCTCTTGTTTTATATATTTATATTGCGTATCTTTATATTGTATACATAGAGTTACAGTGTACAAATATAAAATGTACAAATTTGCACGAAATGCATAAAAGCGAATGTGTGTTTATTTATTAGACGGTAAAGTACTGAAATACTAATTAATTCAGTAGCCTACATATAGTCAATTCCAGGTTAAAGGAACAGTTCACCAAAAAATGAAAATTCTGTGATTATTTACTCACCCTGAAGTTGTTCCAAATCTGTATACATTTCTTTGTTCTGATGAACACAGAGAAAGATATTTGGGAAAATGCTTGGTACCAAACAGTTCTTGGCCACCATTGACTACCAGGAAAAATGGTTTATACATTTCTTCTGTTGAACACAAAAGAAGATATTTTGAAGAATGTAGGAAAGCAAACAGTTCTTTTCACTACCTTTGTAATTTTTCCTACTATGGCAGTCAAGGGTGACCAAGAACTGCGTTCCTCCAAATATCTTTCTCTGGGTTCATCAAAACAAAGACATTTATACAGATTTGGAACATCTTAAGGGTAAGTAAATGATGACAGATTTCATTTCTATTTTTGATGAACTGTCCCTTTAAAGTTGAGTTTCACTGCGACAACAATTCACGAAAGATAAACTGTACTGTGCAATCACGGTTTAAATGTTATTCAGTTTATTTTTTAGGCCAGAGATGAAGGTATGTCCCTTTAAGTCCCTGTAACAGAAACTTGACTTTCAGAAATAAACCTACCCTGTGAAATATCACCTGCGTTAGAGATCTAGTCCTAGTCTGCTAATGTGTGCATGTAGCATGAGTCTTGTGTGCGTATGTGTGCGTGTGTGTGTGTGCGTGTGTGTGTGTGTGTGTGTGCGTGCGTGTGTGTGTGTGTGTGTGTGACATTGCATGTTTGTGTCTCCTCGTGCAATTCATAACTTCTGTTTAAATGATTTATAATCTCATGTAATAGCTTTTCAGTTTGTATTTTGGTCTGTTGAGACACAGCCTAAAATGTTAAATCCAGCTGGTGCAGATACCTTTAAACCTGTGTCCAAGGCTGATGTCTTTGCTTTGCTGTAAGGTTCTGCTTCTCACCAGTTTGCATGACAGAAGCACCAAAAGTCAAGACACGTAAATGAAAGCAGAGGGACTATATTTCTGGACTCGCTCAAAAGTGAGATGAGAAGATTTTTTTGTGAATATTCTTTGTAACAAATTCCAGATGTTTTTAGGCTAATGTCTTTATCACATGAGAGAGAATTTTAGAGGAAAGTCCAGTGTTGTTTTGGAGGTGGGTGTGTAATGAATATCCACGATGATCAACTTTGATGCTCTTGTGTTTAAATTTAATGCTCATGTTAGTAAATGATATGTCTGATCCAATGATGCTTCACAAATGACCAAATGTACCCCATCATGCGACTGGAAGCATATTGAAGGTCCTTGCACTGACAACAGAATGAATCAAGGTTATTCCCCTAGCACATTGGGCCTGGATCTGCACTTTTAGCAAAACCACAGAGTGATTCAGGATGATTCACTCGACTCAACCAGGAAAGACAATGTTTTATCCCGAAAGAGAGAATATATTTCATTATTCAGGTTTACTCATCTCATCGTCAGTATTGTATTGATCTGTTGGCCAGATCCATTGGGAGTTCTGTCTTTAATTACAGATTATAAAACAGTCAGTTCTGGTCCTTGATTCTGATTGGTTGAGCCGAGTTAAGCCGTTATAAAATACCCCGATTTATAACTGCTGACCGCATTACATAGCCTAAATATCACTTTATTTACTTTATTTTATGAAACCTTGCTACGCATATGGAATAACTCCACTTCGCGTGGTGCCACAACGCCCTTAGCCGTTATAAAATGCACTGTAACCCACTGCTTCTTGGGGCTTATTGCTTTATTAATGTGTGTCAGAAAAAACATACTGTGTCCAAACTCCATTTATAAAAGCTGTTGCCAGTGTGCTTGCAACTTTGTACCCTAAATACTGAAGTAAGGCTCAGTTTTTTGTCTTTGACCTGGGGCATAATACAAATGATGTCCTGACAGGCCTGGCTTAAAACAAACTGGTTCTTTAAAAGAGTAGAAACATTTCTTCTTTTAAACCCATTTCAAAATTCGTTGAAAGAAACATGTTCAACTTTTGATTGGGTTTGATATGAACACATTTGAGAAAGGCATGTATAGAGGAGAGAGACAGGTTTGTGACCCCTCAGTCTTGTGTGCAGGTGTTGCTTTGCCTTCATCAGGTTAGTGTGAATATGTGTGTGTATGTGAACGAAGTAAGAATATATGTATACGGATGAGCCGCTGATCTTCAGTCTGCTTCCTCCTCAAATTCCAAAGCCTTGACCCTCTCCCTCCTCCCCTCTCCTTCACTCTGATGTTTGTGGTTTATAACACATGCTTATTACTGCCTTTCTATTGCCCTCAGGGTTTGCTGTACATTTGCACAGCATTTCCTTTTCTTCCATTTGACACAAATTATAATGACATTAGACAGCCCAACATATCATAATGAGATTGTAACCCAGATAAAAAGTAGTACACTTTACATTTTTTATGCTAGAAGCCTCGCTTTATAGTTTGGGTCGTTCAGAGAAACGGTCTCTTTGGAATTACTTGTACAGACTGAGGCCAGTTACTGTTCCAGTAGTTGAGTCATTTGAATGGTAGTCACAGCTGCTAAAGACAGCTGTGCAAAAACACGGGCTCTCTGTCTCTGAAGCTAGGTGTGCTTGAAATGGCTTTGATGAGTTAAAAAGCAACATTCGTCAATCAATATGTGTTTTTAGGCATGTGGCTTGTGTGAGTGGAACAAAAACGACATAATTCTCCTGTATTTCGAAACATGTGAATGTAAGAAGGTCTGATATTATCCAACCACTCCCTTTGTCATAATGGCAACAACTTCTGTGCAGCGTTTTAAAGGTAATACTGTATAATTTAAGGATCTGAATTGTCTGTTTGAGTGCAAAAATTATGTATATTTAAGGAATAATTGACGACGGGCCATTCAATTATTCGAAAGTTAATGGACACCCTCCGCATCGTGGCCGTTACATTAACTGTCGAATAATTGAACGGACCGGAGTCAATTATTCCGCTTATACCACGGGACATTGTTCAAATGTTTAATTTCAGTGGTTGTCAGGTTATCGTCTTTTAAATGCTGTTGATGGTAGGACTTTCTTGCGCATCTCATTCCAAGCGTCCGTTAGAGCGAACGGACTCCGAAGCTTAAGCCACGTGGTGTGTGTGAGTGTGAGCGAGAGACCGCGCGCACACCTGCGTGTTTGCAGTAATGTGACAGAAAAGCCAGTGATAATAAATGATGTATTCCTCGTATTGTTTCTATCTTCAGGCAATCACGCAAACTTTTGAAAGAGTAGGTCTATCAAAATACATTTGTTATCATAAGCAGCATGAAGAGGAAAACAAACCAGTAGGCTATCAGTGTTTGTTAATGCATTTTGTTTTTCTATTTAGTTATTCGATTTCAATAAATGCATTTCGTGTTTTTGAAATGCTTTGTTTATTGAAACGAAACTGCACACGTTTCCATTAACAGCAAAGTTTGACATTATAAATGTCAGATTAAGAGCCGGGTGCTGTGTGCGGTGATGGCCTGTAGGCTACGATATTATCGAAAGCCAACAGGATCACAATTCGCGCACTTTTGAGCCTTTCTGTTGTTTATACTTGGCGAAGTGATATGGAACTTTAATGCGGTCAGCAGACCTGGAACACCTTCATATGTTTGCATTTACTGAAAGTTAATGCATACCCATAGAACGTTTGTCAACCAATCAGATTGAAGCATTCAACAGCCCCGTGGTATAAAGTGTATTATATATTATTTGCTTTCTATATATAGGGGGCATCAATCTGCCTCTATGACTGATCAATGTAAAATGTTGTCTTTTATTTTGTTTTCTATTATAGGTGAAAGGTAACATTTAAATTTAGCCAGAAACTGTTCTTTATTTCAATAATACTTCGAATGTATTTCAGGTTTATAGCAGGTAATGTCTTGAATATTAATGATAGGTAATAGGTAATGATTAAATATTTATTGAAAGAAGCCCAGTCTAAAGTTAACTAGACGTTACAAAGGAGTGTTTTATAGCTTGTGAGCAGTATTTGGACTGTTTCAGTCACAAAGAGTAAGTTGTTTATTTCTTAGAAGCTCAACGTCTGTCAAACATTGCAACAAAGCAGGCATGGAACTGTCATGTAAACAGGACCATTTACATGTCTGTCTGTCTGTCTGTCTATGCACAATGCAGTTCTGTAGTGGTTTATGATTGTTTGCACACCTCAGGTCTGTGTTTAGGAGTCCTCTGTGTACATTCACGGCCCAGTTTGCCGTAAAACACACTGAACGTTCAGCCCTGTTAACGGACATGTCAGATTAACTCTGCTGCTCTAGCTTCTGTTTTCTTTTCTTATTGTCCAAACAGTGATTTCCGAAAACACCGTTATAAAATCCACATGGTGCCTAACATCGCTGATCCTTAACCCAGTGAGAAGAGATTTATGAGAGGGTCTTGACTCTTGCTAAGTGCTGTTTTGTGTTATTTATTTACTTTACATATTAACTATTTTTTCTCTTTGAATCTGTTACAGTTCTGGCTTTGATCCACTTCAGCCCTGGTAAATACAATAATTTATCTGCCTTAGATTTTACAATAAAGCTAAATTTTAAAATAAGTGTATGCAATGGTATTGCATGAGTTGATAATGTAATATTTGAATACACTGTAAATTGTTTTGAATAAAAATATTTGCCAATTGTATACATATAAATGCTTTTCAGATACTTATTTGGTATACTATATTATTAGACAAATGTGCGTGTTTGAGTGATTGGCGTTTTGTATTTCAGTACTAGGCCAAACTGATGGCAGTGGTGTGGTGGTGGCCATGTATAACATTAGCGCCCCCCAGGGATCTCGGGCGGTACTGCAGTGTCATAGTCAGCGCATGGTGTGGACGCAAGACCGCCTAAAAGACCGCCAACGTGTAGCGCACTGGGATCTACTCCGTAGTGGCCCAGAACATGCGATGGAACGTGTTGTAGATATGTTTTCTGCCGGGGACCAGCGCATCTACAATGGCTACAACCAGGGACGCATTGGCATGCCAAAGACTGCTTTCATAAACGGCAACTTCTCATTAGTAATCAAAGGTGAAATACATATAGTTAACACCTACACTATAGCAACTTCCTAGTAACAGTCTAGCGTCCACCCAGAACACCATTGCAACTCCCTAGTAACAGTTGAAGTCACCCTATATTCACTTTTATGTCATCCAAAACCTGCATATGACTATTTCTTCTTCTGTGGAAAAGAAGATGTTTTGAGGGATGTTTCAGTGGTGTCCACACAATGGAAGTCAATGGGGGCAGTGTTGTTTGGTAACTAACGTTATTCACAATATCTTCTTTTGTGTTCTGCAGAAGAAAGTAAGTCATATAGGTTTGGAATGACATGAATGATGAAAAAATTGTATTTTTGGGTGAACCTTTGAATGAATACATTATGTTTTGGTTCTTCGTGCAGATGTTGTTATGAGTGACAAAGGGATCTATTCCTGTAACCTGCATCATCATTACTGCCACCTCTACGAGTCCATCAAAGTGCAGCTTAATGTCACCAAATCAGGTTGGTAAAATCACCTCCATATCCTGGAATAGTTTTTTTCTGTGTGGCTATTTATGGCATTTACCCTGCCTCATGATCAAAGTGGTCAAGTTCATCCCAAATAAGGAGCTTGCTGCGAGTTAAAGAATGGAAGGAATGTGAAGACAAGAAGAAAATTTGGACTCTCATTCTTTTACCAGCCTTTATTTTTTGTGTTACAAAGATAAATCAAGGCTTTTTAGATTACATTTTTATGGTTCATCAATTTTGTGTGTTTGCAGTATGTATGTACAGTATGTAAATATACATAATGTACTGTAAGTGGTGTCTATATTTGTATCTCAAAGAAGATGTACTGTATACTAATCCAGCCCTGTTTTTATCTCAGCTCGTAAGGAGAGGAAGTTCTGGGACGGTCAGAAGGCAGTGTTCGTGGTTTTGTTGGGCAGCACTGTTGTCCTCCCCTGTGTTAACCGCCGACCCATCTGGACTGAAGGCAACAGTCAGGAGGACCAACAGCAGGTGGTGCACTGGGACCGTCAGCCTCCAGGGGTCAGGCATGACCGCGCCGATCGTCTCATCGACCTGTACGCCTCCGGCGAGAGGCGTCATTACGGACCTTTGTTCGTTCAACGTAAGATGAACATATCGGCCGCCGCATTTTCGCAGGGAGATTTCTCTCTCATCATCTCAGACATTCAGCCACTAGATCAGGGTCTATACTCCTGCCATCTCCACCATCACTACTGTGGCCTGCATGAGAGACGTATCTTCCAGCTGACAGTAACCCCTCCCATCCCTGAGGAATCCACTGATGAACCTCAATACCTTCCCAGTGAAGACCAAAGTAAGAGAAAATGATCTTATATGACAGTAGTATGGTCCACTAGGGGATAGATAGCTACCAGTGAAATTTTGGACTTAGGTCATTCTGGAATAATCCATTATTGTGAAATAATACAAATAGAAATTAAAGGGTTTGTTCACCCAAAAATGAAAGTTCTGTCATTATTTACTCAACGTCAAGTTGTTCCAAACCTGTGTAAATTTAGTTGTTCTGCTAAGCACTAGGAAAGATATTTGGAAGAATTTGTTTGTGACCAAACAAATCTGGGGAACTATTGACTACCACAGTACAGAAAAACTATGTAAATAGTGCCATATTCTTCAAAATATCTTGTTTTGTGTTTAACAGAACCAAGGATTTTATAAAGTTTTGGAACAACTTGAGGGTGAGTAAATGATGACCAGTGTTGGGCAGTAACGCGTTACTGTAGTTTGATTACTTTTTGGTAACGGAGTAATTTAACGCGTTATAATTCCTAAAATAGTAATTATATTATAGTTCCAAGCCCAGGTAACTATATGTTACAGCTGCGTTACATCGTTGCTGTTGTATCGTTTTATCATTTAAATTGTAAAAAGCGAAATAGCTTTTTCAAAGTCTGGATGCCTGCCTGTCGCACCCGCGACGTCATCAAACTGAAACACGCCTGCGCGGAAAGTACTACCAAAGCCACTCCATGGAAAGCCTGCCACCTTAAGCTAAAAACTCGTAACGGCCAGGCAAGGAGACTAGACACCGAATATGATTGGCTGAGGTGCCTCTCGTGATCGATGTTAGCCTTTATGCTCCAATTGTAAGTATTACAGACCCATACATCTCCCTATCACAAGACAATCTTTGGTACTACCAGCGAAAACAAACTCAGCATGGAGAGAGAAACATATGCGTTCTGTAGCTGGAAATACAATCATTATATTTGAGTTTATTTCTGTCAAAGGCAAGAACATTGTTGTGCGTTGTCGGTCATGTGGAGGTAACCAAAACCCTCTCTCCTGCGAAAACAACCTGAAAGGGCAGTACAGCACGGTTAAACTTCTGGAGAAAGTAACATCACCGGGCACGGAGAGCAATGAATCAATTTCTACTGTCGAGTGCCAGCCAGGTTGCTATTAGCAACATGTTATGTTTTGTCAGACTAGTTTTTGCTGCTCTAACGCTGTTATATTTGTTAAATGACAAAGAAATCTTCATATAAATATGCAGAAGCGCTAGTTAAGATATACAAGTTATAAGAAACTAAGGAGAGACTTTTTACATTATGGAGAATGCAGGTTTAGAAATACTAGTTAACATATGAAAAAATGTTTTAAGTTAAAATGTCACTGAGTTTAATTATTATTATTATTTATGACAGGCTTTAGTATGGAATAAGCAGAAAGAATGTATTAAAATAATTAAAGACGAGATAGAGTAGAGTATGCACTTCCCAATAAAGTTTAGTCTTGAGAAGGCTAAAGAGGTTATTTTGTGTTCTTGAGGGGTGGGGGTTAGTAATGTAACGAGTAGTGTTACTAATTACTTTTGAAATAAAGTAATCAGACCAGTAACTTGATTACATTTTTTAGATTAATTACATTTCCAGAGTAACTTGCCCAACACTGATGATGACAGAATTTTCATTTTTGGGTGAACTATTTAAGATGTGACCAAATCTGTGCTGGGCAATTGTTGGCTCATTTGTTAAAACTATTAAGAATTAAAACAGCAATTCAGTTTTGTAAAGGAATTCTTATACGGACAATTATAATTTGTATACAAAACCAATATTATGCACAAGCATTTATGTAAAAACACACACATTTGGTCATGTGTATCCAAACCTTTTACTGGTAGTGTAAAGCAATTTCATGGAAATAATAGATTTTTCTAGATTATCCCAAATGATCAAACATTATATTTGACTATTTTGCAGAAGTAAACAACACTGTTCCAGAGCCACTTCCTGTTTCAGTTTTTAACACTAAATGGGACAACCAAATACAACCAACAGAACATTTAGAACTAAATCGAAAAAAAGATTTTATTGTAAATATATATAAATTAAAAAAATAAAACAGGAAGTGCTTCTGGACTAATGTTGTTTATGTCTTGCAAAATGGTCTGATCGTGTCTGCAGTTTATTCTCTCAATGTGTCTAATATGATGCTTTTAGTCTCTTTGACAAAAAAGGAAAAAAGTAATATAAGAAAAAGGAAAAACATCCAGACTAATCCATGTTGTTTCTTTTTGTTGTTGTTAAGTGCCAATGTATTTACAAGAGAAATAGGGAAGGATGAGTGTTTTAATCTTGTTTTACAGAGGAATTTCACATTACATTGTTGGCATTTATTGAGCCAAAAACCATACCTCACCACAACCATATGATGAATCCCTCCTGTTTTAAAATATAGTCAAAATTGATGGAAAAACCAAGGAGAAAGACTGAAAAAGGAGTAATCTGAGTGTAAACATAATGAGTGCAAACAAACAATGATGATCTAAATCATAACAGTATAAGTCTGAAGATCTTGTGCTCAATCTTGCCACGTGTAGGCCTATTGCTTATTTATAAGCAGCAGTTCTCCTTTAAATCTTCTTTTGCATCATGCACACTTTTTCCTTTCATTTTATTCACTCCCACTTTTACAGCGGGATCTCTCAGATCATTTGATAGCCTTATGCTTTCCTTTGAGGTTCTGCCAGCCAGACAGGGGAGGAGGAGAGTCATTTATATTTGCATAAGGCAGAAGAAGGTAAATGAGGTGAAAGAAGAAATGAAACGAGTAAGATTTAGCTTGAGTCAGAGGGGGATTGATAATAACCTTTAATCATTTTATAGAAGCACGAAATAACCACTACTAAGAGAATGTGGGAAAGTCATTTTTTAGGGTGTAGAAATGCTGCGTTTTTTGCACAAACCTCAGTGTGGAATCTTGTGGGATTACATCACAGCACATAAAAAGCTAAAAAATGTCTGTACTGCTGAATCCATTATTGACATTTTGTCAGTGAGTGTAAATGCTTTACAGTAACTTTCTTTGAAATGGTGTTGATCTGATTTGTGATGTCTGCTTTTTATTTGCTGATTGTTTGTTTTGGCCTGCTGTGAACATTCTGGTAAGGCATCAGATTTCCTCAAGACACTCTCATTGAGCTGTTTTTGTGTCGTTTGACGATGTGCAGACTATTTGTCATGTGAATTGGCTAGCTTTCTCTTTATTTCTTTACAGTTGCCTCATCTCTCTGTGGTTTCACTTCATTTTCTGCTCAGTTTTACCCTCTCTGTCTTCCTTCGTTGTTTTCTTTCATGACTTTTGTCTGCTCTCTTGCGTATTCCCGTCTACCCACTTCTGTTTCTTTCATTTTCCGTCTTTTGGTTTCTTTGCCTCTCTCTCTCATAACAGTTTTCTCTTTTCTTGGCTATTCTGTGTGTTTTTTTGCTTCGTCTCTTTTTGTACAGTGTGGTGTTTATCTAGGAAAAGGGAAGTGCTTCATCTGTGAAGCATCTGGCCAGCTGTTGCTAGAGCTCCACATCACACCGCGAGCCATAAGAGGAGACTTTAGGGTTTAAGATTTATGTCAGCCCACCCTCAACATCCCCTTATTTGCCCTTCAACCTTCATTCCACCCTTTCTCAGCCATCTTTTTCAGTTCTTAATGTTCGGAATTCTGTTCAGAAATCAGTTGATTTGAACAAGCTGGTATCAATCATGTGAATCACTCACTCAAAGCATTTGACAGGATCTGACAGATCACATATAGTAGCAACATTTTATGTTGCATTTTCTGTAATATATCAATGTTCCCATTAACTCCAAGCCTGTCCAGCGCTGTGCCTCTGGAACCCTTGTTTGAGAGCGTTTGGCACAAAATTGTCCTGCATTCTTAAGCCCTGCATGGAACTAAACCAGTTAAACTCGGGGGCTTTATGAACAGGGCTGTCCTTGAAGACATTTTATAACAAGCAGGAAATAGTTCTCAAGAATTGGCAAAGGAATGAACGTGAGCTGGTGAGAGAAGTCGAAAGCTGAACAAAACACCATCTTTACATCACTCTTCTAGAAAAGCCACATGAAATTCACATATTAAAACAATTAAAACAAATTAATTGAACACGTGGTCACATGTGAAACATATTCATGTGAATCCCACACGAAAATGTAAAATCTGTGTATATATAATAAAAAAGTATTATACAAATGGAATAAGCTATACACCAAAAATATGCATACAACACTTAGAAAAATATTATTTGTATATAATTGTTCCTTAAAGGAATAGTTCACCTTCAAAATGAAAATTCTGTCTTTATTTACACACCCTCTTTTCAATTCAAACCTTTATGACTTTCTTCTGCAGAACACAAAAGAAGATATTTTGGTAACAGAAACCCGTTGGTCCCCATTGACTTGCATTGGTTTTGTGTCCATACAATAGAAGTCAATGGGGACCAATGGTTTTTGGTTACCGACATTTTTCAAAATATCTGCTTTTGTGTTTTGCAGAATACAGATAATCACACAGGTTTAAAATGACAACAGGATGAGTAAATGATGACAGAATTTTCATTCTGAAAGTGAACTATTCCTTTAAGTGAAATTGGTGATAAAAACACAATATTCCTCTAAACCACCATTACTCACAGTCAGTAACCAGCCACGTCCAAATTTTTTATGACGTCTCCAGAATAGTGAGGTTAGATGCTCTCGGCTGTCAGTGATTACAGTAATCCACCGTGAGACATTAGTCTGCTTTCCTCTTTGCACATGGGTTCAGACAGGCACAATAAATGGTTGAGATTGAAATTATAGGGCAGAACCTGTATTTTACAGCTAACAATTACTTGTGGGTACTTGAAGCAGGTAATATGCAGATTGTAGGCTACTTGTTCTCACAAAGAGAGTGCTAATAGATTGCATTCAAACAATGTCCTGTTGTCTTGCTACAGACGGCTCATAAAACAGTTTTATCGTACAGTATAAATGAAAGCTGAACAGACCTCCGCTCATGAAATCCAGTCAGAGATCAGATGCCTGATCTGGTTCGCCAGATTCATAAGCATGTTCTGTCAGAGAAGCTGTTGTTGACCTCAGGGACAGCAACTGTAAACAGAGCCTCAAGCCTTGATCCTTCAACTGCCTTTTAATAGCAATTTCCTACAGTAACAATAAGAATAGATTTTTTTTTCACTTCACTGTATTTTTTGTAAGAATCAAAACAAACGTGTCACATTTTGTCTTCTGTTGTCATGTTAGGGTGTGTGTCTCTTTAATGTCTGCAGTGTAGATGTAGTAACAGCTCTGGCTTTTTGGGGGGGTGTTGAATTTTCCTATGACAGCAAAAGTGCAAAGTCACTCACAGTTAAGCACGTACTACCTCCCCAATTCTCTGTCGTTCCTCCCTGTTTTCCACCCGCTCTTCTTTTTGAAGTCTGTTTTACTTCCAGGAAAAACACACACGCACACACACTCACAAATAAAAACGTATTTTGTAGATGTGGTACATAAAGATGCCTGATAAATTTCCATGCATTCATGCTTTTACTAGCTTTATTAAAGGTTTGTTGTAATGTTTTTTAAAGATTTTGATCAGGAAATTTATATAACCTTTAGCTCTTAATGGTGATCATATACAGTTTGTTGAAAGAAATGTGGAGGTGTTTGTTAATTTGGTTACAACAACAGTTTTTTGTCATTATTGTGTTTGTGAATGTAGGAAGGAGCCCGGATGAGTACATTTCATTTTTGTTTCTTTTTAAATGTCTTTGAGGTTATTTTCTGCAAAACATGGAGGACTCTGAACTCTACCAAAACTTTATCTTCTAAAACAAATTCCTCATTACCATAAACCTCCAAGTAGCTTTACGGTAATAGAGAGCCCTCTAGTGGCCACTAAAAATGACAACAGCTGATCAAGATCACAGGCAAAACTTCTCAATACATATTTTTGATCCTTTTTGCTGTAGACACCAACATGGTAGAAGTGCCACCACATGTCATCAATGTCATCTTGCCGGAGCAGAGAAATCACTTCCTGCAACAGCTGGGCTACATCCTGGCCACTCTCCTCCTCCTGGCTCTTTCCATACTGGGTATCATTCTCCTCACACGTCGCCGAAAAAGACAAGGTATTTTTTAATCCTTCATTTGGTCCCTATTCGTCCATTTTAATTTTTTGGTTAAACTGTATAGTTGTGTTATGTAATACAGTATGTAATATAATTGATTGCATTGTACACAGGCTTCAAATTCAGCTCATTAATTCAGAATTCATTCATTTTAGAAAGAATGTTAATGTCTTTCAAACACATGTTGGCAATGTGTGACATTGTGTCCTCAGATATTATTTTTCTCATACTTCCTTTCATGGCGCATTTGGTTCAAATTTAGGCCAAGAGTTTGATCCACGGAAAGTTGAAAGCCAAACTCTGCCTACGGTAAAGTATGTGTGAGTATCCACCGCTGTTAAACCGCTTCATCTATGAACCTTCAAGCATAGCTGTCATTCATAAAGCATGAACTATCTATGTGTCTTGTAACTACTGTAGGAGCCAAGCATCATGTGTTAAAAAGGAATGTGTCCCAGAGATGAAGTTAAGGAACCAGGAAGAAACAAAGTTGGGTGAGTTTATTCACATTTCCTTTGATAATGCTACAGCACCTGTGAAAGGCTTGGACAGACCTATTTCTGTTCTATCTCCTCAGACTACAAGAACAATCTTCTGAAAGAAGCAGAAATGTCCAAACCGTGTCCCGCAAAAGCTGTTGATCTAGACAGAGGTAGGCTCTTCAGAATCATTGGATATTCATACTGTCAATGTTTGGGATTGACTGTTATGCTTACTTAAAGGTTTGACTTGCTGTTTATTTTTCTGCTGTGTGAATGTAGCCGCTTATTTGAGGAGTTGTTGGCTTCTCAACTGTTTACTTCTCTACTTATCTTTCGCCTATATTTTTTTCTGCAGACATAGAGAAGCCATCTTGGAAATAAGAAGCCCTTTGTCTCTGGCTGGTCCAGGGGCCGATTTGAAAAAAGGAGAATGGAACAACGATGGGTGAAAGTTTGGCAAGAGAGAAATGATAGACAAACATGGTTGTACAATTCCTTACTTTTTCCTTTTTTGGCGACTCACCTTTTGAACAGTGACAGCAATACACAACAGAGTCTAAATTTCGGACATGAGATGTCATTACATTCATCTAGATTATCACATTTACATGTCTTTAGTTGGTTAAAAGAACGTATTAAAGCTAAATTCTGTTTGAATACCTGTCCTGAATACAATCTTAAATAAAATGGTCTTTGTTTTTTCTTTTCATGAAATCATACTAGTTCATGTACATTTTGCCTATTTGTTTACATTTGTTTATTGTTATACGTCATCCCACAGTATCCTGGACTTCAATTAATGCATCAATTGTTTAATATTTTGACCTAATTACTAACTTTTTACCACTAAAAAGCTACTTTCCTTTTTTATCAAAGAAAACCCTCTTGTTATCAAAAATATTTGGTTACTGTCTTCATGTTTACTTTTCTGATGACGAACTGCCTTTGTCACTGTTTATTTGTAACTTCTAGCAGTTACTGTAAATGTATTTGCTTGTATTCATACAACTCTTGGCTAACAGACAGGTCTGCTTTGAGGAAACCATTGTAATAGACTGATGCGACGGCATCAAGGAACATATAAAACTGTTGTTATGTAGCTCTGTATATTATTTTTATACATGGAAGCAGCATACGTGTGTTTCTGTAGTTTGCTTAAAATCATTGTTATTATGTAATATGTACAGCTATGCCTTATTCGATTTTAAGGTATAGGAAGCAAAGGTAGTGCTAGGGATGCACCGATACCGATACCAAGCTCATGTACTCGTAATGACACACCGATACCTCACGTGACATACATAGAGCCCTATGATTTCCGCAATGCGGAAAACGCGGACGGAATCGAGGAATCCAGGCATCTCCTAACAAGAAATTAGCGCTGAACAGCTAACGTAACAGTTAACGAAATATTCAGATACTGTTTAAATATGACAGAGTGGTGCGGTTGCGTGTACTGAACGCATTGTGCTTGTGGAGCTTTCAGCGCCAGCGTTTCACTGCACGAGGACACGAACACGGCTCTCACTAAATTCTTGGTGTTTCGAGTCTGACGTCATCACGCAACAGTGTTTTTTAGGCGATTTTAACAATCAAAGGTAGTTTAGATGGTTAGAGTAAGGTTAGGGTAAAGGTTTCGTAACACTTGAAACACCAAGGATTTAGTCAAAACCAACAAACCACGCCCACGGATCTGACTCGAAACACCAAGGATTTAATGAGAGCCCACGAACATATAAACAAACACCATTTGCGGCGATCCGTCAAAATAAAAGTCCGCTTAATTTAAACGCTCTTTGCGGCGTCCCGTCAAAATAAAAGTCCGGTTGACTTGAACAAGTTATAATACACTCACATTTTACCACACCACCCCCCTTAAATTTTGTGTAATTTGACCACAGAGTATATTGTTTACTTTAGTAAACTGAAGTAAATGTGCTAGTAAAATTGTGCTACTTATCATAAAAAATAGAACTTGATTAAAAATCAGTACTTAAATTTAAGTAGACCTAAAAACAAAAGAAAAAAGAAAATGTACCAGTAAGATACTGGTTTATTAACATTATTGTACATTATACAGGCATCAATTATAGGTATTGGTATCAGCGAGTACCAGAAAAGAAATATCGGTACTCGTACTCTGTCTTTAAAAAACGGTATCGGTGTATCCCTAGCTAGTGCCCATTATGTTGAAAATATGACAACTGCTCTTGTTATTTTCTTTAAAGGGATACTCCACCCAAAAATGAACTGGGAGATGAAGGGATTACTCACCCTCAAGTTGTTAGAAACCTGTATACATTTCTTGGTTCTGTTGAAACTGAACCATTTCTGGGAAATCATTGACTACCATAGTTTTTTTTTTGTTCCGTTGAACACAAAATTAGATATTTTTTGAAGAATTTAGGAAAGCAAACCATTTTATGGTACATTTTAATTTGACCTACTATGGTAGTCAACGATGTCCCACAAATTTCAGTTGCTAACGTTTTTTCCAAATATCTTTCTTTGTGTTCAACAGAACAAAGAAACTTATACAGGTTTATACAGGGTGAGTAATTGATGACAGAATTTTAATCTCTGGGTGGAGTCTTCCTTTAATATTGTCTTAGTATGACAATGATTCTCAGGCTAAGACAAAATATGTTGGATAGACCATAGACTGCATTATTATGGTACTGTACATAATGGATTCTCAATTAACATCATCCTTAACCATTTTTAATATTGATCATCAAATTTTCCAGACCGCTGCTGATGTTTTCTCATTAAAGCAGAATAAAATAAATCTTTGAATTTTCTCTGAATTATAATCTGCATGATAAAACACCACAGATTTACTAATGTAGTAAAATGTAGAAAAAAGCACACAATAAACATCCAATGATGTGTTACTATTAAAAGATTACTAGGAATATTATCACAAAACCCAACACAGAACGGAAACTACTTTCTTTTTCATTGTTTTCGTTGAACAATACATTGGACAAGTTCTGCAGTTACATTCACTTTTTAAATGTTCTCCTTTTAACTGTATGCACTCATTTCTTTAACTCATTTCAGTTAATTCGGTTCGATTCGGTTTAAACAAGGAAAAGTCCAAGTTGATGTTTTTAGTAGTAAAATAAGTAGGAAAGGTCCTTACGAAAATTTAACTCATTTTACTAATGGAAATTCTATTAGGTGGGGTTTTACATGAAGGCCTAGTACGTGACTAAATACAGATCTGAAAATCTGAAATTGATATTGCATTTTTTGTATGTCCACCTTCAACCTATCATTTCAAACCTGTAAAACCTTCTCCTTCATAACACTAAAGCAGATATTTTGACCATTGACCTCCACTGAATGGACAGAAAAGAGATGTTTCTAGACTGGCTCTCATGTCAATGTCATTTGCTTGAGTGCTAAACAAAGGATACAGTCTCGTGTCGAAAAAACAGCCACGTGTGTTCACCATCTCTTTCATTCTACGACCTGACAGACATTTGGGTTCAGATCATGTAAGGAAAACTAAAACTGAATGTTTTGAATGGTTCCTTCATTTGAATGGTATTTGCTTTAGCAAAATGTTGAATAACCTTGTGTTTTTTACACAATAGGTTAAACCTTAGTGATGATGTCATGCAAGTCTCGAGCTAAATGTGACATCTGGTTTGGGAAGAGTCACTCAGACTCTGACCATGAAGAAATTTGGACTTCTTATGGGTCTGCTGCTGTTGCTCCATACATCTGCCCAAACCTTACCCGGATCAGTAAAGGAATTCATACATGTGGAGACTAATTTGTCATGGTATTATGCACAAACATATTGCCAAATTCGTTTTAGAAATCTCTTCACAGTTACAAATGAGAATGATCTGAAGAATGAATGATCTGAAGAATTTGACCGGCTTTGCTAAAAATCTCTCTTGGATTGGACTTTACAAGGGAAGGCAATTGTGGAAATGGGTGGACGGATCGATGGCCCATTATTTCAACTGGTATAAACTTGGGGACTGTGCCTCAATAAGAAGTGATGGATTTTGGAACAACAGGTCATGTGGTAATGAATTACCCTATGTGTGTGGGAAATTTCCAATGTGGGACTTGGATGAGTCACAATTGTCTTGGTCTAATGCAAACAATTCCTGTGACGGAGAAACCCTGGCTATTTTACACAATGCGAACGAAAACGGAAATGTCACCGGTGTGCTCAAAGGGAATGAAGCCTGGATAGGGTTATCCAAAGATTCTCAAAACTGGTTATGGGTGGACCAGACTCTCCTCACATACTCCAACTGGTTCACCAACTTTTTGTGTGCAACGATGGATTGCGAAGGCTTCTGGCATGACACCTCTTGCTTTGAGAAGAACCCATTCGTCTGCATTGGTCAAATCAACAGTAATCTCACATACGAGCTGTTCAGTGAGAGTAAAACCTGGAAAGAAGCTCAGAGCCACTGCGAGATGGGGAACATGAAGCTGGCCATGTTGAAAACCGAAGAAGATATCACTCCACTATTGGCTCAAATCTGTAAAACTGATATGGACAGTCATTACTTTTGGATCGGGTTATATAATGACCCTTGGTTTTGGAGTGCTGCATGGGGTACAGATGTTAGAAACTGGAACAGAATGCAACCTGATGGTAAAGATTTTGGCAATGAATCCATACCATATTGTGCAGCTGTTCGTGACGGCGAATGGTTTGCTATGGAGTGTCACGATAACCTTCCCTTCTTTTGTTCGGCCATAGTACGCTCCATGATCCTGCTGTCAGAACACAAATCATGGGAAGAGGCGTTGAATCACTGTAGACACAAATATGTGGATTTGGCCAGTCTGGGATCAGAAGCTGAACAAGAGGTTGCTGTGAGGAAAATCGAAGATGTTCAGAGTGTTTATGTGTGGACTGGACTACGTTTTCTGGCAGGTTCTTGGTTCTGGGTGTATGGGGATGGTTTACAGTATGAGAACTGGATAGGTGGTGAACAGCCACAGTGTCCAGATGTCACACGTCGCTGTGGTGCTCTCGCTGTAGCGACGGGGAAGTGGGAGCCCAGATCATGTGAGGAAAAACTGGAGTTTCTCTGTTTCCAGAAATGAAATGTTTTCTTCGTTTTTCTAGATAGCCAAAGAATCAAAATGGAAACCATTTACCATTTTATTATTAAAAGGTGTGTGCAAAAGTTAATCTCTGTCAAGTTAGATATATGCAAAGCTGTGTTGATCTGTAGGGCTATTTACATAAAACATATGCTAAACAGTATTTTGGGTAGACTGATGTTTTGCCTTTAGTTGAAAAATCTTGTATATCTGTAAAATAAATGCTATTTAATTGCATTCATTTTTTATTTACTTTTTACTTAGCATTCTGATCATGTTTTAGATGTTCATGTTACACATTTCATCTGGATATGTCTAAAAGAGATTTGGTTTATTGGGAGATAGAAATGTCAATAAAAGATGGAACTTGATTAAGTGAGTGAGTTGTTGAGAATAGAACATTCCATTGCAAAGTGCAAACTACAGATATAACATCTGCAATGACCATTCTATGCTAACATCTACACCTTGGGCAGAAACTTGACAAAAGACCAAGACGCTTAGTTTTGGGTTGAAGATATAAAATGCAAGAGACTCCAAAAGAATTGCGAAAGTTATTGTTTTCTTTTTTCTGGATAGCAATTCTGCAACAACCTTTTGGAATAGTTGAAACTGTAATGTTTGATAAAATGTACGTATTGACATTCACACATTTAGTAGATTTTATCTGAAGGGACTTGTATTTTATTATAGTACAAATTTAGTATTTGTATTGATCCATGGACTGAGCTACTGTACATGGTCAGGAGAATTTCCATTGCAAATACAGATTAGCTAAACAGACATCAATATCCTTAATAGCCTTTCTCGGTTAAAAGCTGATAAGAGGGTCACAGGTGGGTCACTCCTATAATACTGGATAAATAATCTGTTGGCAAACTGATGCGTGCAGTCAAATCTGTTTCAGTGGAGCGTGAGACTGAATAACAACCGTCACTAGCCATCTCGGAAGTGGGAGTCAACTTCCAGATTTAAAAAACTGGCATGGAAATTTTAGAAATAAAAACAGAATGAGCATAGCTGTGTTATACTGCCCTTATCTTTTAATAATACTATTAACCACATGCACTTTTATGAAACCATGGGGTTAAACTCTCTGAATGGGGGATCGGGAAACCAGCTGAATCATTAAGTATACATGGTGGAATTAATGCAAAAAAAAACTAAAACAATAACAAAAACCTTCTCACTTTAGTATTTCACATATGCTTGAATGTTTAGATGTAGACAGCATAAATCCATCCCTATTCAAATGATTTCTCTCTTCTTCAATTTATTTCAATTTTTAACAAATAAAAACGTGATGATGCTATTGTCCTCATACTTTCCATTACTATCAACAGAAAACTTAAAACCCTCACTTTTTTAAGGTTTTAGAATAAAATGTTAAATTGTTACATTTGTAAGTTGCTTTGAATAAAACCGTCTGCTAAATTAATAAATATAAATTGGACCTATTCTACTGCCTATATACTTGGTGATACATGAGGGTGAATAAATGACTGTAGCTCAGTGGTTAGAGCATATAGCGCTAACAATGCCAAGGTCATGGGTTCTATCCCAGGAATTGCACATACTCCGATACAAATGTATAGTATAATACAATGTAAGTCGCTTTGGATAAAGGCGTCTGCCAAATGCGTAAATGTAATCGTGCTTAATGCATATTTTTTTGTGTTATGAAGAGTAACTAACTTCTTTCTACCACACGATGGCAGCACAACGCAGATAAATGGCTGGCAAAACCAGGCATATTACATAAACTGTATTACATTTCTTCAGTCACGCAGATACTTGTTTTTAGCATGTCATTCGATCTTTTAATCTAGTACGACTCACTTCTCTGATCGGAACAGCGGTTTCTTTTGGCTTACTTTATGTTGCATATCACGTTATGCAGCAGCTCACGTTAGCGGATAAATTAACATTGGCATTTAAAAACGTTTGTGCTGCCTTTGTAATGAGTTTCGGGGTGACTCGCCTGCAGTCACGCTTCAAGTTTGCTGTGTGTTAACGGCGATTGTGAAGGAAAATATGACGCTTTGTAAACCACTTGGAGACACAGATTGTGTCTGTGCTTCTCTACCGCATATGTGAGATAAGCACACGTGACGCGCTGGCGCAGAGTAGGTAGCGTCTTGACCGCTGAACGAATAGAATTAAACACATCGTAAAATATCCCCATCTCTCTACGATGCGCATCGTAACATTTTTGCATCGCGAAATATCGTAATACGAAGTATCGTTACATCCCTAATTTAAAGTAATATAATCATCTGGTTTTAGCCATGTTTCTGTCAAACAGAGCATGTCTATTTTATGATCTGTTATCATATAGTAAACAAAAAGTGCTTTATTAGAGAGAGATCTAATATTTAGCAATCCGAGTCGTAACAGTTGATTATCAGTAATCTAGACCTGAGAGGAATACCTGTTCAGCCTCCTATAATTACAAATTCTGCAGCGCAGCCAGAGTCGATGGTCTATTAAAATAAAAATATTAATTTAAATACACCATTATCACCAGAATGGTGACACAGAACAAGGCATTACACAGATGTTGAATGCTATTAAATCCTGCCTTTCCCCTAACTTGGTATTGTCTCTATGAACTGCTGATACTTTATAACTTTGTATAGCACTTCTCATATCATTGCTTTACACATTTTTGTACATGTACTGTACATATTAACACATTAGGAAAAGTTCCAAAATTATGTTTTTATGTGATAACAGTTTTCATGTGTCTTGTTGTCATGCTGTCAGTCTTTCATATTGCTGTTGGATGACTTTGTCACTCCTGAGGTTTGATTTTGTTGAAATTCAACAGACACTGGTTACAGACACTATTTTTTTTTCTATGGCAGTACAGTAGGCTTTACATTCAGTGTAGGAGGAGGAACAAACACAAATACATTACATGGCTATGCAACACAAACAAGCACAGCACAGAAACTCAGCTATTGTGTTGTGTACTATGCCTTGAGGAAATCCAGATATCTAACAATTACAGTACAGTTTACAACACATTCAATGATTACAGACAAAAACACTAGCAGTTTGTTTGAATCTCATACATGATTGTTGTTTGTGCCTTTATAGTTAGCAACTCTCACAAGCTACGTTAACTTTGCTATCCAAATTTGTATAACTTTAAATAAATACAACTTAATTCACATTCAATACTCACATTTTGATTGTTGTCCGTCTTGTACTTGTGTTCTGTTGCTAGAAGGATCATGCTACTCCACACTCAAAACACACGTAGCTAACTGGAGACGACGTTTTTATCAGGCGTTTTGTAAGCGACGTACATGGTAGTGACGTGTGTATCAGGCGTCATGTAAGGCGACGTACCCTAGTTCAGACGCAGTTAGTACACGTATATTTTAAATAAATTTCTAACATACGCCATCGTAACGTCGCCTCCAGACGTTTCTACCATGATGTCGCCACCAGTCTTTCATCTGCATTCCCTATCAAAGCCATTCATAACTCCACACGGACTGACGGCGACGTGAGGGTAGGCTGCTCCTTCTCCTGGTTAGGCTTCGGATTGGCACATTCTAAACGCCATACATCTCAAACACCCCAATTCATGCTGCAGGTGGTAGCGAAACACTCTGCAAAAGAGTTTAGTTTAGGCGCGCTGCACACTCACGGACCTCATAAACAACAGCAGATATGATGTAAGGTTCATTATGCAGTGTAATCAGATTCATTCATTAAAACGAGAGTTTTTTGCTAAATTAATCCGAAGTCAGTGATCGTTCAGTGATGGTGAATGTTCTTAGCTCGCTTTCTTTATAGCTTTTATTTAGGCCCATGTACAGTTTAACATAACTGCTTTATTAATACATAAAACGTTCAAATCCTACCTCTCCGGCAGATCCTTCAGGGTGTCATGGAGGGGCTCACTGTCCACTGCTCACCACATGATCACTGGGGTCCCTCAGGGATCGGTGCTTGGACCGCTGCTTTTTTCCATCTACACAACATCCTTGGGACCCATCATACGGGCACACGGCTTCTCCTACCACTGTTATGCTGACGACACCCAGATCTACATCTCATTTCACCCAGATGATACCACTGTAGCAGCTTGCATTACAGCCTGCCTAGAGGACATTTCGGCTTGGATGAAAGAACATCACCTCCAGCTGAACCCGGCCAAGACAGAACTACTCGTGTTTCCGGCACACCCACGGTGCAGCACGATCTCACCATCCAACTTGGCAATACCACAATCACTCCTTCCAAAACAGCCAGGAACCTCGGAGTCATATTTGATGAACAGCTGTCCTTCAATGATCACATTGCAAAGACAACGCGGTCATGCCGATATGCCTTATTCAACATTAGAAAGGTTAGACCCTATCTCACTGAACATGCGGCACAACTCCTTGTCCAGGCCCTGGTAATCTCAAGGTTGGACTACTGCAATGCTCTCCTTGCTGGTCTTCCTGCAAAGGCTATCAAACTGCTCCAGCTGGTTCAGAACGCAGCAGCACGCCTCATTTTCCAACAGCCCAAAAGGGCTCATGTGACGCCCCTTTTCATCTCTCTCCACTGGCTACTGGTTGAAGCCCGTATCAGATTCAAGTCACTAATGCTTGCCACAGGATCTGCACCGACATACTTTCACACCTTCCTACACTGCTACACCCCATCAAGCGTTCAGCAAACCAGCGGCGTCTTGTACTGCCTTCCCATAAGGGCAGTAAATCGCTTTCCCGCTCATTCTCCTTCACAACTCCTTTCTGGTGGAACATTCTTCCTAATTCGGTCCGGTCAACCTCATCTCTCACAACATTCAAAAAACTACTTAAAACCATCTCTTTTGTTAATACTTGACAGACAAATGAAAAAAACAAAACGAACCCTCTCTCTTTCTCTCAACAGGTAGTGGTCTAGCTTTTGTTGAAACTGGTAACTTTGTATTGGCACCTATTGTATTATTGCTCCTGTATGACATATCGCTTATTGCTCCTTAAACTCTTTGTAAGTTGCTTTGGATAAAAGCATCTGCTAAATGACTAAATGTAAATGTAAATGTAAAACATCAATAAAATCAAATATTATATAAAAGGCAATAATCAACTTTTTTTTAAATCTTGCAGTCTTCTGTAATGCATGCCTGTTTTTTATATTTATAACATCATAAAGCATTTAAATCCCACATGTATTGCAGGGTTTGTTGAATTCCAACAAAAACAAACCTCAAGAGTGACAGTCAACAGCAATATGAAAGACTGAGAGCATGATAATAAACTCATTTTAAAAATCAGGGTTATTTCATAAAAAAACTTTCTCTAATACATGTACAAACATTAGTTTGTGTTGTTTAAAACTAAATATGAACTTTTTTGTGATGTTTCAGATCATCTTTTCTGTTGTTTTGACCTGTTTTCTCCAGTTAATTTTCTGCAAATAAATTTTAATATGAAATTTGGGAGGAATGTTGTCAGAAGTTCACAGAAATAAACAAAAATGATCATTTTACCAATACATGTTCACATAAGAAAAAATGAAAATACTTTTGAAATGGTCTCTTAATTTTTTCTGCGACTATAAACTGTATGTGTGGTTGGGGTACATGCCAACCCAGGATATCTGCTAGCCCACCCTTCTGAACCTGGCAAGAACCGGGCCTGATGGGATGATAACTGCACAATAACTTCAAGCCAGTTATTAGAAACATAAATAATATAACATTAATGGCATGTTTACAATTTTTGTGTTTTAACCCTGGTAGATGTTATTGGTTTGGTCAGGATGCTTAAAGAAAACTGAGACTGAATGTTTTTGATTTAAATACAATTTGCCTACTGTTGTGACAGTAGCTCAAACCTTTCTATTTAGCTGCTTTAACTGCATTCAACTTACATTTGCCCATGAATTTATTTAAAATAACACCAGAATAAAATCTGCCATCCCTCATCTTTTGCAAATTGTGCTTTAAAGTGACTTTACATTAAATCCAAAGGGATACTTCACCCAAAGATTTATTCACCCTCATGTCATTCCAACCCTGCTACTTTTAAAAAAAAACAGTACTAATAGGAAAGTAATTAAATCTACAGTATCTTACTGGTAAACCTGCTGCAAAACTACAGCAACGTTTTACGGTGTATATGCATATATATATACTGTATATATATATATATATATATATATATGTATTTATAAAAATTTGACTATAGGACATTTAGTCAAGGAATACGACAGATGACAGATGTCACAATACCCAGACATGCCTTTCCAGCTTACAGTGCATGACAATGGCCCTTAAACAGACAACAAAATTACATAAGAATAGGAGTGTATAGAGAATTTGCAATAATACCATGATATATACATGACATGGAAAACTGTGAGTTTATATGCTTGGTTTAAGACGGTCCTCCCCATCACTCCACACATTTGCATAAAATGCTGGGCTCTAGGCGGGATCTTGTTAGGAGACTATGCAAAGTAATATTGTGACTTGAAGACATCATCAGTCTTCAGTCATTGACTGACCATGGAGAAGTTAGGGCTGCTTATGTTCCTGCAACTGGTGCTCTGTGCTTATGCTCAAAGACCAGTACCTAGATTAGAGAGAGAATACGTATATGTGGAAAGGACTCTGACATGGTATGAAGCAAGGGAGTACTGCAGGAAGAATTATTATGAACTCTTTAGAATCTCGGATGATAACAACCTAAGAAATGTCATCGGTTCTGCCAGACAGCTCTCTTGGATTGGGCTTGTTAGGTGGACTGTAAATTGGAAGTGGGTAGATGATACGGGAGCAGTTTTTTTAAACTGGTATAAAGTAGGGAGCTGTGCCGCAATGACCCACTATGGACTTTGGTTTGACTTGCCATGTCAAAATTCACTACCTTTTGTGTGCCAAAACGGTCCACTGAAATGGCACTTCAGTCAATGGCATGTAAACTGGTATGGTGCAAAATACAGCTGTAATACTCACTCTCAAAATTTTGCAAGTATTTGGAATGCCGTCGAAAATTACAACGCCACTGGTGGGATTCTGGATATTGCTTGGATTGGGCTGTCTAAAGTTACAGACAATACCCCTTTAAAAGATACCTGGAAATGGACTAATGACCAGCCTCCCACATACTCCAACTTTTTCACCACCTTGTTTTGTGCAGCGATGGATCGGAGAGGCTTCTGGTATGACCGTGTTTGCTTTGAGAAGAACCCATTTGTCTGCTTCAGATACAATGAAAGCGTGCCTGAATACAAGCTGTTCTCTGAGAAGAAAACCTTTAGCGAAGCTCAGAGCCACTGCGAGACATGGGGCATGAACCTGGCCATGGTGAAAACCCTAGCAGAAAACACTGCACTCCAGTTGTACGTCAGTGAAAACAGTGAATTCCTTCAGAATAGCCTTTACTTTTGGATCGGGTTATATAATGACCCTTGGTTTTGGAGTGAAGGCAGTTCAGCCATTAGAAATTGGAACAGCATGGAACCTGATGGTAAAGATTTTTGGGACCAGACCATATCCAACAACGTTCAGAGTTGTGTAGCAACGATGGATGGTGAATGGTACGATGAGGACTGTCTCATGCCCCGCTACTTCTTTTGTGCGGACAAAGTGCGCTCTGTGACCCTGGTGTTAGAACCCAAATCATGGGAGGAGGCGTTGGATCACTGTAGAGACAGATATGTGGACTTGGCAAGTTTGGCATCAGATGGTGAACAGCGAGTGGCTGTGAGGAGGGTTAAAGATGCTCAGAGCAGTTATGTGTGGACTGGACTGCGTTTTCTGGCAGGTTCTTGGTTCTGGGTGTATGGGGACGATTTACAGTATGATAACTGGCTAAATGGTGAACAGCCACAGTGTCCAGTTACACGTCACTGTGGTGCACTTGCTGTAGCGAGTGGAAAGTGGGAGGCCAGATCATGTGAGGAAAAACTGGACTTTATCTGTTTCCAGGAATGACAGAAATGGCAGAGGTGAAAAGACCCCAAAAAGTACCACCATAACAGGGAAATTTATCAAATGTAGTTTCTCAATTTTTTTTGTGAAAGATATAGAGGCACAAAAACTGTAGGATTAATATTGTTAAATAGTGTATTCAATAAAGTAGTATATTTATATATTATTTCCATAATATATTGTCAAGATACTATGAATTCTAAATTCAACACTTTTATATATATAAATAATTTTAATTTCAGAATTACTAAAGCATTTTTGGTAACACTTTACAATGAGCTTGCATTGTTAGAAATTAGTTAATACATTAGTTAACATGAATGAACAATACTATAGCATTTATTCATCTGAGCTCATGTTAATTTCACTCGTTGTAACTGTTGACATTAATTATTGGACCAAGAACTAACATGAATAGTTGTGTTGACATTAACAAAAATGAACATGATTAAAAATGCTGAAAAACTGTATTGCTCATTGTTAAAATTCATGTTAGGTAATGCATTTACTAATGTTAACAAATACCTTAATAAAACCCTTATTGTAAAGTGTTACCACATTTTTTTAAACACATGTTGAACAATTGTATTGGCATTTCCGAACATTAACAAAGATTAATAAATGCTGAAAATTTATAAATTTCATTGTTAGTTCCTCATGTTAGCTCATGCATTTATTAATGTTAACCGTACTGTAAAGTTTTACCAATATCAATTTAGTTTAGTCTTTAAAAATGTGTATACTTCAAATATTTGTGTGGGCTGTTCATCTATTGAAAACTGTCAATTGTAAAGTATCTTTAGTTTCTTCAGTGTGTTACATTGAATAATAAATGGGTCTGACAACTCTGGAGGGGATTATCAGCAAAAATAATCCTAGCTAAAGCAATAAAGTTTCTTAATCGCATTACAAAGTGTTTTGTTTTCAAAATGACAATAAATTACATATTAGATATTCTATTATTTAAATGTTTCTTTAATGAGTGATACCAGGCGATAACACATTGAATTATTGTTATGATTCCGCCTTCCGCCTAACCAATTAAAATCAAAACTATTTACTGTATTTGTCTCTCCTAAAACCAATGAGCTTTCATTATCACTGTGAAGCAAACCTGACATCGATTATGACTTTAACCAACATGGCACAAGCAGGGCCGCATTAACGCATGGGTTTACCGGGGCTTAAGCCCAGGGCCCGTCACTGCAAGAGGGCCTTTACACAAACAAAGATTTTTTTTTAATTACGTGTTTATTAAAATAATTATCTTCGTCTCTGAGTTGTGACACGCAGCCAGAAACATGTGAGAGTGGGGAGGAGTTACTTCAATTCCAAAGTTATCAGGATATTTTACAAAAGCTGACGAAGACGGAGTTGACCAGGCCCATGAAGGGTCATCCTGCCCGACAATTTTAGGTTAGTTTGGTTGTTAACTTAATGCATTCTAATTTTGTGTTTAAACGAACTCCATTTTATATATATTCACTATAAATAAGCCAAATTGACAGGTTAATGTCTTAATGAAGTGTCTATATGCGTCGATTTTTTTGCGGCCGTGATGAAGCGCATTTAACTGTTTCTGGAGCTATTGAGACTGAGCAAGGAGGTACCGTTTCGGTTGAGGCTAATGAACCTGAACTCGGATTGCCTTGTGCAGTAAGGTTTTGTCATTCATGTTGATCTCTTTGTGTAACTCGTAATTATTTTATCTTCCCGTGTAGGTCATACGGTAACTGTTTTGTTATAAAAAGTGCTTCTCGAGACACTCGCGTTCTGCGTTGCGCCTTTAAAAGACATTCAAAATATCCAAATGGGATCCAAATGATTGAAGAGCGAGTGGATGGATGGTTGCGTAATGAAGCAATTATGTATAAAGGGTTATGTACAAATAAGTGAGTAGAGATGGGCCCTCCATCCAAACATTTATAAATTATTGTGTTGTATGGTCATGGTCAATTTCAGCATAGAATAATTTCATAGATAATTTAATAGTATTTTATTTAGAGGTGGACATTGTTTGTGCACTTATGGATACATCTGAGGGGAAAAAATCATAATTGCCAATATTTTCCCTCGTACAAGTTTCGATTTAAAAATATAACATTGTTTTCATTTCATTATTGTTGTACACTTGAAGACTAACAGAACTACCAGAAGACTAACAGAACAACTAACGTTAACTCCGCTGTGTGAAAACGTTTTCAAGAAGTTGCTGGGAGTTGCTGACATGTTTCACAATGGTGCTTTAGGCAACAAAACTATATAAAGTTGGATTTGGTGACTTACACACCCAACTCGGAAAACAGAACATGATGAAGAAATTTACTTTCATGTCGACAAAACACTGTCATGGCTCTGCTTCCTTAGTCATGTTTTTCTTGGTCCTGTAGCAGAGCCATGGCAAAGCTTTTGGTTATGTGTGGAGAGAAACATATTATTGTCCTTTTGACAATAATATACGTTCTCTCCAGTGTCTTGTCATTGGCCCCATTCCTCTCGTTTCCTCGTTATCTTTCCCTGAGTGTTTAATTACCCACACCTGCCCCGTGTCGTTATCCTTTGTCTGTCTTCCCTATATAATACCCTCATGTGTCATTGTCCTGTGTCGGTCATTGCGTGTGTATGTACTACGTCGTGTATGTGAATCGTGCCAGTCGTTGTTCCTGTGTTCCTGTTTCTATAACCCAGTCCTGTCTTAGTAAGTGTTAGTTTAGTTTCTGTCAAAGTGTTGTCTAGTTTATTGTTTAGGTAGTCTTGGTCTTGTTGCTCGTTTTATTATTTTGTTATCTTTTCGTTCACCCCCTCGCGGGTGTTTTTGTTTCTTTGTATTTATAATAAAGTCTTGTTTGTTAACCCCTTCACCGCCTGCCTGCATTTGGGTTCTCTTCTGCCAATCCGTGACAGAATGACCGACCTCTATCGAACCCAGCAGGCGGCTCCCAAGGACGGCAAGGCGTCGTCCCCCGATCCGGCCTGGCTCACTTGCTACTGGGGTTCCACCAGGGGAGTTATGGGGACCGGGAGTTCGCCAGAGCATTCTCGGCGGTGGCAGAGGCGACCGGGTTCAGTGATGCGGAGTTGAAGACAATCTTCAACTGCTGCCTCACCCGGCGCCTCACACCGTCGGAGAAGAGGCTGCTGGCTCCTCTCGGGTTTGTGGATATGGTCAGGTACGTGGCCAACCGGGATGATCCCGGGAGTGGAGTTCCATTTGGAACTTCCGCTCCACGGTCGAGCTCCCGGGGGGTCTCGTCTGGCTGCCGCTGCCCGGGGGGACTCAGTACCCTCTGGCTGGAGCTCCACGGTTCCCGGTTCTCCTGGGGCGACCGTGGCGAGTGGGGAGGGAAGGACTCGGGGACGACGTCTGGGGGTTCCCCCACGCGAACTACCTCCGGTCCCCACGGGTCCGCCAAAGATGGCTGCAGACCCGGCGGTGCGGAAAGGAGGAAGGAGCGTCACGGGGGAACGTGCTCCATGCAGCCGGCACCACTCCGGTGCAGCCGGCGTCCAGTCCGTGGTGCTGCCGGTCCATCCGGCGTCCAGTCCGGTGCAGCCGGCGTCCAGTCCGGTGGTGCAGCCGGCGTCCAGTCCGTGGTGCAGCCGGTGTCCAGTCCGTGTCCAGTCTGTGTCCAGTCTGTGTCCAGTCGTGTCAGTCTTGTCTAGTCATGTGTCCAGCCGTGATCCAGCCGGCGTCCAGTCCGGTGATCCAGCCGGCGTCCAGTCCGGTGATCCAGCCGGCGTCCAGTCCGGTGATCCAGCCGGCGTCCAGTCCGGTGATCCAGCCGGCCTTCCAGCCGGCGTCAGCCCTGCCAGCCGGCCTTCCAGCCGGCGTCAAGCCCTGTCCAGCCGGCCTTCCAGCCGGCGTCAAGCCCGTCCAGCCGGCCTTCCAGCGGCGTCAAGCCCTGTCCAGCCGGCCTTCCAGCCGGCGTCAAGCCCTGTCCAGCCGGCCCCTGGGAAACTGCCAGGGCCAAAGACTGTCCCCCCCAGGACTCCCCCTAAGTCCCCCAGGACTCCGCGCCCTCGAGCGCAGCCGGGGACGGGGACTTCTCCCCACCTCCCTTTTGGACTGCCCCCTATGGGTCCTTGTTTGGCACCACCCCCCCTCCCATGTTTGTTGTTTTTGTTGGCTCACCCTAGTCCTGTTGTTGTTTTGTCTTGTCTGCCACTGATTTTGTTTTCCATGTTTTGTCTTGTCATGTCACTGTCTCAGTCTGCCCTGTCTCGTCCGTCTACCCCTTGGTGAGCACCTGGAGGTGCTCATTAAAGGGGGGGCTTCTGTCATGGCTCTGCTTCCTTAGTCATGTTTTTCTTGGTCCTGTAGCAGAGCCATGGCAAAGCTTTTGGTTATGTGTGGAGAGAAACATATTATTGTCCTTTTGACAATAATATACGTTCTCTCCAGTGTCTTGTCATTGGCCCCATTCCTCTCGTTTCCTCGTTATCTTTCCCTGAGTGTTTAATTACCCACACCTGCCCCGTGTCGTTATCCTTTGTCTGTCTTCCCTATATAATACCCTCATGTGTCATTGTCCTGTGTCGGTCATTGCGTGTGTATGTACTACGTCGTGTATGTGAATCGTGCCAGTCGTTGTTCCTGTGTTCCTGTTTCTATAACCCAGTCCTGTCTTAGTAAGTGTTAGTTTAGTTTCTGTCAAAGTGTTGTCTAGTTTATTGTTTAGGTAGTCTTGGTCTTGTTGCTTGTTTTATTATTTTGTTATCTTTTCGTTCACCCCCTCGTGGGTGTTTTTGTTTCTTTGTATTTATAATAAAGTCTTGTTTGTTAACCCCTTCACCGCCTGCCTGCATTTGGGTTCTCTTCTGCCAATCCGTGACAAACACTCTTCGTCCAGTATGTTAATGACTTGACGCATCAAAACTTTCCACAAATTCTCAGGAAACGTCTTCTGGCAGTGAGAGAAAAAGACCTTAATCACAACTCCTTTAATGCTGTGTAACTATAAAATCAAAGGTACATGTTCACTTTAGGTTGTGCCACGTTAACCACTCCTTTTCTAGTTTGAAAAATTGTAGCTATCACACATATTCCACAAAACAACATTTAATTTTAACTGAATTTACACCCATTAGTTGGTTAGAATGTTTACATCCCATTGGTCCTTCAATATTGTATGAACATTATTTATTAATGATTTCATTAAAACATCTAGTGATACATGAGATATCTATAGATTTTGTTTATGGTATCTAAACCTACAGACTGTATCACAAGGACTTACTTTCTCAGAAAATTAAAGCAACACTTTGTAGTTTTTCGAACTTAAAATAATGTTTCCAAACAACGTTTCTGCATTCGCCGGTTCCATCAGCTTGGTACAAATTCACGTGTATTGCGCTGCCCACAGGGAAGCTTATACAGCGACCTTATTTACAACACTGCAACAGACAATTGCGCTTATCAATCACATGGGGGAACTGTGAGCAAAAGTTCTATAGTGTTGCTTTAAAGGCGCAGTTTTTGATTTACAGCGGCCACTAGCATTGTATTATAGATTTACGATGGTGGCCACCACAGTACAAAAAGATGTCGTCAGCGATGTCTTATTTATTACATAAAATAAAAGGTTTGTGGATTTTAAGTATAAAAAGGAAAGTCAGGCAGGAGCTAGGACCTACGTTAATATTATAAAGTCTTTCCAGCAGAGACACGTTGGGACCTGAGGTACTAAGGCTTTTGGCAGAGATACTCATAGATATCTATGGAGATACTTTCCAGCAGAGAGACGTTGGAGAGAAAGATCGTCTAAAAATCACCCCCGAGGAGGTTGCTTTGATTCGGATCAGTATGTCAGTAACTTTTTTTGTTTGTTAGAACCAAGATATGTTGTTGTTGTAATATTAGCTGTGTGACGGAGCAGTTTTGAGCGTCATTGTTTATCTGTAACCGCTTTAATATTGCACTCGTCCAGATACTGGAGAGAGAGAGAGATCGAGAGCGCGTTAGCGCTAAAACTGGAGGGAGAGCGAGAGCGCGTTTTACTCTTTTACTCAAAGATGAATAAACTTACAGTTAATCCGCGGGTCACATGCGTTCCAAACCTTAGAGCACGATACGGATCACGGATCATCCGCGATCTGTTTCACCACGATACCGCAGCGGAGAGGAAGAGGAAACGCTCGTTGTGGAGTTGTTTGTCCGTTTAGGGCTGCTGTACAAAACATGGCGGCGAATTCAATGTATGTAGGGCCGCTCTGTATGTAGATATAAACAGCTTATTCTAAGGTATTACAAACATAAGGTTCATTACGTAAGGTCTTTATACACCTCTGAAGAAATAGTTTTGTATATTATATTGCATTTCTGTCAATAGATCCTCCTAAAAACCCTATTGTTCCTTTAAGACGTCAGGAGAATTTCCATTGCAAACTACAGATGAGCTACAGACAGTCACTGATGTTTCTCATTTCAATGCACACTTTCTGACCCCTTCACACCTCTTTTTGGCACACTCACATCACATATGTGCAGATTCACACAGTTTGTAGTAAATTAATGATCTTTCAAAAGACAATTAGTCCGATTTAGTGATATGCATTTTGTGGACATGTCTGTTAAACAAGAGATTATTGCCCTATACTTGCCCAGTGTCTACTCACATTTGCTTGTTGCGCAGCATTCTCTGACACTTTGCATTCAGGTTTTTTGTTCAATATTTCACTCAAGTCATATAGATTGCACTTTTCATCCATTTTGGAGCTTGAAAGTTCTGATCCCAGAACAGCTTTAATTGTGTGGGGAAACAAATCTTATTTTTGTTCCTGCAGAAGAACACACCTTTGGAATAGCATGCAGATGAGTAAATGATAATGGAACTATTCCTTAAATGTATTTATACAAAAAATGACCTCCATTTAACTGTATTTAAACAAAAATGAACAATAAACAGCACACGTAAATCATCCTAATTATACATACAAAATTATTTACAAGCAGTAAACACACAAAAAAAATGTTGTGCTAACATATTTATATGTTTATTTACTTATTTTTACAAAATAATTTGACTGAATAATGAAGAAAGAATAGACAATACGAGTCCAGAATAGTTGATATTTCCTTCAAAGCTGTTAAAAAACATCCCAAGGAAAGAACATTTTTAAAAATAAATTCTAAGCAAAGGATGGCAATTAATTTTTTTATAGTTCTTCATTGTAATGAGTTTACTAGTATTGTAAAATGTGTAGTAATATAGAATGAGTAAGTGACTCTACAACTTTTGCGACATGTGATTTCCACTGCATTTACATACATTTGACAAGCAGATGTCCTCTGTGAGCATTGTTTTAAGTGCTTCCGTTGCAGTGGATTCCTTTGCAAAGCAAAAGCCAAGTTTAATTTATTCAAAGTTTTGTGAAGACTCATTCTCTATACTACCTTCAGATCCTATTCTGTGCCCTAGTCTTACCTGTTGTGAAAGAACATTATACTTCTCAATATAATGATTACAAATCTCAGATATAACACTTTACACATTTAAATTGATGCTTTTATACAAAGCGACTTATATTGCATGATACTATATATTTGTTTCTGAGGACGTACAATCCCTGGGGTCGAACCCTAACCTTGGCGTTGCTATAGCACCATGCTCTAACCACTGAGCTACAGGAAAGCTTTTTGCTTTCGAAAACCTAATTGGGGAATAGGTTAAAAACCCATGTTGATGATAATTGCCATGCATGTTCTCAAGTTTAAATTCTTCTGATGCAAAACTCTTCATGCTCATTTTTTTATGAAGTTCTATAACAGGACAGTTTATTAAATGGATTCGGCTGGGTTTTTTTGCTAGTTTTCCAGGCCTCTAGGAATTTAGATCAGTCCATTAAATGGGTAAGCAGAAAAGAAGCTTTTTAGACAACTTCAGAAGATGTAAACACTGGTCCAGAAGCACTTCTGGTTTATTTTTTATTTTTTAATCTTAAAGATATCTGTCTAACATTTTAGCTTGTTAGCCAGGAACCTCGGAGTCATATTTTATGAACAGCTGTCCTTCAATGATCACGTTGCAAAGACAACGTGGTCATGCCGATATGCTTTATTCAACATTAGAAAGGTTAGACCCTATCTCACTGAGCATGCGGCACAACTCCTTGTCCAGGCCCTGGTAATCTCAAGGTTGGACTACTGCAATGCTCTCCTTGCTGGTCTTCCTGCAAAGGCTATCAAACCACTCCAGCTGGTTCAGAACGCAGCAGCACGCCCTCTGGATCTCTGGATCACTGGATCTGCACCGGCATACTTTCACACCCTCCTACACCCCATCAAGAACCCTGTTTTCAGCCCCATCAGGAACCCTGTGTTCAGACAAAAAAAAAGTCTTGTATTGCCTTCTCATAAGGGCAGTAAATCGAGCTTTCCCGCTCATTCTCACAACTCCTTCCTGGTGGAACATTCTTCCTAACTCGCTCCGGTCAACCACATCTCTCACAACATTCAAAAAACTACTTAAAACCATCTCTTCTGTGAATACTTGACAGACAAATGAGAGAAAAAAAACCCCTCTCTCTTTCTCTTAACAGATATTGGTCTAGCTTGTAACTTTGTATTAGCACATATTGTATTATTGCTCCTGTATGACACAATGCTTATTACTTGAACTCTCTGTAAGTCGCTTTGGATAAAAGTGTCTGCTAAATGACTAAATGTAAATGTATTGTTTGTTTTTTGCAGTAATTAAAAAAACTTAAACTGGAAGTTCTTCTGGACCAGCATTGTTTACATTTTCAGAAGTGGTCTGTGAAATTCTTTATTAATAAGAACAATTCATGAATTATGACAACCTCAGTCAGGATTAATTTAATGTGTGTTGCATTGTTCTTTAGGCATAAAAAGAAGATTTTTAACACAAATATATTCTCAAATGTCCACTAGATATCTGAAGTGGTGACTGGTGCATTAGTGTCCCCTGTAGGAGTTGATGTTGCAATTACGCAAGACATTTTTGAATACTTTTTAAAAACATAATATGCATTTCACTTTTTACTCTTTGCTGGTTTAAACCATTACATATAAATATTAAAAACGTCTAATCATGCTGTTTAGACTATTACCTGTACGATTCCAGAGTGAAAAACAGGGCAAGAAAAAATCATCATTGACTCCACACACCCAGCACACAAACTCTTTGATCTGCTGCCCTCTGGCCGGCGCTTTAGAGCACCAAACACCAGGACTTCCAGACACAGAAGCAGCTTCTTCCCCCAGGCAATCTCCCTCCTAAACAGATAACTGCTCCTTAAGAGCAATATTCCACTTCCACTACTCCTATAGTGTGCACTATAGTGCCTTATTATATCTACATCTTATGTATACATGTATATAACACTACCTCTACTTACTAAATTATCCATTTGCACAAGTGTACATACAATCTGTTAATATGTTTATTCTACTATATACTACCCTGTACAATGTCTCTTATATGTTATTATCCCCCATTTTCTGTAAAATAGTCTTTATTTTATATATGCACAATTTAGAATCTTTTAGACTGTAAATCGTATTATATTGTATTGTCATTGTGTTGAATGTCTGTACTAGAAGCTTCCAACACCAAAGAAAATTCCTTGTGTGTGCAAGCACACTTGGCAATAAAGCTCTTCTGATTCTGATTCTGATTCTGATTCTGATTATAGTCTATTCTTAATCTAAAACATTTTGTGATTTATATTTTTTTATATTGCAAGGTTACATAAGGTTAGAATCATTACACTATGTATTTTGTCTTCTGACAGCATTACATTTCCATTGCAAATAATAGATTCGCTGTATAGACATCAACAGCCTCACCGAACCGCCTCATTCAAATACATTTCTCAAACCCACAAACATTTATCTACGCATTCAAATATTTACACAAATACATGTCCCCTTTTCTCAGGTAAACACTGTTCATTTGGTCAGGTACACATGCCTGAATTGGTAGAGGGTCACAGGGGGTTCATTGCTATTAGATGTTGTAGAACTCTTTGGGGCAGTTTCCCGGACAGGGATTATCTTAAACCAGGACTAGGCCTTTGTTAAATTAGGATATTTAAATCATGTTTAAAAACATAATTTACAACAAAACATTACATCTTGAGACAAAGTTAGTCTGGGACTAGGTTTAAGCCCTGTCCGGGAATCCGCCCCTTTGTGTTATCATTATTTCTATGTACATTAGGATGATATGAACCCTTCTTATTTCAGTTACACGGAGAGCAAAACCTCCTCATATTTGCCTGTGATAGACATGATATACTGACCACCTGTTTGTATTTCTATATTGTAGAGGAACAATCCACAATGGAACTAAAAAAGGACCACAAAAATGGCACAGGAAACAGGAAACCAAAATACCAATGGGAAATATGGCAAATGGAATGAACATTTTATTTATTTTATTGAATCAATAAATTGATTCAATCCCCCCTTACCCATATTATTATTATTATTATTTCTTTTTTGGGGGGGGGGCTTGTAACATTTGTCCTTATGTACAAGATTATAATTTAAATTGATGTGATTGTTTGGTTTATGTTTTTTTTTGTTGGAAAAAATCAATAAAACAGAATTGTCTATTTTATTGAATCAGTATACTATTTTCATAAAAGACTAGTTTGCTAATTTCTAGAAACAAGAATTGGGATTGTAGATGTATGATTTAATGTCATAAAATCACAAGTTGCATAAGGTTACATTCTACACCGTATATGTTATTATGTTGTTTACTCAATGATTTATCACAAGGCTTTGTTTTCTTATGGGACTGAATTCCCATTGCAAAATACAGATTAGTTAAACACACATCAACATCCACACTGAACCGTACCATTCAAATACATTTTCATTTTTCATACATAGATTTATCCTTTCATTCAAATACATCACATGTAAATTCATTGTGTCAGATGCACATTGGTGGGTGTCACAGATGGATTGTTCTTATAATGCATTATGTTAAACACACTGTAATTGAATATTTCCATCAATGTTATTTTATTATTGCATAACAGCCAACAGCATAAAACCGAATAGGATGGAAAAAAATTAAAACATCCCATTTTTCTTTGAAAGTAATTTAGGCAGAGTATTTACCAACTGTTTATGTGATTATTCTTGCAATTTGCTTGCTTTCATGGCTGCAATCAGGACATCTGTGTTAGTGTCTGCAACAAATTTCTGCAACAAATGTATTTTCACTCGATGGCAGAATCATCTGTTCTCTATCCCATCTACTCATTCTAATTTACTTCATGTCAAAATGTTTTGGAATAATTGCCATCATTTTCTTTACAGATAGCACAAGAATTTAGAAGTAGTTGATAAATATTAAAGAAATAATTTTAAGAAGACTTAATGCTTTTTAATGTAGGCTACTGTAATGAAAACATACTGTATATGCATTTTACTATTCACTTAACTTATGGCTTCTGTTATGTTGAGAACATTGAATTAAACACATGATAAATAAATATAATCTCGCTGTCAATACTGTTATCTTGCTTTGCCTTTGCAAATATTTGAGAATTATAAACACTTTTTCAACAAGCATAAAACAATATTTGGCAAATCTTATTTTCAAAGTCATAAATGTTACAATACTATCTGACTGCAAAGTTCAACTTCTGAACACACACACAACTTCTGAATTTCTGAACACACACAAGCAAGAGACTTCTGATTAAAGATCATTGTAACGTTACATAAGGTTAGACACATTCCACTGACAGTAGTCAATTTCGTTGACGAAAACTACGACGAAAAGTATTCGTTAACGACATGTTTTTACTGAGGAAAACGAGACAATAACTAAATAAAAATGAATGCATGATAACGAAAACTGTAATAAAAATATACTGACATTTTCGTCAACTAATTAAAAAACGAGACGAAAATATTCTTGTTCCACCTGGCGGACATCAGTTTGCGCGCATGTGCTTATCTCATATAAACGGTAGAGAGAAGTCTCTGGGAGAAGGGGAAGCACACACATATATTCTGTGTCTCCACGCGGTTTACAAAGCGTCTTATTTTCCTTCACGATCGCCAGTAAAACACCGCAAACTTGAAGCGCGACTGCAGGCGAGTCACCCCGAAACACATTACGAAGGCAGCACAAAGGTTTTTATATGCCTATGTTAACTTAACACGAGCTGCTGCATAACGTGAAATGCAACATAAAGTCAGCAAAAAGAAACCAGCGCTGTCCTCTACTGATTATAGAAGTGATGAAGTGAGTCAAACTGTACATTCGAACCAAGTATGTAACATGTTTGCATGATTAAAGAAATGTAATACAATTTATATAATATGTCTTTTTGAAAGCTATTTCTCATTCATTGCTGTCTCAAGCAGAGACAGTGCAGCGCTTACTTCAAAGAGGCATGCCATGAGCCAATAGCCTTTGAGTATGAGCCCTGTCAGAGCGTTTCATTGGTTGAATGAACTGAATGAATACGCCCTACTTAACGAGTCAATTGAGTCAAATGGGATTGAATGAACTGGAACATGTCGTTCATGGTCTAATATTCTGTGTTCCAACAATGCAAATCTAGTTACTGAACTTTTCTGAAAAATAAAGGTAATGACCTGGTTTAACTTCATTCTAAGGTGAAGTAAATTATGTCAAAACAGTTGAATCTTTGTATGGAACATTTAATTACACCAAGTAAATGATTTAAACCATTTAGATTTTAGTAGACTAAATATAATGTATATTTATTCGACTAAAATGTTTATCATATTTCGTCGACTAAAACTACAATGATGGGGTTGACTAAAATGTGACTAAAACTAAATTGCATTTTCGTCAAAAGACTATGACTAAAACTAAATCAAAATTTGCTGTCAAAATTAACACTGACAGTAGTACATGTCCATTGCAAATAACAGATTAGCTGTACATACACCAACAGAATCACTAAACGTCTCATTCAAATACATTTACGTATCCCTTCTCAAACCTACATTTATCTTATTTAAATACTTTTTACTTACACAAATGCATGCGCACTTTTCCATGCAAACACCACTGATTGCGTCATAGGGTCATAGGTGGATCATTCAGTATATGTTAGGCCTACACTATAACTTTCAAAAGGAAATGTATTTCTATGTGTTTCTGTCAACACTATGTCCATTAGTGGATACCGTATTTTAGGAAATAAGCTCTTATCAAGCTTAGGCACTTACACTTTATAATTGACTTATTTTTACACAGTTGCAAGTAAACAGGATTCCAAAGAATAGAAATCTAACAGGATGGAAAAATGAAAGTCCCTATTTTTCTCTGAATGTCTGGTGATAAATTAAGTGGAGGAGGCAGGGGTCCGTGTGTGCCATCCGATTATTTGATTATTCCACAGACCCTTTCTCCGACCTACTTTGTCCTTTAACATAACTTCTTTCTGCCACATGATGGCAGCACTACGCAGGGAAATGGCTTGGAAATTTAAGGCTGATTCTCTCAAGGATATGAACCTTTCCTTCCTGTTTCTGTTACACAGGCAGCAAAATCTCCGCATAGTGGCCTGCGATAGACAAATCTATCAGGCCTCCATAATGGCAGTGTTCTTATCCTTAGCGTTAGGACGGCAGTTAATTCACATCTTTTATCATGATTACACGATTTTTTTAATATAGCATCTGTTATTTCAATATTATTTATTGCGGTCACGCGTTTGTCAGGAACACGCGCTGTTCTCCGGCAATTGTTCTCAACATATTCTCATGGCGGAGACTAAAATCATTTACCATATAGACGAGGAGGAAACTCCGTATTTGGTGAAACTGTCAGTGGCTCCAGACAAGGTAACTTTGGCGGATTTTAAAAATGTCCTCAGCAACCGGCCGGTCAACAGCTACAAATTCTTCTTTAAATCTATGGATCAGGATTTTGGGTAAGTCTGCTTTAAAGATGGAATAATCTCACGCGTTGCCATTACGTAATTTAAGGGAAGACGTAGTAATCTACAAGCCTTTGCTTTGGATCCTGTAAGTAAGCTGTCATCTCGGCAGTGGGGATTTGTCATCATTGGCACCTGCCTCTGTCATTGGTGATGTCTATATCATCTCCTTTGTGGGATCAGCATCAGAATACAGCGGCCAGAAATGCACCTGCCTCTTAAATATACCACACACACTGTACGTCGCTCTGTTGTTGATTTGCATTTTGAGTGCGTGCTTGTTTTGTTTGCATGGCAACCGAAGTTTGGCCCTTAGTATCAAGGGAAGCACGAATATACCAGCAATGACAGCCATTAATGACTGAGCTACAGTGTTAGGCATTACAAGCATCAACAGTGTTGATACATGGCTGCCTTATGATGCTCCTTAAAAGAGGCAACAACAGTCTGGTAAACATTTCATTGAATTGCACTGAAACAAGTGTTGTCAGAAGTAGACTAGTCATACATATCGTGTAGCTGAAGACTGTTGTGCTGTTTTACTCACTAGATGCTTCAAGAGCTCCATCTGTCTATTTAAATCAGAGGACTATTTGTACAGAATTCAGAAATTTTCTTATTAGCATACTCTGCCAAGTCAGTTTCTTTCTGTACCTTTTGCAGAAAGGTATTCTTAACATTTTCTAAAAAAATTAATGTTATTTTAGACTTTTTTAAGGTTAAGTACATTAATCTTTTGTATAGTATTTCACATGAAAATATACTGTAAGCAAAGTTTTTTTGGGTCTTTTTCTAAAGCATTTAATGAATATTAGGTGTTTGATTTTGTCGTTTGAAAATGTGCAAAGCAAAATGAATTATTTATACTTTATTTTTGTGCTGAATTAGGATCAATATTGCACACTGAGCTGTCCTATTCAGTACATCTTATTAAAAATGGCAATAGATAATGTAATTTTAGTGTATTTGTATTTTTCTTTTGGGTTCAGTCTTTTTGGCTGTAGATGAATGCAGAATAATATTTGCCCTTTAGATGTAGCAGGCTTGCATTTTTTCTTTATAAAATTAAACTTCGTTTAGGTCATTGTAAACTGAAAAGTTACTGTTAACTTACTCATCCTTAGGACATTCAATATGCTGGAGGCCGTTTCTTCAGTAAAAAGACGAAGTAAAGAACATCCTGGCTAAAAACTTTGATTTTGATGACGGTGACAGTTTTGTGAAGACTGGTGACAGAAAAATGTGAACATCTTTTTTGGGGTTCTTTTGTTTTTAAAGTTTGTGTGCCTGTAATGCGATGAGTATTCAAGATATATCTAAGAAATTCATCTCGAAAAGAGTGTTAAAATCAGGTATCAATGTCTCAGAAACAGAAAAAAAGCTTTGTTGTTAGTTTATGGTACTTCAAGCTTACAGTGCAGACATCCAGCAAATAATAATCCAGCACATAATAAAAAGTTAATTATTAAAAATGTAATTATTCATAAGAAATTTGTTCGTCAATATACATATTTACAGATGCTATGTACACCTGTCCAGAGGGGATGAAGATAAGAGATATGATTATGTAGGAATTAATTGACACGTGATATCACATTATATACACTGGGAGTACTGCACCAGGTCTGTTTCTTATTTAACGTGTCTTACTATCCAATTAATAATACATGTCCTTATTTTTTCTATCTCTGCAGGGTTGTCAAAGAGGAAGTCTCAGATGATAATGCCAAATTGCCTTGTTTCAATGGGAGAGTGGTGTCATGGGTGAGCTGTGATAACATCTAACTTATATAACATCCGAATCAGAGTAGAGGAGGCAGGCAGTCATGCATTCATATGTCATGCATTCAAGGGTAAATGTAAAAGTGCTTTACAGTTAGACAGTCTCTGTAAAATTACGTACTTTGGTTTATATAAACAGTTTTGTTTTTACTGTTGTGATATTGTAGAACTACTTCACCCTCATGTTCTGAGGTCTTAAATGTACTCCTTATTCATTATTGTGTGTTTACAGCTTGTATTGGCTGAGAGTTCTCACACAGATGAGATGTCAGTGTGCACAGACAGTCATACTGAACTGCCCCCACCGCTGGAGAGGACGGGAGGCATCGGAGACTCAAGGCCCCCCTCATTTCAGTGAGTATGCCACTGGATGGCCAGCAAGGATCCGTATTTGACTGTTTTGCTCATACTTAAGACATTTGAACAAACCTCACATTGGGTGAGAAGAATGTTGGAATGAGAAATAAAATCATTTACCTTTAAGAAGAGAGCCAGTGGGCTACAGTAGGCATCAGAATAGACTTGAAGTGGGCTGTCTTGACTTGAGCCAGCATGTTACTACCTAGCAATTGCAAAGCAATGTGTTCTGGCTTAACTGGTTGTACTAGGCAAAAAAGTATTAACATTAATTTATGTTCCATTAAGCTGAGGATTTCATTTAAAGCTACTTACTGATAATGAATTACAATGCACACCTATAAGCAAGTTATACTTGTACCAGAACAAATGTGCAAAATAGACAATTAAAAGGTATAATATGAATATGCGGGCAGAACTAGATTTCTGCAACTCTTGACTTTATTATTGATGATGATGAAACTGTAGTGCAGGCGTACACACTTAAGCTGTTACTGGTATATTTCTGCCCTCTTGTTGACAGATTTTTCCACTGCACAGTAAGGTCGTGTTCACACTTGACTTTTTTGACAAGAAAAAGTTGACTGGCGCTTTTTTAGTAAAAAGCATATTTGTGGTTACAAATATCAGCCGGCAATGTTCAAAGATAGCATTTGTGCACGAAGGCAGCTAGAGAGACAGGCTTCATAGGCAACGTAACGGAATTCTATTTTAATTATAAACAGAGAGCGTCTTTGAAATAACCAATCACATATTTAAAAACTACAATACAAATTTCTCGCTGAAAATCGATAGAAATCAGAAGTTATTGAAAGTGAAAATTAAACTTACATTTATACAAAACTGTGCTCCAACCGGAGTTTTGGCCGCCATTTTATTTTTTCGAACTTTGAGCCTTCTCGACCGATCACGTTCCTCGCATGTTGTTATGGAAACAACAGGTCTCTGTCATTGGTTAGCTGTGAAAAAGGTGCTTGATAGAGAGCTGCACGATTCTGGATAAATTGAGAATCCCGATTCTTTTGTTTCAAATAGAGATTGCGATTCTTTTACGATTCTGAATGATGACTAAAAGTAATACATAATTTACTAGAGGTTCTGACAAAAAAATGTTTATTTAGGTATGTAATACCTAATTATGTAATAATTTTATGGTTAACCTACAGTAGTTATAGTGAGAAATTTTTAACCACAAATTCCATAAGTAAACTAAAGTGTTTTTTTACTTTAAATGCAAAAGTTTAACTTCCTAAAAAGTATTAATGCATTGAATTAACGTGTATATGAAATATTTCTCAGTAAAAAAAAATCATAAAGTGACACTTGCAATTAAATGTCTTGCCTGATATCTACAGACTGCTTGAAGGGGTCTAAAGAAAGACACTACTGATAAACAAAACAACGCAGTATTCTCACCTGTAAACAGTTTAAAATAACTTTGGCAACTTGATGAAAAGCTCTAATAGCGCAACTTTTTTTTATTAGCGTAAATACAGTGATAAGAGCCACACACTCTGATGACGTGTTTTACCGCAATGACGGATATAAACGCGCACTCGGATTTGTCAGCGCTACAAACTGTCTGCAATCGATAGTTTCGTTTCAAACCTGTCTAGTTAAGATGTGAAGCATATTCAGAACAATGTAAGAAAGACACTCATAAGAGCAGTTTTGTTGTCAGGCTGTATTTACTTTATATGTTGGTCTGTTGTTTGGTGTGAGATTAATCTGGGCAGCATAAGAGTTTGTAAACGCGTCTCATGCGTGTGAGTTGGCAACTCTCTGCTTTAATCCCAATACTTCTGTGATCATTGGACACAAATAATGATAGTGTGCGGTTGAAAAGACTGTTTGTGACGTCGTTACATACCTTATGATAATAATGCTATCTCTGCTTCTGCGGCAGCACCAGCACATATTGAAGCGTTATTATTTTAGTCCGAGGTAAATTAGACACGAGAATCGTTGATTTTCATTAATGAGATCGCGTGGGTGTTTGAATCGACGGTCTTTTAACGGTTAATCGTGCAGCTCTAGTGCTTGACGTAGGGAGGTTTTTTTAAGTTTAACTTTTTTCAACCTAAAAAGACGCTCAAAGCTGCAGAATAAGACGCTGGCGCTTAAAATAGCTCTCAGGACTTTTTTTGAAAACGCGGTTTACTCCATAGGATTATAATGTAAAACAGACGCTAGCAGATTCAAAAAGAAGTCAAGTGTGAACATGGCCTAAAGCACAAGATTATTGGATTATGTAATTTTGGCATGTTCTTTCTTACATTGGCGTAACTGATCATGATCATACTAGCTTCAATGCTTTGCATAAGATTCAGTATTGTATCTGTGCATTTCAAATGGATAACAAGATGTTTTATAAACAGATGTTTGGTTATAATAATAATACATTGTAATATGCTTTTTTATCAGTCGGTTACGTTAATTTGCAAAATTCTTATTACAAGTATTACATGTTTCATTGTAGAAACAAATTTGTATTCAAAAATAGCAAAAGCATATTTTGAGCTTGATTATAGTTTTGTCTTTTATATTTATGCGAATTCTGTTTGGTCTGCTGTCAATCTTATATGATATGGTCCCAAGGTGATCACATTCATGGTTGATGATACATGGAGGTTTTTAAGGAAATAGGCTGTTTTGTGAGATTAGGGTTTGTAAGGAACAGAGTCGGTTTCTTGTGGGATTGTAAAATTTCTAAGGGAAGGTGTAATTCATTTCTCACCTTGCTCAGGTTTCTGCAGATGACACATACATCTCTCTCTCTCTCTCTCTCTCTCACACATACACACACACACACACACACACACTATGCCTTTCCCAAGGGTGTACTTCAAAATCTATGTACTTCGATCTTCTGTGATACAACATCTCCGTGCATCATTATTTACTATTTTATCCCTCCTCTTGCTCTCTTTCTGTCCTCTGTAATAAAAGCAAAAATATCTCAGGTGTGTTAAATTGCTTACATGTGTATTTTATACACACATATGTGATGTGTTCACAGTCACGTTAGATGTTGCTAGTTGACCTCTATAGCTGCAACTGAACTATATATAACATATGTATAGACTGACACTGCGTCTGCTTATGTCACACACAGTGCTAATGCAGTGAACAGCAGAGATGGGCTGGACACTGAGACAGGAAGTGAGTCTGTTCTCAGACACCGCCGAGAGCGTGAAAGAACAAGACGGAGGAGGGTTGAATGTGAGTGTTTCTAATTCCAAGAAGTGTACCAAAAGATTTCTAAATCCCTATTTTCTGAATTTCACTTTTTTTACAAGCAATTTCAAAACACTTTGCTTTGCTACACAAACTGGATATGTGGATAACTGTGGCTTGATCCCACCCTGAGTGTGACAAATATATGTTTAGTCTTTAATTACATCCAGTCTATTTTCTAATTAGTTTGCTAAATATAGTTTAATTTTACGAGACCTAAGTAAAGTCAATGCGCTTTTGTTTCATTTGCTTCACAGTTTTTTCTAGTTTCTGTGTGCGGTCATATTTGTGTGTACATCTTTATTTATATGCATATTTGTGCGTGTTTGCATTTCTGGTTTGGCCCTAAGATCCCACTGATTTTCAGAGTAAATTGAGACTGCAGATTGAAAACTGTGTGACCAGAATTTCTATCTCTTTGCTGTACATCTTTTCAGTCTGACCCTTATTCTGTTCAGAGAAAAAGTCTCAAAGCCATTCAGTCCATCTCTATGCAAGGTCTTCATTTAGATTAGACTCAAAAGACTTTAAAACCACACAGATAAAATAAAAAAGTACATTTTAAAAAAATATTAACCATGCTTTCTCATTAAATATGTCTCTATTTCATCTGGACTTCATTAGGCTATTTGCTGGTACCATACATAACTGCACAACCCCATCCATATTTTACAGTTTATTTATTTACAAAAACAGATGTTCACACTGGAGATTTACTCAACCTTCCTCTCTCTGCCTCGTACTCTATAGTCCTCTCCTAACAAGCACACTCCTGTAACTCTCAGTAATTTATCCGTGTGTTTTTGGCAGTAGCGCAGGCTCTCCTCTGTTGGCCCATTAGTTCCTGCTGATCATTAATCAGTTGTGCTTTAATTATGTGGGCAGTCTGGAAACAATGCTGTCAGTGACGGTGCAGCACTCTGACTTAACTAATAATAGGACAGAAAGAAGACACAAATATTAGTTATACTGTACAAGGCACAGTTCCTCTGGGATAACAACAATGAATAGATACTAGTCTGGGTTACAAATATAAACAAAGATTAAAATTTTAATACAGACTATTTACGTATACTGCAAAACCTCTCTGTTCTAAAAAGGTCCTTTGAAAGTCTTTGTCATCTCGCGGAACATTTGTAAACAGGCCGTATCCATTATCTAGCTGCTGGCAAATGTTGCGTGTAAATTATTATGCAAATGATGATTGTTGTCTGGGTGTCTCGCGCAAGCCGCAAATGCAAAAATCAGGAGTCGCGTGCTCATTTTTCACGCGCAGCGGTGGTGATGAATGGCAACGGGTGACTGGCGAGAGCGCGAACAGAAGGGGCGGGTGATAAATCCACGTTGCGCGCTCCCGTGGGGGATCCAGTTCTCTGTGTAGTAGTTTATGTGTGCGCACCGCAGAAGAGCTCATGTTCTTCTCACGTTTTCTAAGGTAAGGTGAATTTACATCACCGTTTTCTTTTATATAAATACTCTAGTGTTCGTGTAGCCTATGTTTTTCTTTGTCGTTGTTTTGTGGCGCTGCCGTCATTTTCATTTGGCAGATAGTTATTTGTCATTGGCGTGTATTTGGGGCTTTGTGCGCCAACAGTAAGCATTTAATACAAATAAGTATTAAGTAAGGCATTTACTACAAATACAATTTTATTCTAAAGGTTTACAGGATATTTTCAATTAGAAATTGTGTTGAGCTGTATGAGAAATTTCATTTCACAGTTCTCCTTGTGAAAGGACAGCTATGTTTAACTGTAAAACTAATTTACCACGGCTGTACCTCAAAATCAGTCCATTTCTTTACAGTTTCGTATTTATTGCTTTTTCAAATATATAGCGTAGTTTGATACGATAAAGAAAACATTTAATATGATAACCGAACATGGCTTTTACACCTCAGTCGAATGATGTGTTGTTCTATTATCCTTCTAAACATGTGATATATCTTTAGGCTATAGTGTAAATTGGCTGCTGTAACATATACAGTGGGTGATGTATTGTGTACTCCGTTTCTATTGCTGGAAGTCAAAAATGGGTCTGTTATGGATTGTCTGGTGCATGTACATTAAGCTATATTGCTACATTTTGTTATGATGTAGCCTGTGCAGAATTTATTAAAGGCATAGTTCAGCCAAGAACAAATTATGTCATCATTTATTTATTTATACAAAACATGCATATGGGTCAATGACAGCTATAAGGATTTCCGTCATACCAGTTTCAAAGATAATATCTATTGTAGTTTTTCAAACATTAAGAATGTGGTGTACACATAAATGCAGATTAACAGTGATTTTAGTGTTTTTCATCTATGAATTGGCCATAGCCTTAAAAAATGTCACGTGGTGCGACCTTGATTTATTTTACAATTAATTCATTTCCTTGACATGCTTAACATCTTTAGTATTTCAAGTGTTTAGAAACAAAGTATTTTCATTTCTTTGAGCTTTGGTAAGTAATCATCTCATATTTTTGTTTAATAATTTTGTCTTCTTAAATTAACAAAATAACAAACTTATTTTTCCTGAAAATCGCATACTAATATAAATGTTTTAAAAATACCATTCACTTAAGCATACTGTAACAGATATTCATATTTCAGGCACAAAAAATAGATATATTTTATTTTTAATTTAATAGAATTAATTATTGATAATATTCTTCACACCACATGGTGTGACCAAGTGGTCATTATACATCATTGACCCACATGACACTTCTGTGGAATACGAAATAAGATATTTTGATAAATGTCTGGTTTTGTGTTCTGTTCATACAGTGGAAGGGCCATTGTTCTCTGGGTTACCAACGTTTTTTAAATATTTTTTAAAATAAATTATACAGATTTAGAATGACATGAAGGTGTGGAAATGATGACAGAATTTGAATTTCTGTATTGGTCTTTTTTCTACAATACTCTGTCTTTTGTAATTTCCACCTCTCTTTCTCTCATTCTTTCACCCCATATCAAATATTTTACTTTTAGTTTTTTATCAATCAAACCTGTAGCGATTTACTGGAAACTGGAGCATGTTCTATATATAAAAATACAAGTCATGACATTGGCACATACATGAGTATATCCAATAGACAAAGTATGAGAGAGCCATATCAGCCTGGTGAAAGAAGTATGGCGAGCCCAGCTCTCCTGGAGTGTTTCGGCTTCCACAAGAGGCAGTACACAAAGCCCGGCTCTTTGAGATGCGGACGCTTCATCAAAGCCTTCCAACCAATCCGCTGTCACCCTGAGGCACAGCCCCGCCCAAAGCAATGTATGTGTTTTCTAACATAGCACTTACACAAAGTAGACCTGTTTGTCACTCCAGGTGTGATCAAGCCATGAATTTATCCACATATTTGGAAATTCTTTGGTTGAAAATGTAAACGGTGTTGACAAGCCGTGCTGTTTGCTTGGTTTTCACCTTCAGTCCCGCGTGTGAACGGTCACTCTAAAGGTGAACGGGCGGCGAGGGATACACGCCTGGGTTGTGACAGCGTTTCTATGATGAGCAGCGAGCTGGAGTCAAGCACTTTCATTGACAGCGAGGAGGATGAGAATGCCAGCAGGTCAGCGTTCAAGGATTGACATACTACGCATGTCAAATAACTTTTAAAATAACACACTTTGTTAAATGTTGGTACATCGTCCCTCCCAGACTGAGCAGTTCTACAGGGCAGAGCTCTTCGTTTCAGTTAATGAAGAGACACAAACGCAGGCGCCGGCGACACAAAGTGGCCAAAGTCGACCGGGTGAGACTTGCACATTTGTATGCGGCAGTTCTGTTTGTGTGCAGTTTCTATGTGCCATTTGTAACTCCATCACTTTTGCTCTCACAGTCCTCGTCCTTCAGCAGTATCACAGATTCAACCATGAGCCTCAACATCCTCACGGTGACACTCCACATGGGTAAGATCAACCCGCCACAGACACCACGTACTGTATTAACACAAAGTACATCACAATTCCTCATTTCCTTGTCCTCTTCCTCAGAGAAATATAACTTTCTTGGCATCAGTATAGTGGGCCAGAGTAATGATCGAGGAGATGGTGGCATCTACATCGGTTCTATCATGAAGGGAGGAGCTGTGGCAGCAGATGGAAGGATAGAGCCAGGAGATATGCTGCTGCAGGTCAGTTGATCTTTTTAAAGCTCTTTCATTTGTTCTAATATTTATGACGAAGTGGCACAATTTGATGGAGGTGTTAAAAGAGACACGATCTTTTGCTTGTTCTTAACGCAAAATTGGCCTTACCGGTGATGTCTCCTTTGCGGTTTCTACATCTCTTTAATACACATTGGTAGCTTAAGCTTGTGTTTACATTATTTAAGAATGAATTCTGGCCTCCGACTCGTAGTGATGGTTTCGAGATCCAGGCACTGCTGCCAAACGCCTCCAGCAGCGACTAATCCTGATGGAGTGGCAGATTACAGTAATGGAGGTGGATTTGACTGATTCTTTACAGGGGGGTAACATAGTGTGGCAGACTGATAATCTGAATATTACCATAAGTCTTTTAACTCGGGCTGGTTATTTATATTTCTGTATTTCAGTGTTCACCCCCCTTTGGATCTTTAGCATAAATTGTAGAATTTCTTTACTGTTCGATATGTGTAAATATCTCGCAGGGGCTTGTAAGGGATATTTAGGTCTGATGGTTTGCGTGAGTGAAAGAGTTTGCATGGATGTTAATGGTGGCAAATCTCGATTTGCAGGTAAATGACGTGAACTTTGAAAACATGAGCAATGATGATGCTGTTAGGATCCTCAGAGAGATCGTCTCAAAGAACGGGTAAGAATGAACACGAGAAAAATGTCTGGTTTGGACAAATTTTAGCTCATCAAAGTGCTTGTCTTCAATAGCCCTATCTGTCTCACCGTGGCCAAATGTTGGGACCCTTCCCCTCGCAGCTACTTTACAATACCCAGAGGTCAGTACAGACACGCACACAGATCCTATATTATACTGTATATACAAATACAATCCAAGCACAGCAATATTATTTCTATTTATTTGGATTTTGTTGCCGTGTTTTCCTCAAAGCTGAACCGGTTAGACCCATTGATCCAGCAGCTTGGATTTCTCACACTACTGCACTTACAGGGTCTTACCCACAAAATGGTACAGTCCTCGTATGATAAACAGCATTAACTTTGTTTCAATGCATGACCCTAACCATCATGTTGTCTCTGTGCTCCGCACAGAGTTTGATGATCTCCCTCTCACAGTTGGAAAGACAGACATGGCCACCATTGTCAAGGTGATGCAGCTCCCAGACTCAGGGCTTGAAATACGGGACAGAATGTGGCTGAAGATTACTATTGCTAATGCTGTTATAGGTGAGATGTTTCTTTGCGTTTCTTCCATCTTTAGGTTTCTTCATTAAGTCTTGTCGTTACTGCTGATGATGTGATACAACTGCCTTTTCATGATTAAAATATGAATGGGCAAGATATTCTAGCTAATCATGATCAGTGTTGGGTAAGTTACTCTGAAAAAGTAATTAATTACTAGTTACTAATTACATACTCAATAGTGTAATTAGATTACTGTACAAATTACTCTCTCCAAAAAGTATTTAGTTACTTATTACTAGTTACTAATTACTTTCTATGTCCTATATCAACCTTGATTAGTTAAGTGATTCAAGGATAGGCATGAAAGGGCTCTTTTAATTCATTTAAATGAATAATATTAAACTACATAAAGTACTCTTATTTACTGACCAAAGTATTACAAATGTGAGAATTATACATTAAAGCACAGATTTTAAAGTTAGACTTTGAATTTTGATGTCAATTCCACTATTGCACACACATATATTACACAAAGTATTTAGTTTAATTACATCAAAAGTAACTGTAATTAAATTACAGAAAAAATAAGAGTAATCCCTTACTTTACTTTTTCAAGGGAAAAGTAATTAAATTACTTAGTAACTTACACCCAACACTGATCATGATTTAGTTGTATTTATAATTATGGCTCATGGTTTATTTTTTGTGTGTATGATCGTATCTTGTGCGTTACAGGGGGTGATATAGTGGACTGGCTGTACTCACGGGTCGAAGGATTTAAAGACAGACGGGATGCCAGAAAATACGCCAGCAGCTTGCTGAAGAACGGTTATCTTAGACACACCGTCAACAAAATCACCTTCTCTGAACAGTGCTACTACACTTTTGGAGATCTCTGCCAAAGTACAACACATATTGCTTTCATATTTAGTTTCACATATCGAGTTTCTGTGTCTCTTCAGTTATGTACTTGCTACATTTTTAATGGAATTCATGTATTTGTGCATCTATGCCAACAGTATACCAATATGGCAATAATCATCAGCCTAAATAGTTTATCCTTTCACAGATATGGCTACCCTAAACCTAAATGAAGGTTCCAGTGGTGGTGGTTCAGAGCAGGACACGTTGGCCCCTCTCCCCCCTCCATCCACTAACCCATGGCCCATGGGTTGCCAACCCTTCCCGTACCCACCCTTCTCCACAGCGCCCCCTGGCTTTCCTCCAGGATACATTGACCCCTGCCATAGTTTCCACAGTGGTTGCGCAGGAAGCCAGCACAATGAAGGTAAGTCATTTCGAACCTAATTTACAATAAAATATTTACAAATAAAGGTTCTGAAATGCAGTCTCGGATTAAAACAGTTTTAAAATATATTTGTCCTCAACTAGGTGGGATAATCTGTTGGTTATTATAAATATAAACCCTTTTAGGTTTCTCTCAGTTTCTTTTTCCCTCATTGCTATCATTCTGAATACATTGTATAAATTCATTTACATGTCACATCAGCTCATTTCACGATTCACCCACAGTGCATTTGTCTCATTGTTTTTCACACTTTGTTTTGAACTCGAATACACAAACATGCCAATCCTCATCTTCACTTCTGCTTCACATCATTTCAAACATGCCATGCATTTTTCAGAAATAAGTTGCTCGGTTCAGGAAGAAAACAAATCGGCCTGTGGTACTAAAAAAAGCTTTGAGTATTTGTGCCAACTATGCCTTTTGGGATTGGTTGGAGTGACAAGACATGTTTTGTGAGGTTTTGCATGTTTTGTGTGGTTTGCTGGCTGAAGCATATGAAGCAGTAAAACAAGCAGGTTTTTGACAGAATGATGTCTTTGACAGTAGTAGTCATGAGGGTAAGGGAAACAGCTGGTTTGTTTTAAGTGAATGTGTTTCAGTGTGAAGTGTTTTTGTGTGTTTGTTTTAGCAGGAGATCTGTGGATTAGACAGCATTGTTGATGCCTACCAGACAGTATTGTTAGGGAATATTGCTTCTCTAAAGCAAATATTTATTTTTCTTTATTTTACTCATGTCGTTATTTAAATACATTTTTTATATATATATTTTATTTTAAATGATTTTTCAATTATAAACACAAAACAGATAAACAACACAGTCTCGGACCTCACATACAGGGAATAAGATAAAGGAAAATAAGTAACTAAAAAAAAGGTTAATATAAATATGCATATACATACATAGCTTACATATACATAGGGATAATGAAAATAAATATTTAGTTCAGCCTCCGAAAGTATTGTAGCAAAACAAGCACCACAGAAAAAAAATACAGCTTAAGCCTCTCAGGAGTCGCTAGGGGCTTGTTGGGGCATTTAAATACATTTTTAATTAAAATAATACTTTCATGTATGAATGAATATTCATGTTCCGTGACAGTTAGTTTTGCAGTGATTTTTTTTGTTAAATACAGGCTTTCGTTATATTTCAAATTATATTTGAAATATCTGTATTTAATATCATATAAATTGTCTCATATAAATAATCAATCATAATAACATAATAATAATATCATATAAATCAATCCTATAAATAAATATCTTATATGACCCTATATAAGATTTTATTTCAAATGAGCAGGTAGTTGGTTATGTGGTGCACGGGTTCTCAGACAGACATATGCCTCTGTGTAACTGTGTTGTTTCCTGTCATTTCTGCTGGGCAATGACAGACTGAAGGAGGAGGTTTTCTCAGCGCTGGGGTGTCCGGTAAGGCAGCTTCCCTTTCACCCCCCCCCCTCTTTCTCTTATAGTCATGCCTCCCTCCATGATTGGGTGTTTCTGTCCTGCTGCCTCACCTCGTGTATTTATCAGCATATCCTGGTGGGGAATATAGACATGACAAGTGTGGCGCGTCATATTGGAGGAAATTTGGTCGTTTTTGTGCCCATGTCTATTAACTCCTTTATTTATTGACCATACACTCAAAACATTGAAACATTTAATGGTAAGTCTAACTTGAAACAACATCGGACTACGAAGAAATGTCACATGGAAGCATAGTAGCATTCGAGAATGATTTCACGTCTGAATGTTAATTGATGCAGAACAAAAACTTTATTGTGGAGAGGCGGTAGTGCGTATAAATAAATTAGCAATGGCTAAGTTTGTGACACGGAATGGAAAGAAAACTGGAGATTCAACACCAGCAGACAGTGGACCTCAAGTTTACCATTTTGTTGGGGCGATTGGGGACAGGTGGCGCTCAGAACCCTTCCATACCTTCAAAGTGGGGAATGGCAGAAAAGTTTGAGAAACACTGTGTTAGACTAAGAATATTCAGGAAAAGTTTAGATTACCACTTGGCGTTTGTTTATAAGGGCAGTTTTTACGTTTTGGATGAGCACTTCATCTTTTCCTTTGCATTGTTATTTGGCTTCGGTTTCATGGCGTCCAGGTTTACTTTTGTATTTCATCAGCTTTTTAATTGTCATCTTATCATGTTTTTATTACGATCTTTATAAGATTTTGGCAGGAGGAAATAAATGAAGTCCTCCTGAACAGGTGGTTGTCCTTAAAATCAACATTGACATTAAGTAATATTACAGTGAACTGTACAGTTCCAACAATTTGCAGAATTATTAACTTGCTGATTTCATTTTGTAGTCCACAAGTCTTTTTGTGTTTGGTTGCAAAATGTTTAATACTTTTGACAGCCAATAATTTACAGAAAATAGCCATGTTTGTCATTGTTGCATGTGAACCTGTATTTAGTCTGGGTTGTGTATTTTGTCTTGTGCGGTCTTGAGTTTAATGATGTTATGGATTCTGTACATGTTGGCATAGGCTTAATTTAGCATCTACCAAGTGACAGATGAATTTAGATAAAGATTGACTGGGCATCAAAAGATAACAGAATCCATTTTCAAGATTATTTGCATTCAAGTTCCATTGTTCATGGTGTCAATTTTCCACCTTGTGCTTGAAAACTTGACTTAGATTCTATCATTGTTTTTGAAGTAAAAAACTAAAATTCAAATCATGTAAATATTTAGGCATGGAAAGTATACAAAATGTAATTATGTGTTTGTTGGTTGTTTTCAGTATATGTATGTTATATATTTTTCAGGAAGTCGAAGCAGCAGTTCCAACCCCAGTGTTGGGAGGAGCCAGCGGCTCGTGCCAAGAGAAAAAGACCGCAAGTCGACTGGTAGTGGCGGCAGCGAATCCGAATCAGCCTATCTAGCAAGTGGGAAGCGGTGTGAACGGTCTGGCAGCAAATTGAGTCACCGAAGCCACACACAATCGTCTCACAGCCATGCCCACTCCGGACACAGTCACGCTCATTCCCGGGTCCCCTCCCAACATAGTCGCACATCCTTTTCCTACAGCCATGCTTCCTTTTCCAAATATAGCCACACCTCTTGTGCACTCAGTGAACGGAGCCACGCTTCCTCTTACGGACCACCAGGCCTTCCTCCTCCCTACAACCTGGCCAGAATGACACCTAAGGGAGCTTTCAGCAGTGGACCCCCAGGGGCTCCACCAGTAAGGGAGCTGGGGGCCATACCACCCGAACTTACCGGCAGCCGCCAGTCTTTCCAGCATGCCATGGGCAATCCTTGTGAGTTCTTTGTGGATATAATGTGATCGTCCAAATAGAAGTTCATTGTTTAACCTCATACTGACTCGAGGTGTATTTGAAGATGAAGCCAATGCCATAAAGAATTCATGGTCAGTTTTCACCAGCATCATCACATGTGGCCATAGTCTTTAGCGATTATGGAAATCTTTGGTAAAATAATCAAGTGTTGTGCAAAGGACAATTTCCCATAAAAATCTGAAAGTATGATAATGAAAAGGGAATGACTTTTATTATAGCACCAAACTGTCACAAAATGAACCAAAGGCTACATGCCAGAACATTTACAACGGTCAAACAAGAGTTTGTGAGTAATGTTAGGGACATTACAGGTTTTTGATCTACCAGTATTATCCATTTTTAGCAATAAAGCACACCAGCAGCCACATTTTACTTCTTAAATGGCTCAAAAAGTATATTATTGCTGTAGCACACATTCAAAAAAGTAAAGACAATCAGGTCCAAAAAGGTTAGTCCATTCCAAAGCTTTGCTACTGAGCGCTCTAATATCCAGCAACACAGTCAAAAGTTTCTTCATGTTGTGTTTAGTCCTTTTCACATACATTTATTTAAAACAACTCTTCATTTGATATATTTTAATGATATTTTATGGCGCTTACATTTCATGTGCACTACAAATCTGTCTGTGATGGTAAAGAGCATAGGAAGAATAAATCATTTTTGGACACGTTTCCAATTATTACTTGGTTTGAAACATGGTAGCATGTCAATGTTATATCTCCCTGGGCTATTAAGCACTAGCTAGAAAATATTATTTTCTGAAATAAAAAAGCCCAAAAAAGCTCTGGGCTGCTGGACATCAGGGTAAACATAAGAACCAGCACTTATGTGTGCAACTAATTGGCTCTTGTTGAAAGTTGAAGTGAATTTTATTTTCTTAAGATGTTTTTAAATATTGTCTGTAAATTCTACAGCGTCGTGCCCATTGGATAATGCTGTAGGATGTGATCTCTGGTGCTGGTAACTTGTTAAAGTGTCTCAAAGAAAAATTTAGTTTGTGAAGGAGTTTAATATAACAACTAAGGGTGATTTGTCCATTTTGGATACCTACTGTATGTGGAGTATGTAACAACGTAAATACTGTCCGCTGAAGATGACAGTTCGCTTTGGAAGATTCTGGAAAAAGTGTTGTGTATATAGTTCATTTTTATTGTATATATGAAAACTAGATAATTGTATAAAAGATGTGTACAAAGCTCCTGGCAATGCCTTTTTGTAGTTATGTATAAAATTGGCCTCTGTGTAGGTGTTTGTGTATGAGTTTTCTGTTGAAAGCAGTTTTCTAAAGGTCATTCTGCTCTGTTGTGTTTTTTTGTCCAACCGATTGTCAGTGAAACAGTCTTAAATAAAAACAATCCATTCTGTGAGTGTTTAGTTCTTATTTATGGAGGGGCCCAGCCCTGCAGTGATGTAGGCTAGTAACAGCGAGCATATACAGCGAAAAGGTTGGTTTGAATGTTTATTTGTATTACAGATCACACACAAATGCAATAGTTTGCAGCAAAAAAAAAAAACTACATGAGCTGCAAACTGCTCAATTGTGGAAGATATATGAATATTGGACAGAAAACACTTATGCACATACATGCCACTCGCATGGGCAGTTTTTTGTGGTATAATATGATGTGTGCACATACATGCCACTCGCATGGGCAGTTTTTTGTGGTATAATATGATGTGTGCACATACATGCCACTCGCATGGGCAGTTTTTTGTGGTATAATATGATGTGTACAAACAGATAAAAAGCATTACTTTAAAGGCTTTATCATGTCTTGAGATCAGGTTTTAGTGATGTAAAACAGACACAGAGAGTAACGGTTACCGAAATAAATTGTATAAAATCCAAAACACTCAAAAGACTGTAGTTAAAGCTGATTCAGAGAAAAATTATGCAACTGACTAAATACACATTCACTTAAATGGACTTGAGTGTAAAATAGCTCCCACACAGATAAGCTCAACTCCCAGGAAAAGAGAAATACAATTGTGCGTGTTTCTAGTGGGAACAAGCTGTAAAGTGTGTGGGTGTGCAGGTTAATTCTCTTCAGCTTTAGTGCTGGGTCCATTTGATGCTCTTCAGATCAATGCCCTCCTGGACCATCTCCCATAAGGGACTAATAAGCAAAGAAAACAGGGGAAAAACTCATAAGATTATAAAGTCCAACAGTTTATTATATAGGCCTAAGCAGACCGTCGATTCAAAACAAATGTGGAAAGGAAAAGACACACCTCATCTCCCTTAACCATTTGACCTGCTGGATGCATTTATCTGCTGTGTAGTCTACTTCCTCTTCTGTGGTAAACCTTCCAATTCCAAACCTAAGAAAACATCAGTCATGCATATAACCTAAAACGTGCCAAAAGATGCATTTGGTGCATGAACAGTTTAAATAGAGCTTTTTTTATATTGAACACAGAGATCCTAATCACAGGGAAAAGAAGCCACACGCAACAAACCTAATAGAAGAATGTGCCAAGTCCTCATCTGTTCCTATTGCCCTGAGAACATATGAGGGCTCCAAGGAGGCAGAAGTGCATGCACTGAAAAAAGAACAAAATCAAGTCAGCAGATTAAAAAAAGGTTTTATTTTGTTTTTTAACAACTGACCTTCCAGATGAAAGCGCAACATCTTTCAAGGCCATCAACAGACTCTCTCCCTCGACGTAGGCGAATGATAAATTAATGCATCCTAAAATAACAAAAATTGAGTAAAAAAATAACAATAGATAGCAGATAACTAAATGACATGTGACAAAGCCAGAACTCACCTGGGTATCTCTGATCTGGGTCTCCATTCATTACAACATCAGCAATCTCAGACATGATTTTCTCCACGAAGCGTTTTGCAAGCATGGTCACATGCTTGTGGTCATACTTAAAACAAGGGGAGGGGCAAAAACAGGAAATGAAACAAAAGTGCCTTAGATGTACTGTACACTATAATACCAGTGATCATGCATTTTCATAGCTCTACCGCCATCTCTTGCTGGGCGATCTCACAGGCAGCTCCAAGGCCCACAGCTAGGGGTGTGGGCACAGTCCCTGAACGCAGACCCCTTTCCTGACCCCCTCCATTCTGCAAAGGCTCAATTCGAACTCTTGGCCTTCTCCTCACATACAAAGCCCCAACCCCTTATACAATTCAATATGTATAATTAAAACATATCTTACACACAACGACAAATATACAGAGTGCGCAAAAATGTAAAACACAATACCTTTGGGCCCGTAAATCTTGTGGCCACTGATGGACATCAGATCCACTTTCCAGTCACTAACATTAATGGGAATCTTTCCAACAGCCTGAGCAGCATCAGTGTGGAAAAACACGTTCTTGGATCTACACAGATGACCTGAAATCCAGCACAACAATGGCATGAATGCAGTGAAGCTTCACAACTACAAGCATTGTGAATTCCGCCGATAACAAAGGATAGTACCTATATCTTTGATGGGCTGTTTGATACCGATCTCATTGTTGATAGTCATGACTGACACCAAGCTTGTATCAGGACGAATCATTTCCTCTAGTTGCTAAGGAAGGAAAATAAAAACTTGCTAAGCACTAAAATGAAGAGACAAAGGTACTTTCTACTGTTTGTTTTAAAACATTATTATGTTTGCGTTAGTCACAAGTAGCAGAGGATTTGCACAGTTTATCCATTAGACAGCTTACCTGTAGGTCAATGAGGCCATTGTGTTTCACTGGTAAATAGGTTACATCAAAACCTTCTGCCTCTAAAACACGACAGGAATCCAGAACACACTTGTGTTCAGTCTGTGTGGTAATGATGTGCTTTTTCTTTGCTTTGTAAAACCTGGCCACACCCTAAACAAGAAAAATATAAAAGATATATTTATTTCTGCTCAAAGACTTAAAAATAGTGCTTTGGACATAATGAAAACATTATGGGATATGCCAAATCATGTCTCCAAAATCCTAGCGTCCTACTTTCTCAAAATCCTAATCTTAAAGAGATACTTACTTTGATTGACATATTGTTGGATTCAGTTGCACCACTGGTAAACACAATCTCTCTAGGGTCAGCACCAATAAGAGCTGCTATTTGCTGAAGAGGAAATAAATATTGGCGTTACTGTAAACGGCATAATTGACCTTACCAAAATATTGGCGTTACTGTAAAGTGCATTTTTGACCTTACCAAAATATTATGGTTTTTATTTTATTAAAAATAAACAAATTACTTTTCTTGCTTTTTCCATCGCACTCTCACTTTCCCATCCATAAGCGTGAGTCCTGGAATGTGGGTTGCCATAGTAATTCACTTGATAGGGCAGCATGGCATCCAAAACCCTTGGGTCCTGTGGAGTCATTTGTAAACAACATTGCTTTATCAAAACAATGACAAGTAAACATCTCAAATATGTTTTCATGTACATAATCGATTCAACAGTTTATTAACTAAACTACAAAGCAGATGAGTACCATAGGTGTAGTGGCTTGGAAGTCCATATACAGAGGTCTGAGCTCATCCTTTTCTAGTTCCCTAGATTTGATCACCTCTGCGGAAGAATCGAGATCGCAATATTTATTAGCACAACAGGGTGTAAGTCGTAAAGGTAAATGTCACTTAGAATGAACATAGTCAATATAGAAAAGTCAAGTGTGTGTTTGCATGCTGGTGTGCTAACAAGCATGCTAGCAAATTTGTCCTAGACGTACACGTGCTGAATTTAACTGCGTCACATCGAAGAAATGTAGATTTTTTTTAGAGAATGAGGTTGAATTGCACTCTACCTGTCTGTCTTTTCACAGCGTTGACAGAGTAACTCAGTCGAGGGCTGCAGATGCCATACATGGAGCCCAAAAGTTTCTTCGCTAATGTCGTGTTCATCATCTTTGTGCGGTTACAATGTTCTTAACGCAAACAAAATATAGACAGTCGCTTCATAAAAAAGCTTCGCTCTTAAGTCAATGGATTTTTGAATATACGCTTTAATTAAATTTTTCGAGCAATCTCATGCCAACTAACATCAACGGACAGTGAGATGTAACGTTACTTGCAGTGTCGTCAGCTTTCATAACATTTCGTAACGGGGGTGTGTTTGGCTTTAGGTGACGCTTCGCAGACAGATCGGAGGATGCCATCAAAGTGTCGCGAGAGCAATTAGAAAGCTCAGCTTTCAAACCGTTCTCACGATACTTTGATGTTATACGCAGAAGCCAATATGGTCAAACTGCTTACACCAGACACGCAATAAGGCTCGGAGAGACGCCGCCGTTTCATTGGTTAACTTCGTCCTCGTAGGCGGAACTTTTCATGACGTTTGCTAAATAGATTGGTTGAAAAAATAAATAGGGCCGTTACTTCACCGGAAGTTGAAAATGTGAGTCAGTATTGTTCTGTAATAAGTTACATTACCCTTGGCAAAACCTCCCTAAAGCACACCACAATTATTTTTGACTTAGTAGTAAAAAATAGTAGAATATAGATATGTAGTTTTAAACGGTTTCATGTAATGCGCAAAGCTGTATTAACTATATTGAACTGTGGTAAATTGTCTAGATTTTGGACAACACTATAGTTAATATAGAATTACGCTATAGTATAATTTCTACATTATAATACAATATATGTGACCCTGGACAACAAAACCAGTCTTATGTGTCAATTTTTCGAAATTGAGATTTTTACATAATCTGTAAAATGAATAAATAAGCTTTCTATTGATGTATGAGTTGTTAGAATAGGACAATATCTGGGCGAGATACAACCGTTTAAAACTCAGGAATCTGAGAGTGCAAAAAAATCAAAATATTGAGAAAATTGCCTTTGAAGTTGTTAATCAGGGGCACTGTGGCAGACCATCCACTCACAAAAATAAAGTTTTTATATATTTAAGGTAAGAAATTTACAAAATATCTTCATGGAACATGATCTTTACTTAATATCCTAATGATTTTTGGCATAAAAGAAAAATCGATCATTTTGACCCATACAATGTATTTTTGGCTTTTACTAAAAACGTTCCCGTGCTACTTAAGACTGGTTTTGTGATCCAGGGTCACATATTAGTTTACTGTAGTAAATACTAGTGAGTGATGTCACAATATACCGGTATTTTCAAAACACGTGATTTTAAATATAACCACGATTATCAATACTGTGTTGAATTGTACACATACTATAGCACCAGTTAAAACTTTGCCTTTAGTGCCAAAATGATTCAATTACAGACTCTCTCTGCCTAACTTTACATGTCTATTTTGAGCAAATATAAGACAAAACACAAAGGCAAAGATGAATTTGACTGATAGTATCATTTATCATCATGACGTGAAACAAAACAAAAGTTTTCGTTCTAAAATATAACATACCATTTCTTACCCGCCTAGAGTATTTTGATCTGGGGTGAGATTTGCCATAAAATGACCAAATCCAGCGAAAGCTGCGCCTTCACAGCTTGATACGTGACAGTAATCAAAACATTCGACGATGAAATCATTGATCTGTAAAGAATTAGATTGCTCTTGACGTCCTAATATTAAACCGCTTAACGAGGAAAAAAAAGAACTATCTAAAGATTCTCCTTGTACGTTCTTTAAACGCAAACATTGTATAATAAATTAAATTGTTGTTTGTGTGCAATGGTGAATTTGATATATCTTATATAGCCAATACAAGCAACATGAACACAGGACGTACACATTGACATATCAATATAATAAGGGTAATTAAAAGTATTTTTGGCTTTATTTGAAATTAACTTTCAACACGGACTTTACAAAATCAAAACTTGATTAGAAAAACAAGATGCTGCTATACCCTTAAGGTCTCTGAATGAACAAAATATATTTGTCAGCCATTTAGTTCCCACAGCTCACAGAGCCAAAAACCTGAATATGTTGATGTTGGATCATTTGGAGGGTTTCAATTCATTCAATACTTTTCTTGCATGGCTAATTGTATAATTCCTCAAAGTGGGAAACATGCCAATCAGATCTATCACAAAGACAACATATGTGAAAAGCAAAAAGGAACAATAAAAGATCAAGAGACAAATTTCAATAAGTAAGCTGTACATAGGAAACTTTTTAAACCACAGACCTTCTTTTAAATGTCCAAGACCAGTAAGGACACTATGCAAATTAATCTTTAAACCTTACTAATTTTGTAACCAACTTAACTGTGCCACAGCCTGCAGAACTGTTATTGTTGTCCAAAAGTTAAAAAGAGAACGGCTGAAAAAAGTCTTCTGAGGGTGAATGATCACCGGCGACTGGGCATGAGAAGTTGTGTGGCTTGCACTGACTCTGGGAAAAGATTGTGGTATGTAGGAAGAGGGACATAAGCTGCTGTGATCATTTTACCTGTAAAGATAAAGAGAATATAAAAACTCAAGAAGAAATCACATTTTAATACACCAGAATAGTGGGTTAAAGACAAATGATTTGGACAGGTCACAAGTAAAACTCATATCAAATGTTAAACTGAAATGAAATCAGAATTGAGGATTACCGCCAAACCAGCGTCCATGCAAAGCACTAACTGCAGCCATGGCAGCAGGAATGCTGGGACACTTCACATAGACGTTACCCTGACATGAGGCACAAAATCTGTGTTATTAGTTTATATGATTTAAAATGAATAAATTCCACATTCAATATGGCAACATGTATCTAGGTGAAACATACCTCAGCAGATTTCTTGTCCACGTATATATGTATGACTCCACCATGTTTGTTACACTCTTCAATCACATCATCCTGAATTTCAATTTCCCAACCATGTTCATTTTCTCTGTAAAAAAAAGGGAAAAGAAAATCAATTAAAATATTCCCTATTTTGAAAGTTTACTTTCCAAAAGGAATGCGTTTTCAGACACTTACGAATTTGGATTGAACATGTTGGAGAGCTGGAAGCAGTGTGTAGCAATTGGTTGAGATGGCAGATTCAAAGCTTGGTTTGTGGGCACGTTAATGTTAAAACTCAACCCAGGGTTCATAGCAGCTAAACAAAACAAAAAATATGGTCTTAATAACAAACAACCAAAATCAATAAACCAAGTGCAGATCATATAAAGAAGTTTATTAAATTCAAAGCCAAGAAACTGACCAGTAGCTGCAGCCATGGCTACCATGGAGCCACTCATCTGAAGAGCCTGCTGTGCAGCAGGTGGAATTTGAAGACCAGTACCTTATAACATAACATAACACAAATTAAAATTAAGTTTAGATTTTTAGTTTGTTTTTATGCATATAAAAATCAGGAAATCTTTAGCGGTTAATGTGGCTAATAGAAATAAAGCCTTACCCTCAGCCAGTCTGGCCATGAGTTGAAGTCTTCCTGTAGTTCCCAGATCAATTCCAGTCCTCTCCAGCTCATCATTGTCCAAGAAGGAGCTGGCAGTTGAAGCATCAGTGCGCTCTGTCACATGTCCTACTTTCATCGGCCTGCCAGCCAGCTCAAAGCCATTTAGCTGTTCCAGAGCTTTCTTAGCACATTCAGCATCAGCAAACTAGAGAAACGGAAAAGAAAATAAGCTCAAGCTAATGCAGAAATAAATGTCTCTGGCATCTTTATTCCAGAAACTTTGTACCTTATGTCTGTAGCAAAGTTAACAAACAGAAGCAGAAACTTACAGTGATAAAGCCATATCCTTTGGATCTTCCAGTTTCACTGTCCATCATGAGTTGAATACTATCAATCTGTATTGTAAAAAAGATCACAATCAGTAAGTTTATTAAAGCCAAGATAAAATTACGTAGAAAATCATCAAATAATGGCACCACCTACCCTTCCGAATGGTTCAAAGATGCCTCTAAGCATGTCCTCTGTAATGTTAAAATGCAATGAGCCGACATACAGCCTCATGGGTCCAGAATTTCCTTTCTGCAAGTTGTTGGCCAATGCAGCTGCTCTGTTCTTTTCAGCCTGTTCATCATAATACACATACACTCACCCATTAGGAGTTGTTCACATAAAAAAAATAAAGTTAAGGTTTTCACATTTTATGAGTGATCTTATGTATTACCTGTGAAGCCTGGACAATGATTGGTACTCCAAGAAGTCTTTGCCCAGACAGGCCAATTGCCAAAGGTACTGAGGTGGAATCCACAAACTCAATGTAAGCAATACCCTTGGATCTTCTGGAGTTTCTATCAGAGATGATTCGTACATCTCTCACCTTCAAAAAAATAAAGAAAGGAATTGGGATGCATTCATGTCTTCTACGGTGTTGCATTACAAAACAAGAGATGCACAAATAATTAAAATCTCAGAAAAACAAGGAAATGTGCAGACACAGACTTTTCCCACAGCAGAAAAGAATTCCTCCAGGTCTCGTGGTCGGATTCTGGCTGCCAGCTGCATGCAGAACACTGTGCGCGCATCTCTCTCCTCGGGCGTGAGGTTATCAATGGGCAGTCTGTTGGCAAAACACAACAAACCATAAATAACTTAAATCAGTGAAGAATACAGTGTGGTCCTCGAGATCGAAACAAACTTACCTCACAGGGCTTTTGTCTTTTTTGAAAGGACTGCGGCTTCTAGACCTTTTACGGCTGCGAGAAAGAAATTGTGTGAGTGCTTCAGCAAAGAATTTCCACTTCTGACTCATAGACAAAATAAGCAATCACCCACACACAACAAAAATAATGTAATAGATACCTTAGTTTGATGGCAGGTGGTGGGCCAGTCTTCCCCCTGGGACCACCGTTAAATTTCTGGCCAGAACTGTAATTTAAAAACAAGGTTTTAATCTCAGCAGCTACAAACATCGCTTCAGAGAGGTGGGGCAAAGAGGAGATACAAACATGCACGGTATGTGGAAAATACAGCGTTTTTGAACCTTAAATCATGTATACACATTGCATTACATCTAAAACATACGATAATATTCGTTTTAGCCCTGTCATATCACCCCTTTAAATATATAGTGTAACCTAATGTTGTATACATTACAACAAAGCCTCAGCGATTACAACTAAGACGACAGCTAATTTCTCTAAATACTTAAATGCTTTGAGACAATTTCACACTCATCAACAACTGTGAAAACCTTTTAGTTCAAAAAGGCATGGTTACTAGAGAAAGACACATGTAAGGAATACTATCTGTGTGGACACCTTAACGCCACCTGACACAAGGACTAAAATCCCAACCAGAAGACAGCTAACGTACAATGGAGCTCTGTAACGACCACCACGCTCCCTGCTCCTGGAACGGCGCCTCTCCTTGCTGCGGCTGCGTTTGCGTTCCTTACTGCGGCTCCGTCTGCGATCATGGCTCTTCTTACGGTCACGACTCTTGCTTCTTTTCCTCTCCCGACTCTTGCTTCTGCTGCGACTCTTGCTCTTCTTTTTCCTTACAAATCAATAAATAGTAAGTTACTGAGATTTGCAAAATAACAATAAAAACTATTTAAGCGTAGATAAGAATAGCATACAATCAGAAATACCGAACTTAAATGGTTATCTATAGGGCAAACTATTCCATCACAATTCATTCTAAACCCCAAAGAACTTACTTCTTGCTCCGCTCCTCGTGGCCATTGGTACTTAAGGACTTGTTGTCATCCTAAGCAGGGTCGATAGAAGACAGCATGAGGAGGACGGCGAAACATTTCAAGTCGTAAGGATAAAGAGGGGATGGGAACAAAAAAGAATATAATATGATCATTAAATATGAGTTCATTACAGAGTTTGTGTGGGAGGACGACAAATACAAGAGAGGGGACCTTTAGAAAGAAACCAACCAGATGGCTGCCAATGTCGTTCTTCCTTACTAGTGTTTGTATTACATGTGTAATACGGCCAAAAGGTCAAGAGCTAGTGCTATGCGGGATATGTAAAAAAAAAGCATTTTTAGAGACTTCATTCATTCATTAAGCAGCCCAATAGGTTCAGTACCAAGGCTATCTGAGCCTATGACCCAAAGTGGCAACGCTAGCAGCCAGCCACTAAACGAGCTCCAGTGGTGGATGCCATTCCAGTGATCTTCACCCCATTTGCCTTCGTGGATTGAAAGAGCTCGATGCCACCTCAGTCACACATCTCGCCCTGAAGCAAACAGGGATTCACACGGCTTAGTAATAGCGACTCCCACAAACCATCTAAAGTAGAGTTGCTCTTTAAATGCACCTAGTAAGCAGCATCTATTTAAAAGTGGCTACATTGTTTACATCATCATATATTTTACGGTGCTTAGCGCTATGTCAGTATATGCTGAACCCCACCATTTCCTCATTTCCTAGAATTAGTCATTTACAAATATCTTTATGTTAGCAGCATGCACATTCTTATAGTTCCTCTAAAATAGTCACATACATTTGCCAATGCTATCATTTTAAAAGTTTATTATTTTACACGTTTTACCAAAGCGGTGTATAAGGGTATAAGCAAACTCTGTGGATTTGCTTGGGAATGTGAACTTTAAGATGTCTGCACTGTGGATTGATATTTTAGGTATTTCAGTGGGTGCCTGCAATACATTTCTGCAGTAAAAGACATGCAACCTAGTCTCACCTAATTTGTACGTTTGTAATAACAATACATAGGGAACTAAAATACCATGCATAGAACAACAAGAATTTAGTCTCTACAGAGTTCATACCAGCTTTTTTATGCACCCATTGCATTTAATCTGGCGGTACCTAAATCATTCTGCCTACGCATTTCAACCAAGGGTACCACAGTACATCAATATATTGGGCAATTACTACCTTCATTTTTTTGACAGTTCACACTGGAATTCATGGGAGTAGAGGTGAGATATAGGCAAGTCTACAAAAAGAGATAGATGGGCAATTTATTCATTGAAACCACTATGACAGAAACATTCAAGTTATTGAACTCACAATAAAGACTTCGAGAAAACAAGTCTGGTTAGCAGTTTCAATTGAAAGCTATTCACATTCCTGTGCGAGTTAACTTACTTGCACAAACACCCACCTTTTTATAAGGAGCCTCTAACATTGCTTCGATGTCCAAGTCATCGGCCATGTTGTTGATCTGCAGGCGAGGAACAGTATATCAATACAGTTTTTAGTAAACAACAAACTTTAGCATAAAGTTCGTAGCCTTAATAATCATATCGATGTTTATCTAAACCGGATGCTAAAAATAAAGCTAACTAAACTCGGCTCGTGTATTTCGGTCTGTATTTGCGACATGCGTAACTGAACGGGGTCATGAATTCGCACGTTGAACTTAAGCTTCCTGGCTAACGTTAACTCTCTAACGTTACTTCGCTCACGTTGGCAAACACTCGTTTTTTACCTCAATTTTAAGTTTTAGACCGTTGAAAAACATAACGTCATCTTATGTGTCCATTTAGATTGTACTTCTCCAGATATTTATTATTTTCACTTCAAGTTTTTACGCTTGCTTTGTTAGCATTGTGGCTAAATAGCTACAGTAACGTTAGCGTCTTGACAAACAAATTGCAATTAGCTTAACAGAAAACAAATACTTTCAAACTTGGTAACAATAATAATATGAAATACATCTAAATATAACACGTAATTGATTGATTACCAACGGTTACGTTTTTATTATAAATACGACCAGAAGTACGGTTATTGGCCTGTTCCGTCTTACCTCAGACACTGCGGCCTAGAGAAATACACAGTCCTGATTCCTCAAACGACAGATAAAACCCAGATGTACGATCCGCTTCTTAATCAAGTATAACCTTGAGCAATTAATATGACGCCAAAAACTAAAATATTTATATTTGGCCTCAAATTTAATCGTTTTAGCTGATACCAAAAACAAGGTCTACGCCACGGTTGCGAACGACAGACTGGCTGGCTGGCGGCAAATAGCAACTGCGCGTGCACGTCACCTTAATGTTGCATAACAGAAGATGGGCTTGACCGTCCACCAGAGGGAACTGTTGTTGTTGTAAAACATTACAACGGAATTGTAAATTGAATTAAGCCTTAGTGACAAATTTAACGAGGAGAGTTAGCAATACGTTTCACAACAGAATATTGAAATCGAAAAAAAGTCAGGTATAAATGGGTGTCAACATGAACGCAAATATATTTTGTACCTCCAAGACAACACAACACTGATTGAATCCGACAGCACTAAAATGTATAATGACAAATGCAAACAAGCAACACAACAGCATCTATTTCTCATCTTTTTGATAAGTAAAAATGACTCCACGTTTTTGGTTAAATCTCATTTTTCCATTGACTCTTGCCACAGCTTGCTTGATGTTCTGCTGGCTGCCAACTTTCCGTAATTAAATGTCTCTCCTGGTGCTCACACTGCACAGCCAAATGTAAATCTCTCTAGAGACTTTACACTGTATGAACATGACACACATCTGGAGGATGCCAGATTCCTGACACATTACAAAAACCAGCCAGTGCAACCAATTCAAGACTATCCATCTTGTGCACTGCCACCAGCTTGGCATTATTCACTTTTTCCACTCTCTCTCTCTCTCTCTCTCTCTCTCTCTCTCTCTCTCTCTCTCTCTCTCTCTCTCTCTCTCTCTCTCTCTCTCTCTCTCTCTCTCTCTCTCTCTCTCTCTCTCTCTCTCTATATCTCATTGTTAATTTTTACTGCATGGCTCTGGTGACTGAGTCTTCTTTAATCTCATGTCAGATTCTTAATACACAGTTATTTTTGGTAAACTGTCTTCCACTTGTGAAAAGAAGAAGTGCATGTGTTTTAACCACAAATGTACCTGCTGGGCATGAGATGAAGAAGTTAATTGTACTTGTGCAACAGCTTGTGAGATGAATCATAGTTCAAAGCTGTTCAGAAAACAGCACATGTGAACTCGAGACAGCATAAAATGCTGGTTGATTTAAACATTGTTTGAACATTGAACTACGTGTATAAATGTATGAGTAAAAATTTAAATTTCACGCATTGAAAAAAGGACGTTTGTTTGTTTGCGTGTGTAAGCTGTATTAGCTGGGGGAAAGGTTGAGTGGAGCATTCTTTCCATTACCCAGACCAAATCAATGCACAGAGCTCCCAGCCAACAAATCCCCAACCGCATCCCCCCCACCCCATGGTGACAAGGAAGGGGAAAGTGGAAAGAGCTGACCCATGGCGAAGCACACTGGCCGGCCTAATTGCATCACCGACCTATCACTTCTTTTGGTGATAAATGCTGGTTGTGCCAGGGCATGTGCCAGAAAAAAATACACACTCAACCACACAGACAAGGAGGCAGCATATGTCTATTGCATTTACAGTATGTCAAATTAAACAACAGTTCTGATTCTGTAATTTGATTGGTTGAGGGCGCCCATGTTTAGTGTGTGACAGACTATTGTTATGGTTGGCATTGGATTAGACACCACAATGGCAGATGGGAGACAGGTGTGTGGTTGATGATGGGCCATGCATGGATCTGGGCATCCCAAAGTCTGGTGGATAAAAGTGAAAATAGCAGAATTACAATGCAGGCTATTGGAATTTTTGCCTGGCTAAACAGATTTTAAACAATCAAAGAATGTTTTCTTTGACCCAATGCCACCCAGATCAAACACTACTCCAAACTTTTTTCTCTTATCCTGAATTCATTAGTGCAGGGGTCAAGAAGCTACTATAAATACAGAATAAATACAGAGTAATGGAGCAAAATAGTCTAATTTGCAACAGATTAGTTGACATTCTGTGCTGGAAAAAAGTCTTAACAGTTTTACAGATGTGAAATACTAATACACTTAGTACATTTGGATTTTTTTTGCATTTTAAGGACATAAAGATTATAAGATATTACAAAGAGGCATTATACACAAACACAAAACACACTGAAACAGAAGACAAAGGACAAGTAATTATTTTCAGTCTTCATTGGTTGTACATTATTTATTCTTTAGTGCTTTGGCCAAGCACTTACAGCTGTCATCAAACTCTGTTCCTGCACCACAGTGTTCTGAGAAAGTATTTCCTCTTGCACGCAGTTGTAAAATTTGTTTGTTTCCATTAAAGAAGCCAGTTGTGGTTCTGGTGGTTGTCTGATTGGGTTTGGAGGTGGTGGTTGGAGGCAGTGGAGAAAATTCTATATATTTGCATTAGTTTTGATGCAGTTTTAGATTAGTTATTCAGATAATCGGAAGATAATTTAAAGATAAAATTTATCAAAATTTTCTTGTGAATCCAGCCTTGTTTACAGTGTCACTGCTGAAACTTTTTTGGTTAAGTACAAAATCCTGTTGTGATAAATTAAATGTTATACACACAATATTGGCCCAAACCTAACTTCCAGTACACGCCCGGAAAGAAAGTCTCTGCAGATTATTTCTGAAAACAAGCAAAAGAAATTACATTAGCTAGCAAGTTAAAAGTATGTCCAGTATTATTTTGTGTTACCAGTAGAACCGTAACATGGCTAAATTTAAATGCGACAAAGTTATGCAACCTAATCAACAAATAGTTTATTTTTAAAAATTAACAAAACAATTACTATACAATAAAATGTTACTGTAAATGAATATTAATATAAATTGATAAAAAAAATTATATTGTTGCACTAGCCAGACTGATTAACAAACACAGAAAGGAAGTTAGGTGAACGAAAGAAGCAAGGTGCGTGCATCCGATGAAACGGTCTGTAAAGCTTATTAATAAATAGTACACTAAATTTGAAGATCAAAGCAGTGTAAATGGAATTTGCATTGCATCTCATGTCTGCATGTTTAATATGGATAATCAATGTGCCTTTCATTAGTTAGCTGTAATGCTTTTAGGTTTGAAGCAGCAAGAGCGTCCTCTGAAATTATGAGCATTTAAGAGAAATAATCTGATTAATAGAAAAAACCCTTGCATCATAAATTGCTCCTAAAGCTTTAAAACAACATAAACTTCTTGTTAAGCAAATATTTTAGAATGGTCAATGATAACACATCACTGAACTCGCTTATTTAGCTAAAAGAAAGACTAAACTGAAATGAACTGAAAAGTTAAGAAAAGCAAAAAAAAGTTTAAGAAGATTAAAAAACACTAAAAGTCATGTAATTATATTTGTTTTCATGCAATGCAAAGCATAATAAACTATTGTTACATATTTCAGAGTCATTTATTATTTTACAAACATTGGACATTACATATTTACAAACATACAACACTGAGTTGTACAAAAACATATCTCCAGTGCCAAAAAAGTAGACAAAAATACATTTAGAAAGAAATAGTCTGTAAACCATTATTTTTGTTGTTGCAATAGGTTCCTGGGAAAATATCTGACACCTTAATAATGTTATAGTTTACTGACCCACTATCTATTTTCATATAATCTGAAAATACACTCTCAATATTCACATGCTCTTTGTAAATGAAGACTGACATGTTCGTGTTTTTTGCTTTATTAGAATAAACGTGTCTCTCCTTTTCTAATGGGCTGTGCCTTTCTCAAAGCAAATGTCTTTGAGTGTACAAAGTACTTTTTCTTTAGAAATAAAGAAAGGTCAAATAAAATTCTTTAAGAAACACTGTACAACCAACACTGAATATTAAATATTGCTTGTTTATTTTTTTTCCCTGTTTAGTCTGATAAGGCAAACATTATTGAAATGTTCATTGAAAGTCCACTTAATTGGTGATATACAGCAAATAAACCTTTGGTTTAATTCAAACACCTACTATAACAAAAAGCAAAACTTCAGTCTTTAGGGTGGTTAAAATTCTATTTGGTCACATGTTGACATCGATGAATAAATAAAAATGTCTTAATGTTTGAATTAAAATAGTGGATGAATTTTACAGACAAACTCTCTTTGCCTTAATCATAAGCCATAACGCAACAGATGATCCAAAGTTCAAAAAATGAGAGTGGACACAACTTGTGCACTTGTGGATTCACAGCACTGCGAGGTCATGGCAGGATTTGGAGCGGACCTTCAGGGCCATCTTCTTGTTGTTCTTCGCCACAAGCCGATCCAGGAAGCGTCTGGCCTTTTTGGTGATGCTCTCTTTTCGCTTGTAGATGGAACGCCGGCGTTCGTTCATCTCTTTGCTGTCTCGCCTCAGTCGAATCTGCCTCACGATGCCCTCGAAGAGCTCGTGAACGTTGTGGTGGAGGGAGGCAGAGGTTTCGATGAACTTGCAGTCGAACATCACCGCGCAAGCCCGACCCTCTGCCATGGAAGATCAGGATTGTGTGAAACCATCGCCTGACCCCACAACACTAGCTTTACACAACATCATCACGCTATGATGCAAGTGTGCGAACGATAAGCATCACAGCTGTGCACTCACCTTCCACCGCCACCTCTCGAGAGCGTACTAAGTCACTTTTGTTTCCCACGAGGATGATGGGAATGTTTTCAGCTTGCCGGATGCGACGCAACTGGATTCGCAACTCTGAGGCGCTCTCGAAGCTGCTGCGGTCTGTGATGGAGTAAACAATGATGTAAGCGTTGCCCACCTGCATGCAGTAATCTTGCACCCAATTCTCATCTTCTTCCTAGAGAGTTCAAACAAGGGTTAAACACTGTAAGCGTACACATGCATATGAAGAATGAATATCAGAAAAATACTCTGTAACAGAAATAGTTATCTTTGTAAACTGTTCCAAACAAAGCCTAGATGCCAGACAGACGTCACAGAGAGAAGTCGTCAATAGTGGTGTAATTAAGGCCCAGAGCGATCAGTGTACTTGGCTGCGTGGTTAACAGCAGGGGCCAGCGGTATGTTGTTCGCTCACTACGGGGCATCACTTGTTGTCAATGGAGTTTAGCCACTGGCACCGAGTGGCCATGTTTTTCCACAGCGGCATGCAAAAGGGCATTGCAGCCCTGCAGGTGGGACTTGTGACTGCAGCTCTGAGTATAGACAGACTGGCAAACACATGCAATCCCCTGCAGACCAAATGCTTTCAAATTTTTTTAGAACTTTTCACTGTAGTTTACTAATAAGCTTATACAGCAACCTGCAGACTTACAGTACAAGGTATGATATGTTGATGTGTGATAATTCCATACCTGTTTTTCTGTTTCCCAAGTGTCCATTACAACTAGGGTGGTCTCCTCCCCATCCACTGTGAGGGTTCTCTCATATGTGTCCTCTATAGAAACACAAAAATCATTTATCAGTCAGTTTGGGCTGTGTATCTTAACCATAGTGAGACTCAATACCCTTCATTAGATTCTAGATTTGTGCCAGTTTTAGTTTTAGTCATAATGGACTAAAGAATTGTAGAAAGCTATCTATCTGGTATCTTATATATGAGTGTCATGCACACAAATTACAATTTACTCGGCTTTTGCCTTTAATAGGAATGGAATTTGACAGTGTGTTAACAAATAAGGATGTATTTGTTAACATCATGAACTTAAAATAAGCAATGTAGTTTTTCAGTATTTATTAATCCTTCTTATTTTTTTATGGCAATACAATTGCTCATGTTAATTCATTGTGAAATTTTTCTTGTTTTAAGAATGTATTAGTATATGTTGAAAGTAGCATGAACTAACATTAGTGTTTTTGTAAAGTGTTATGATATTTTTTTATTAATAATTAATGTGATTCAGTTTTACAAAGCAAAATGTGTTACGGTTACGGATTATAACTTGTACTTCGCACTGATCCAACAAACACCAACATTCTAAATTCTCATTCACATTGATCCAACAAATGTCCAAAATATAATTTTGACATCCAAAATAGGAAAAAGTATCTCAGACCTTTCACAGCAGCATTGCCGAGAAAGGATAAGAACAAAAAATCATTATGCTGCCATTACTGTGTTTATCAGTGATGAACTTGAACAGAGTTAAAGTATGTTTTTATAATCATTCATGTGAAAATTGAATGTGGAGCAGAACCACAGAAAAAGCATGAAATCGTGTCTACTTCAAACTGATTATGTGTAGCCAGCTTGACAAGAAAGATAAAACACTTTGCTTTGGAGTAAAACAGGCCTTAATTTTTCCACTTTCTGTTACTTTTCACTTAAAGACACACTTGACTATGACTTAAACATGTGAACACACCATAAAGAATAACAGTGTCCTTAATCAACTTCAGCGTCTCTAAAACTTGTCACTTAACATGACACTTAACATCGAAATGTTAAGGTCAAACCTACAATATAATCCAGATATGGACTAAAGGCTTTCCTGGAACGTTAAGAGGTGTTCTGCCTGGTCAATGCACATTTCAAAATGAAAATGAAAAGTATTTCCTGTCTTCAGTCTTGCTTTCATTTCATTCCTGAATAAGCAAGGAGATCACCTGCATAAAAAATTACCCCCTAGCAACAACTACAAAAAAGCCAGTTGTTACTTTGTGCACTTTTTGAAGTCCAAGTCATGCAAATTAATGCATCAAGAAGCATACAAAAACAAACTGGCTTGGATTTATTTATATGCAAACAGAAGTGTAGCATACTAATATCCACTGGTAAAGGAGTCAATAAACAGACATCAGCTTGTCAATGACATGATTATTTACAGCATGATGTTCTGCACAGGTCAAAGCGAAAACAGAAAAAAAAAAACAAGTAGGTCAATAGTTCTCCACTTACAGATGTAAAACGACAGTTTTCATGAAGGCATTTTGCATAACTGACCTATTAGGAAGCATTATAAAGACATTACAACAGTATTTAAAAACAACATATATGTGTACATATGTATGTGTATATAGTGAAGTAAAGCTTTGTTTTACCACCCCAATAAAGCTAATTAATGGTTAGAAAATGCAGATCTCTGATGGCAGCATTCATAAAGGATTGTCTCGCACCCTCAGTACACTAAAAGATGAAGTGGACTGGACAGATGGGACATCTAACACCATAGTGATGATTATAAAATCTGTCAGATGCTCATTTACATATAGCAGCAAAATAATCTAGACATGATTTTACGGAATATAAATACAACACTGACAACCTCAAAAAGCAGTGTATGCAAACATAAACGACCACAACACTCTAGACAACGGTTGGTACACAAATCAATGTACTGTGTGTACTGTTTGCACTGACTGATGTATTAATCAATACTGTCATACAATTAATGTTTCAGAATCAATCATGTCACATGCCAATTTATCGATCAGGCAGACCTAACAGTTTAGCCAAGGTTATATGAGGTTCTGGAATGCCATAAGATTTTACAGTAGAGAGGCTACATATAGAATCAATAACACAATATTAAGTTGCCAATTTGTTAAGACACATATTTGTAATCTACTGATTTGATATGTGGGCATCATATTTTTAAAAACATAAAACAATAATCCTAAAAAGCAATATTAACATTCATTGGAACTTAATACCTCCAATGTGCTTGTGAGCATCCTTCTCCTGTATTCCAGCGAAGATGTTGATGAGGCTTGACTTCCCCACACCGTGATCCCCCAACAAAACCACACGATAAAGACAATCTGATCCAGAGCTGTCAGACTCCGAGTCTGAAGACCAGTTGGCCCTTGAGTGGAAGCTCTTGTCTCCGGAGTGGTATGAGGCTGACTGGGCGAGCGGAGGGTGGTACGGGTCAGACGAGGAGTCTCTATCTCCCCGGGTCGCCTGACGGGAAGAGGGGATGGGAGTACTTGCTCTTCTTCTTAGGGGTTCCTTCCGCTCTTTCTGTGTGTTGAGCGTCATCTTATATACATTTGTATGCCTATTACAAAAGTGACATAGTTAGGATTGACAAACAAACAAACAAAAAGCTCATTTTGTCGTAATTAAAGGAGTATTTCACCCAAAAATGAAAATTCTTTCATAATTTACTCACCCTCATGTATGACTTTCTTTTGCAGAACACATAAGAATATGTTCTAAACACTGTTAACTAAACAACATCGGATCCTATTGATATTCTATTGTATGGCACAAAACCACTGAGACATTTCTCAAAATATTTCTAGAAATAGGTTTGGAATGACATGATGGTGACCAAATGATGACAATATTTTTATTTTGGGGGGAACTTTCTCTTCAACCAGCACATAAACCTTTAGTCACTATTCATCACACGTACATGGCACATTAGGGCTAGTTGTCACACAGAAAAGTTGTCACAAGGGCAGTATCTTAACTCAAATGTGTACAAATGTTTGTTTTCTCTAGCAGTCGTTTTGTTAGTAGGGTCATTTCAAATATCATCACATTTTTGCAGTAGCAAATTGTTGAAATTGTTTCATTTTGCTGCTTCGTGACAGATTTCAATGCTTCTTAAAGTAATCAAATAGTCTTTTATTAAACATGACAGTGAACTGTATCTTTTCGCAATAAATGTGGAAATGTAAAATTGTAGTAAAAAACGACAACAGAGAAAAAGTTAGTTAAGTAAACCCCACCCCATATGCATGCATTTTAATAAATAAAACTAAGCAACTTAACAAATTAGACAGATTCTAACAAAAGCACTTTTGCAATGTACTCACAACCATGCCCGTCAACGACTGCTTTCCACTTATAGCAGCTTATTCTCCAATGTACCGATCACATCAAATGAACCGTAACTGCAGGAATCAATCAGTTAGCGCGCAGTACAGGTTGATGTACAGACCGTGCAGAAACGCTACACCGCTGCAGTCATAGCAACAGCCTACTGACTTCCACAACGCATTTAAATATTCACGAGCGGAATCAAGGGTTTCTCTCATCTCGCGCGCTGTCACAAACTCGCGCTCCAGACCACGGACATCCATCGTGCGCAATGACACGCAGTCGCGCGCTGGCATCGCTGAGTTCACATCTCGTCTACTCACCTTTATCTCCACACAGGGGCTTCTCATTTCATCTCTACACTTCCTCAACCCCCTGATCTCATTCGGTGTGAAGTTGCATGTGTCTTTGTCATCAAACACAGGGGGACTCCCGTTGCCAGCTCAGCCTGAGTAATGTATGTTTACAATACGCACATAATCCATAAACACTGCTCAACGAACGGGCCCCTAGTTGTAAGTCTCGTGGGTCCTCGGTGAGCGTCTTTCAACATCATCCAGGGCCACGAAAAGTTGTCTCTTTTTAGCACCGTCCCACTCCAACAACATGACGTAGATCTTCTGTCATTTCCTGCTTAAACTGAGCTTGAATGTCATATTTTATCAGACGCTTCTCATTAGTCACGTTTCCTTGATGTGAAACTTCTGTTGAACGCGTATTGTTTTAATGGCATCACCGGAAAGTCACGCAAACCACAAGAGACCGAATTCTGAGCCAGTACTTGGATCGCTGTTTTGTGTATTTTTTATTCAGGGAGAAACTTCCAAAGTTGTTTCTTTACTTTGTGCTTACGCAATTTTCTAATGAACGCTGTCATTTTATTTAATCCATTATTTAATTTGATCCAGGTTTGTTTTCATTTCTAAAATTAAAATAAGATTTATTTATTGAAGAAAAGTCCTGGCTATGCAAGGTAATAAAGATCCAGAAAGAAATTGAGTAAATAAGCTTTATTCCTTGCCTTGATCTTGCAGTTTTAGCAGGATTTTTTTTATTCTCTGAGGCTTTTCTGAACCTTTTCCAAAGGAAACAACAGAAGTAATCAAACCCGTCGCCAGTACACTGGGGTGCTGAAATCCATAAGTGTTTACAGAGCAAAGCCTCGTTCCCACACATTGGTCAATTACATCAATGTCACCAAACTTCTGCTTTCAAGTTTTACAAAAAAGGCTCAGAAATGCTCCATTTACAGAATAAACAGAGTCATATATAGTCATAAAATGAAACACGAAGACTAACACGTTAAAGTTTCATTAATTGTAATGAAACTTGCTTGCTGACTGGTCCCAGAAACTACATGGGAAGATAGGCCTACAACGCACATCCAATGAAAATTGAAGGCATCTTGCAGTCACGTGAACTTAGCAAACATTTCTAAAACAAAATTACACATAACATGCTTTTCAGAAGTCTGAGATAAAACTAGTCTGGAAAAAAGTCATAGATATGTAAAACATAGGTCTTATTGTAAAGGAGCATTCTATTACTGTTTACAAAATGAAATAGTTACTGTACATGTGCAGGCTGTGTTGAATAATTTACAAGGCAATGCGATTTTCTTAATATGCAGACACATCAAAAGATTATGGCAAATACAGTACTGTAAAGCCTCTATACTGGACATAAAGACAAATAAAACAAATGAAACAATCAATCTAATGTTTTGACCTCTGCAGAATGTGATTTAATGAAGTGGCTTCCTTAATTTTCTTCTCTAATATACAGCAGCTCAAGTCAAGACTCAAAAAGGTAATGCCGTTAGCACAGGTTTATATGGGGAGTAAATCCTCTCGTGGTACACTGAGATGGACATCCATATCTGGAGTACACCTATAAGACAACAGAGTGACAGTGACAGTATACAGTTATTATAACACCTTAGGAAAAATAATGTCATAATAATTTAGCTTGTTTACACAGCCTAATAAAACACCAAAAGTCCTGTTTCTGTGCAGCACTACACAGAATTGCAAAATGGTTACTATCTCCAAACAAGTTTTAAACACATCCTCTGTCTGCTATAAGTGAGACAAACAGATATTCCTGCCCCCAAACTCAAAGTTGTTATGTCTAGCCCAGTCTGGCTACTCAAACAACAGATCCCTTTGGTGACTGCAAGGGGTGCAGAAGCTACCCTGTATAATGTTTAAACATAGTATTCAGAATAGACCTTATATGACAAACATCACACACAGTGCCAGGACAAGATTTAAGCCCTGTACAGCTCATCGGCTCTCAGGTTCCCTCAGTTTTTCATTTTACACAACCAACCTCCAAACTGCTTGTTCCCAAAATACACATTCAATTCGGTCACTTCATAATTATGCATCAATGGCCTAATGCATTTAGATACAAAATAAACAAATAAGTTAGGAATAAACTATATGACCGTTGTTTGCCTGCCTGAGATGAAGGGCTGCATCCCATCATGAAAAAGGGAAAAAAACTTGCCAGTTACATTTTTTCCCCAAAAGTACCCTAAAGGGGTGTCCACACACAGTCTCACAGCTGTGTTTATAGGGATGTCTGTAAATCAGGACTTCTTATGAAACATCTACCCTTAAACATGGCCGCCAAAGCCAGAGACAGTTTGTTTAAAACAGAAAACATGAGAACTTTCTCTGCTGGGGCTCTGGACATCTGCAGATACTAAAGTCATGTCTCTGTCACGAGCAGAGCAGGAAATTCCAGATCTGTTTATAATTATCTCCATTTAATGGAAACGTTTATAATTCGGAGCTCAGTGTGACATGATATGTAAAAACCCTAAACGTTCTTGTTTGTTTTCCACATTCTTTGTCCCATAGGTCAAAGGCCCTCAAGGACCAAAGGTCCATATGAATAAATCTTAACTGTGACAGAACAAAGTTCCCAAGGGTGAAGAGAGTTTGTGCGTGCATTCACTTATCACTTTTGCGGTCTGGAATAAAGTGTCTAATTGTTTTGGAGATATGACTAATTGTCATGGAGAGGAAAATGTTTTGGAACAGACTGTTGGGAAATGTGAAACCTTCATTAACCTTTAATGGACGCCGGGGATTCCATGAATGCGCAGCATTCTCTTGTTCTTCATTTATCTTTAAGATGGCCTTTGGAGTCTTTTCCAAAACTTTGTAATATAACACGATCTCCAGCCGCCTAATACTTTTTCCAAACTATGTCTTTGTTTGAAAGTAGAGGGTTCTTTGTCCTCAAACTTACGTTGGAGCTACTTGAAGACACACCTTCGGGTCAGAATTACTACTTGTGCATCTGCATTGTTTCTAAACAAGGGCTGAATGGAGACACTTTTGTGTTTTTGTATTTTGTGGGTTGTTACACCGTGTCTACACCGGACGCGACAGGCGCGACATGACTACCTGCTGGGTTTGTCGTGTCACGCCGCACCGCATCCAGTGTGGACAAAATTTGAAATTATAATTGGTTCTAATGCGTTTCTAATGTCTTTTGTCATGTTGTGTCGTGCGGTCGCGTCCAGTGTAGATACGGTGTTACATTCCAAAATGCATCACAACGCAATTCACAACTCGCACTGCATTCTTAAAGTTGCCACAAGTAGTGTAAACGGTTCAATTTTACATTGATTTTTTCTTTCATAGAGCAACATGCTTTTTAAGTTAGAGTCAGTGTGCTTATTGTAAATCACCTGAATAATAGCATTTCACTGTAATTTTTTGCTTCAATTGGCTTTACAAGTTATTTCAACTTACTATTTTAAAGTAATAGTTCACCTTCAAAATAACAATTGTGTCATTATTTACACGCCCTCTTGTCATTTTAAACCTGTATGACTTTCTTTCTTCTGCAGAACACAAAAGTAGAGATTTTGAAAAAATGTTGGTAACAGAAAACCAACATTGTTCGGTTACCAACATTTTTCTAAATATCTTCTTTTGTGTTTTTCAGAAAAAAGAAAATCACACAGGTTTAAAATGACAACAGGGTGAGTAAAGGTCTTTGCACATACAGTCCGAAATTTTCGGATGCGTTTTTTTCGTATTTGGCTCTCGTTTGTACGGTGTCTCTGAATTCTTAAAAAAGGCCACTCAAAATGCTTGCTACGGATGCGAAAAACCCGGTCCGATTTTTTTTTGTGAAGGACGAAAATATCGGAGGCAGTGTGTAAATGTGATTGACACAACGTGAGGTCGTATTTATTTTTTAATGTGCGGAAATTTCGGATGCAGATTTCTGACTCAATGTGCAATGGGCTTAAATGTTGACAGAATTTTCATTTTGAAGGTGAACTATTCCTTTAATGTTTTACATTCCTAAACATCAAAATAGGTTTAGCACTTTACATCAGTTCTACTGTAGCATCAGCAACAAAATTTTAAATAATAATTTAGAGTGTTTATTATTTATAGATTTACATATAACACAGTATAACATCACTGGGGGTTGCCCAAACACTGAAGTATGTTTGTGTCCTAACCCAAATAGAACTGTCACAGGCTGTGTTCTTATCACATTGTTTGGGATCGCCTATAGAAGAAGGCTCTTGAAAGTGAAGTTTTCTAAGTGTTGCTGTTCTATATCTGTTTATCAGAAGAGTTACGGTCATATTAACCTTCATTTAAGTGGCCAGTTATTATGAGAACTTTTTTTCAACTTGTTCCAAAACGCATAAGTGCATATACTAGAGAGCTTGGCAGGGTTCTGGGATTAATCGAGGACATAAGAACTCTGTTCCGTGTGATAAAATGCTGTTTGCTTCAATAACAGATGTCATCATACACCTACTTATCTGATTTGAGGAAAACATCTGGAAAGATCTCTCTCCTGATGTTTGGTCTTGATAGTTGCAGTTCACGAATACTCTTCATGAGCTCTTTGTTCCTCTGCTCCAGTTGAATTATTTCCTTTAAAAATAAAAGAGATTTTTTTAACAGTTGATCATGCAGTTATAGTTCATTCTTTAAAAAAAATAGTACTATGCTTTTGTTACTACTTTGTTAATTAAAAAAATTCTACATATCACCTGTCTGTGCATATGGATCTCTTCCCTCATCCTGTGGTTTTGTGAGGAAATCAGTTTGACAACGGGAGGGACGTAACATGCATGCTTCTGAAAATAAACCACAAAGATATTTTCTAAAACATCAAATAAATGTACGAGAAGAGTTTCAAACAGTAATGGCTCTTCACCTCAACAAAAGCAGACAGAACTCCCTGTTCTTTCTGTTGGCGACGTCTCTTTAAATTGACCATTTCTTTCTCAAACACCACACTCACATCTTCCTTCTCATTCTAAGAATATTTTTTAAAAGAAAACAATAAACATTATGATTGTTAATAACTATATTTATTTAATAAAGGATTTTCAAAGATGTACCTGAGTTGTATTCAATTTGCTTATCAGGTGGCCAAAATGTCTACATTTAAACATTTATTAAATATAAACCGCCAAATACCACTTTGTCAAGTCCTGTCAATATTTTACCTGCTGCACATCCCTCAGTCTTTTCAGCTGTCTCTCCATGTCTGCAATCTGCAGGGCCTTGACTGGGAACTTCATATCTTTGTATGTCTTCAAACTGTGCAGTTGCTTTTGAGCCGCCATCACTTTTGCTTTCACCATATCCAGCTGCTCCTGCAAACCTGTGCTCACAGAAGATACCCAGACTGCTTGCTATGGTTTGGTGCTGTATATTTTGCACTACCATTAATGACTATTGAGTACAAACAAAAACATACACTGGTGACCTGTAATTTTTTTTAGCAGGGATAATCAAATAAATAATTCGGATGTAATGGATTACAGTATGGTAAACTAACCACTGAGTTGTGTCTGTGATGTTTCATTTGCATCTGTCAGCTCTGCTTTGATACTTGTAATTTGACTGTCACTCCATCGCTTCAACCCTGCCATTGATCTCTAGACAGAAGGGGGTAGAAATGCTCATAACCTAGTAAAATGCTTATAATTTAACACTGAGGCCCGGTTTCATAGACAAGGCTTAGCCTAGGCCAGGACTACGCCTTAGTTAATTTAGGCTATTTAAGTCACTTTTATTAAAATGCCTTAGAAAAAAACATTACTGATGTGCATCTTGAGACAAAACAATGGCACTGACATATTTTAAGATATGTCAGGGCAAGTTATTTTCAGTTGAGAAAGCTCAAAATTCATTTTAGTCTGGGACTAGTCTTAAGCCTTGTCTGTGAAACCGGGTCATAGTATTTAAACTTACTAAATCTAAAAACTTTACTTCTACATTTAAGCTGGAAAAAAAATACATATATAGACTTTATAACCTTTTATACTTCTTGCTCACCCTCATTTGTTCTTGCTGGTTAAGCAGGTCTTTATCCCTAGAGAGCGAGTTTCTGTCTGTATCCACAATGCTCCTGGCTACCTGCAGGTTCATCTCTTGAAGTTGCTCACAATGCTCCTCCAGATCTTTTATAGCCTCTCTCCTGGACATGATGAGTAACTACAATACAGTAGAATGGATTTCATGACATACATAAATAAGAGAAGCAAACATCTACTTTCTTGCGGTACGCACCATTAATTTTTTTATATTTTTTGTTGTGGTAACTTGATCCTGCATCCTTTTTTCAGTTCTCTTAGTGAATTTGGGGAATGTTGTGGAATCATTGTGGGTAGTGCTTTGTTGGGGTTTTGCTGTACATAAAATTGAATTAAAAAATAAATGCATAAAGCAGACTGTTAATCGTTATTGTAATGCTTAGTTATATCTTACCTGATATACCTGTCTGATGTTGTCTGGTTACGAAAGTCTCTTTGTTATTCTGTTGTGGTAGTAGTGTCTTGTGAGGAGCTGCCCAGAGCAGATGAGGTTCGGTAGTTCGCTGCCATTTGCTGTAATCCTTAAAACATAAATTTAACAGCTGTATTACTTATACAGACAGTAATCTTCAACAGGAAAGTAAATGTAGTATAGGTCCAACTTTTTCATAACTACTATAAAATATTGTGCCCCTAACATTATTTTTCGTTTTAGTTGTAATAAAATCCACAAATTAACAGGTTATATTTTGATATGGGTAAACAATTCAATCATAAAAAAAAACATACCACCGGAGTAAAGTTGCTTGTACGTAATCTCAAGTTCAGTGTCATGATATCGTACTTTTAGCTGGTTGAAACAAGAAAGTTGCCATAAGTTTGCCATGGCAACCGCAGGTCCATGACTGCATACAATATAGGTCTGCCGCCATCTAGTGGACATGTTGAGCACGTGCGTTTTGGGATACATTTCCTGTTTAAACTTCCTGATTTTTTTACATTCTAAAACAGTTTGAAGTGATTGCATTCGAGTCAATATACGTTTATTGTTGTATTGTTTATTGGTGCATTTTCAGCTCAGATTATTTGTCATACAGAAAAGCAAGTTGATTTAACCACAATGTACAAAACAAACAGAAAAAATGTAAGACAGGGTCGTAATAGCATTATGAAATGATTTAAATATCTTAAATTATCAAAAAAATAACCAATATTAAGATTTATATTAATTTGCATGATAAATTCAAAAAGCTGTGTATCAAGCAAAGTTTCCCACATAGGCTACATTTAAATGATACTGTTATTCTAAATAAATAGAACATTTTACATCCACCTTCCAGTACACAAAAAAGATCAAATGTAATAAATGTTTTACACACACACACACACGCATGCACGCACGCACGCACGCACGCACACACGCGCGCACACACACACACACACACACACACACACACTGAACAGCCCAGTGTTTGTTGACATGGCACAAATATAGAAATAGCCTAGATCTCTTCCATGGAGTAAAATCATACAGAAAACAGATGTTTTGTACAGTCGTCTACTATAATAAAAAGGTAATCATGATAGCTGCAGGTTTTTCTGGATGAGGTTTTGATTGGCACAAACAGCATGGATGACATCATACAGTGTTGTTGTTGTTAATGTCCATGCGACTGATGAGCTCGGTGACAAGCGTCTGCAGAGTCTCTGAGCGCATTTTGCTCACTTCAAGCACGGCTTCATGATTGACAGTCTCGTTGTCCTCATAGCTTTTCACAACTTTGTTAGTGATGAGAGAAAGACCGAAGACTTTCATGCCACAGTGACTGGCAACCAACACTTCTGGCGCAGTGCTCATACCTTTAAAGGCAAATGATGAATGAATGAATAATGTGATGCATCTGGCTATCAACCAACATGACTTACTACTTAAAATTGGAGTGTATATTTTCTGTGCTACTACCATGACCAAATAATGTAAAAAAATCAATTGATAGACGATATCCTGATGATATGGTCATTTAATTGATTAAATGAGACACATGATTCTTACCCACTGCGTCCACATCCAGTCTGTGTAAAAGTCGGGCTTCAGCTATACTCTCAAAGTTGGGCCCTCCCACCATGCAGTACACACCCTCCTGGACATACTGAGAGATGCCCATGGTCTTACAGATGTCAAATGCCATCTTCCGTAAGCCTTTGTCATACACCCCAGACATGGGTGGAAATCGTGGACCAAATCTTGGAAATACAAACAAACGATTACAATCCTTGTACTAATCTAAAATGAATGAAATGTTCCAATACTGAATAAATCATTTGCCTTGATATCAAACAAATAGGTTTTCTCAACTCACATCAGTGTTTTCACAAACAGATACTCACTTATCATCATTCGGTCCATTAAGTGGGTTCAATCCAGCTAGTCCAGGGAAATTAATGTGGTCACGGATGATCATAAGATCACCACAGCTGTAACTGTCCGCTAATGATCCAGCAGCATTAGTCACAATCAGGGTTTCAACACCCAGAAGTTTGAACACTCTTACTGGAAAAGTGACCTGAGAAACACAAACAGATTTTATACAGTACGTGTTGAATAATGTGTATCAAAATCCATTTTCAACAACAACAAGCACTTACAGTATCATCACTAATCATAAGCTTGCTGCTGTACTGTAAACCACATTAATCTATGTGTTATGCAAACCAGACAAAAGTTTCATTGAATGCTCATTTGTGCTTTGGCATACAGCATGTGATTCAGATCAGCATGATCGGCTTGGTGCGAATGAACTGGCATTAAAACGGAAAAAGGAATCTGCCTGTTCTGTCTTTATTTTGGAACGAAGCAGATGACACCAAATGAATAGAGTGTGGTTTTGTACTGTAATGACTATTTGTAACCCAAATTGACTTGACTTATCAAAGTAGACTGCTGTCAAAAGTTTAAAAAAAAAGGCAAACCTTGCTTAGCGAGTGTCCTTCATACATGTGAAATCGTCCCTGCATGCACACACAAGTCTTCCCTTTAAGCTGCCCAAAAACCAAACGTCCAGCATGGCCTTATACTGTTTGCATATACAAAAAAAATAGTAAGACTTTTTCACGTTTCAAAAGGAGAAAATAAATGTATGCTCTGTGCTGTCTCACCGGTGCTTTGAGGAAAGCTGGGGATGTCTGAATATTTGAAGAAGTCTTGGCACTTGAGGGCATCTGCCAGCAGACCCAGTCCAGAGCCACAGATGATGGCCACTTTAGGTCTGTGTTGTGTATGGGAGAGCAGCCAGTCTGCTGTTTTCTGGTAGTCCTCATGGCTTGAGATGACAAAGAACTGAACACTCACTTACTGTCTATATTCACTTACAAATGAGAGAGCATCTATCCTTTTTAGCCAATAATAAGTGCATGTTTGCAAGTAGGACCAGAGTTCAAGCAAGGAAAAGATGAACAAACCTAAAGATGAAGTTACATTCTGAAAAATTTGACAGTTTTGGGTTAGTCAGATGAGTGCAGAACAGGTGTCTTCATGCGTTTCTTGAAGGTTGGGATGTACTGTACAGGTTGGGTGGAGAGCTAATTCCACCGGAGAGGAACAGAACGTTTTGTGGATAAGAAATTGCTCATGTAGAGATCATAAATGGCGAGAGAGGACTTAAAGGGAATAAAAAAATAAAAATAAAAAATGCTTTCATTATTTATTCACCCTCATGACATTTCAAACCTGTTTGACTGACTTTCTTTGGCAGAACACAAAAGAAGATATTTTGAAGGATGTTAGTAACCAAACAACATCGACCTCTATTGACTTCCATTGTATGGACACAAAACCACAGAGACATTTTTCAAAATATCTTCTTTTTGTTCCACAGAGAAAAGAGTCATATACAGATTTTAAAAGACACAAGGGTGAATAAATGATGACAGAATTTTAATTTAATGAGGTTAACTATTACTTTAAAGCTGAGTGAGATTAGAGGGAAATATTACATTTAATGCATGAATTATTCAAAAACAGACTGTTAAACGATTACGGATTATCTGCGGCACGCTGTGGACTATATTCTAAACATAAAAGTATGTTTTGAAATACAGCTACAGTACCCAACTGTTGCATTGTTAACTGAATTCAGTATTTTCAGATGTATATAAAACCCTGTGGTTATGTTGGTACAATTGGTTTAAAATGCTTTTGTCATTCTGTTCAATTAAATGGATTACAATAAAACACTTTTAACTGCTGTATAAAATAGAACAGAAGTTTTACATTTCTTGCCTTTGAAACGGACATACTCAGATAAATCTGTTTTCAACCTTTTATTAAATAAGCAAATGTAACTTACCAGTTCTGATCTTTACTATGCATGTTGTTCTGAGATCGTCCTGGAGGAAGTTTTAAACTGAAGATGTGATCCTGAACTGAAGCAGTATGTGGATGACAGAGCAGCTCTGTCCTGCTGATTTATGTGTACCGAATCTCTGACATCACTAACACACACAAACCTTCTGATTGGTTACAACTCAGTGTTATAGTTTGTCTTGCCAAATTAAATTCCTTGTAATTTGAAGGTTTGTCACAGGTTAAATATCCGAAAGGGAAATTGAACTTTCAACGTGATTTGGAACACGTAAGGTTTTATGAGTAGAGATTTTTAAATGTTACATAACAATGTTTTTTTTACATGTTTCAGACAAGGCTGCAAAGTTTAATCTCATTAGTAGTGACATTTTATGACTTTATGGTTCTAATCATAGAATCAGTGATTATAAATTGAAATCATATGTCAGTAATAAAAACAAAAACTACTAATTATATAGCAACAACGTCAAACGAAACAAATTCTCTGGATTTTAACTGCCTTCCTATTATGCATTTTTTCAGCAGTACCAAATAAAAATAAGTGGTTTATATCGGTTTGAAAGAGAACAGATATTCACAACGTGTTAGATCAGTCTAATCCAGCATGTCATGTCTCATATAATAGATAATTTGATTTAACAATAGATGGAAGATTAAGAGTTTATGCATAAAATTATAATCAACTTTTTGACATTTGGTCTCGCTTTAAGCTTCTTTTTATGACACATAATGTAGTATTGTCTTATAAAGCATGTAGCAGATCAGGTTTGTGGAATGAGCTGCCAATGGGTCCAGATCAAGTTCTGCCACAGGACTGATGGCATGTGAGGCCCATTACCGGGGCGACAGACTCCACCCAAAATCTAAAGCATGGGACCAGAAAAATTCAATTTGGGTACCTCACAAGGTTTGTCTGATTGAAAGCAACTAATCACTTTCAGATGGACCAAATCCCAAAAATGCTCCTGACATTATTACAAGCGTAATATCTCAAAGAGTAGTAGTGTCAAGCTTCTATTTGGCTTATATTACCTCCTTTTGACTAGTTCCTTTTATACTCAAAAGTGTAGTGAAAAGTAGGAATCAGGAAACTTAAGGAATAATATGAAGTCAGCCATGAAATAAAGTCCTATTGTCCTATTGCATAACCAGATCAATTTATTCACCCTCTTGTCATTTCAAACCTGTATGACTTTCTTTCCTCCGCAGAACACAAAAGAAGATATTTTGAGGAACATTGTTAACTGGGCCCCATTGACTTGGGGGACAATAGTCAATAAGTTTGACGTCATTACACAAAAATATTTGACTGCAAAACTGAACAATTACAATCTGTTAGTGTCAAGAACATCACATTTTAAAGGACAAAACTAAAAGATTCACCAAAAAATGACATATTCTAAAGTTATATTCCAGCACTCGATATCACAAATCAAATGAAATTCTATAAAACAATTTTACTATGAAGGTTCTTACTAAACATTTATCTAGCACTTTAACAGAAAACATTCAACTCTAGACAATAATATTTACATTTTTGCCATTGCTCGCTCACATACCAGCAGTCTGGCAATGCTGAGGGAGTTAAAATCTGAAAACCTTTTGTCCCAAGTGGACGTTGTGAATCCTGCATATAGGTCACATATAACTGGGCTCATGTGAGGGATACAATGTAATCAGAGAGGAAGACAGTTAGAGAGAAAGACAGAAATTGACAGGCTGACAGTGTGTACTTCTTTCTCTGTAACTACATTAACAATGAAGAGTGCCAAGTATAACCTATTCATCTCTCTCTCTCTCTCACTCTCTCTCTCTCTCTCCATCTGCTCAGAAGTAATCTGTGGCACATGAGGCACATGTGATTTTTACCCACTGGAATCTCAATTAAATTCTACAAAATAAACAGAATAAAACAGATAGTGAAAGACTTTCAGTGCTGTAAAAAAATTGATGTGCAAAGTTATTTTTTATCTGTGACTTAAATATTGAAAAGTCATGGTAAACCACTGAAACAATTAAACGTAAACATATCACAAAGGGCCACAAAAAGCAGCAAAAATGTCCAAGACAAAAAAATTGGAAAGCAAAATTAAGGCAGAATGTATGTAGAGTTAGAAAAAACTCCCTTACAATAATGTTAATCACGTAAAGTAAACAATGGCCTCAAAATCAATTCAAGGGTCAAATATTGTCCTTTATTAAAAAAAAGTTTTTTTTTGACATTACAGCTTACAAGCAATCTTATATCATTAAAAAATGTAAATATAATGATATAAAAGTACACAGTGCATCGGAACGTGCCAGACATTTCTGATGCGCGAGGCATTTCACATGCTTCACAATACTCATTCTATGAGCTCAGGCTGGCCGGTCATGCGGAGGTGTGCAGTAATTGGAGTTTAGTGAATCTGCTGGGAAACTTGTGACTTGTGGAATGGTCATGTATGATCAAGTCCTTATCCTAAGCCCTCACCTCTATTTATTGTTTGATGAACCAACGTAGAAGGGTAAGGTAAATATAACAATTGTGTTTATATATGGGTGTCGTCCGGTTTAACTTGAACAAAATTTTCAAAGGCAGATTGCATTCCTGTCTTATTACTCAGAAACACTTGCAGAATGCATTTGACAGATGCATTAATTCAAAGTCACGTACAGTGTTTGTAAGATACACATTTTCATGACATGTCTTCCTTGGAATGAAACCCATGACCTTTGTGGTGCTAAAACAATTTTTTACCAACTGAGTTACAGGAATGTATTTTAAACAATATGCATTGGAAAAAGCGCAATACAAATAAACTTTAATTAATTGCAATATATATTCAAATATAAAAATAAATACATTCTAATTTATATGATCATTTTTGTAAATATCATGTTTTATTATTAAACATTTATCAATATTTTTGTATATTCATAAATTTTAACTTTTATAATTTATAAATTTTATTGATAGTATTTTTTTTGCATTTTTATTATAATCTTATTTTATGTTTACTATACTGTTGTCAAATTTAAGTCAGTGGGCCCTATTTTCACGATCTAAGCGCATGGTTTAAAGCGCACGCATGGTAGCATGGTCTAAACGGGTTGTCCCGATTCTCTTAAAGAGTAATGGGTGTTTTGTGGGCCAAGCATGCAGTAAACCAATTAGAGTCTCATCTACCATTCCCTTTTAGAGCCAGTTGCGCTCGCGCCATGGCGGATTCGCTATTTACATGGCGGAATTCGAAAAAGCACACACTTCTCCAGAAAGGAAACGCGTCTGCTCATGCGAGAAGTTAAAGCGCGCAAGCATACCGTCTAAGCCGGATTTTTATCTTTATGTCCACAATAATAATATTTCACATTGTAATCCATTTATTTGTAATATTTGCCATTATTGTGTGCTGCTGCGCATCCCTCTGAGTGTAATAAGCAGAATGTACGAGCACTGTGCACCCGCCTATAGGCGCATATTCCTAATGCACCCTTTAAATAGGCTAACTAAAAAAAATTGCCCCATTGACTTTAGACCAGGTTTGAGTTGGTCTATGGCGCAGTATATTTTCAGTTCCTCAAAATAGCAACGCGCCAAAAATGCGCCTGAGCACACCTCTTTTTTAGACCAAGGCGCCCATGGGCGCACAAATGAGCGCAAATGCATTTGCTATTTAAACAACGCGGCGCAGGACGGGAAAATGAGAACTGCGTCGGGTGGAAACTAGCAAAAACACTTGCGCTGCGCCTTGCGCCACATTGATCTGGTATAATGGGGCCCAGTGTGTTAAACAGTGTTAAACATACTGAGAAAAACAGTTTTCTTAATGTACTTAATTTAACAAGTTAAATAACAAGTTAATTCAACACTTTTGTCACATGTTTTCATGATCAATCATTAATCTTGATCCATTCACATGAATGATCTGTGTGGTGTTAAAATTAAACTTTGAACTTGAGCTGGGCATTTCTTGTTCCCAGCATGCTTTCCATGAGACTACAATATGAGTATTTTTTAAGTTACATGTTATATTATAAGAGAAAGACTTGTTGGATCAAGTTTAATGTTCATTTATCTTGGTGCTTTTTTTTTGAGTATATAAAAAACATAACTTTATAATGTGCAACCAATGTACATATTTTTTAAATGTTAATTAAACTGATTTTTTAGTTTAATAATAATCCATATTTAGTTCGATTTCACTTTAGATTCTCTATTGACTTTGATTATTTTAGATTTCATTTGAATGAACATCTTAAATGACACCAGCTACAATGCAGCATTTTGTCCTGACATGACCACGGAAACACTCCTCTCCCCTTTGCCCCTTCACAGGCCATATGAAGGTGAGTCTGTGTGAGTCAGTCTGGGTCTGAATCTTAAGCAGCTGACCCTAATCCTCCAGAACATATGGAGCAGGGTCATCCATGTACATCTGGCTACGCTGCTGGGTGCCAAGAGCCAAGGACAGCCAGGAAACATGTAGCACGGCGATTAAGGGCGAGCTCTTGGAAATCGACTCCCAGGACGTGTGTGCCCGCAATGGCCTCTATTACTGTTAAGAGACAACTCGGTCTTCCAGTGTGCAAATTGATACAGTATGTGTTTATATATGAAAGTCACATACAGTATCCTTCCCCTTAGTGACACCATGATTAAGTCGGCTTGATTAATGTGTTATTATAGCCCGATGCTACAGAGCATGCTATATTATGAAAATCTGATTTTAATGGACCTGCATTGATAATCGGTCATGTGAAAAGAAAGGACGTAATTGCATTTCAGAAAGTGAAGTTAAGAGCCACTTAATTGACCAATTCTGGAGAAATATAGTACACTAGAGGGGCGACCCTTCTCCTGAGTACAGTAACAGATGTCATTGAGGTATAAGAACACAATTCACCTGAGTACAGTAACAGATGTCATTGAGGTATAAGAACACAATTCACCTGAGTACAGTAACAGATGTCATTGAGGTATAAGAACACAATTCACCTCAACCGGCTACAGTAGATCTCCCAGCCCTCGTGAAGCTCCCATCAAAGTGTCCTGGATGTAATTGCCTCTAATTGTTGCCATGGCTGTCAGCCCCTCTGTTGGGGGTCTCTGAGATACAGGGCAAAGTGATGGCATACATCCACCGTCAAAATGCTCAATACACATTGTCGATAGCAGAAACAAAACAGTTTGAGCCATCAGCTGCCACACACAGCTCAGCGATTGCAGTCCCAAACCATATGTGACCTCCTTAATTTGGGAGGGTTTCAAGGTTGACAGTCTGTCCTCCTCTGGTCCCAGGCTCACAAACTTCAACATACAGTTCAGTCAAGATATGAGAAAAAGCCTTTGTTAATTGGGTTGCCAATGATTCTTATTATCCCACCCAATAGGGGGATTTGCATTGGTGTTTGAGTCAATAGGAATTATTTTGGTGTCACTCTGTAGTGTTGCGATTAAACTGCTCTCATTGCCAGAAAACTCCCCTGTGTTGCCCATCACTGCCTAGGTCTGTGGATTATTCTAGATTAGCAGCAGTGGGCATAATCTTTTGCACAGTTTGTATGTTAGCGTGGATGTGGCAGGTATTACAAGGACACGGCTGCTATCTCGACTTGCACACACACAACCCAAACAGGCATGTCAGGCCAGTATTGCTCCTGTGGGAACCTTCTGTGGCCCTGCTGGCTAGCAGACGGGACTTGTTATGAATGAAACATGCTAGAATGTCAGGAGTAGAAGGAGAACATCTTACATTTTATTTTTGTTACAAACCTGAATTACAGTTTGGATTACAATGTGGTTTGAAATCTGCTAATGAGATTTGTTAGAGTTTTGTTTTTAGTTTCATAGTAGTTTTATTAATATTATGAATTAGATTTTATTCTTATATTGGTAGTTTAATTTAACTTTTACCATTTTTGTTATGTGTAATTTTATTATTAATGTATTTTTTTATACTGATATATACAGTATACGTTTAATTTATTTTCATTTCAGTTTTAGTTTAGTTTTAATTTATTTTCAGTTCATAATTTTACTGCCTTAAAAGTGCTGTTTTGGAGGATCTACTGACAGAAATACAATATAATATACATAACTATATATTTAGAGGTGTATAAAGACGTTACATAATGAAGCGTTATGTTTTTATGACCTTAGAATGAGCTATATACAGCGCGGGTCCCCTTGCATGGAATTCGCCATGTTGTTTCTACAGTAGCCCTAAACGGACAAACTGCTCTAGAGAGAGTGTTTCACAAATATGTTATCTTCTGTGGCAAAAATGCGAAAACATGATGACATCTTAGTCCTGTGTCAGCCGCCGTAGTGCTTAGAAAGGGAGGGGTGGAGTGAGCCGTTGTTTGAATTTGCAACCCCCCTTCCAGATGCTGATCAATTTCATACTGGACCTTAAACTTTCAGTTTATTGCTATATTTAATTTAGTTTAGGTAGGGCAGGTAGATATTTTATTTGATTTCAATTAATAGAATGTTCCAAAAGTTTTAGTTTTATGACAGTATAATAACCTTGCTAATCTATAAAATAAATGAGTGTTATTAGTAAAATAATGCTTTTCCTCCATTTCCATTGTTGCCCAAGGTGTACAGTCCAAAATGTTGTAAGAAAGAAAAAATATGAAAACTGCACTAATACTAAAAATGTAAGATAGTGTATAGTTATAAAAACACAAAACTGGCTATTTAGGTTGCTTTTTACAATCCTTTTCATATCAGGAGTATTGAAACGGCACATTTGGATTTTTCATGCTGCATCTATGGAACAAATTAAAATGATAATTATAAAGGTGAATATAACATAAATTTTAAAATATGACATGCTTTGGTTTTGAAACGATAAGCCTTTCATGAGTGAATCTGTCAAGAATGTCTATTACATACAGTATTTGATCACAGAATGCCACATTAACCAATCGGAATCAAGTATTCCACTAAAGGAGCGTAATCATTCAGCCAAATGCATGCTACAAAAGCATCAACACAGCTGATGCTTATATGGTTGAAGTGAAATAGAATTCCTGATACTGAATATGAAACAAAATCTGTCAGCAAAATACACCTACAGACACACTCCAGCATGCACACACGTGCACAAGCTGACGTAAGAATTTCACTCAACACCGCATGCAAACTTATTGAATATATATCTGCTTAAACGCTCGGTTCCGTTTCCCCATCACCACCTCAGCTGGATCTGGGTATCCGTGTGATCCGGTCAGCGAACGCACCGTCAGCGTGAATTACTGTAGGAGGGGGCTGCTGAAACTTGGACGGCTGAGCTCAATAATGGGACCCCTGCTGTGAGGAAGGCCAACAGAGATGGAGGGGGGGGCTCAGCGTGAGGGTCACGCATGGCTACACTCAGAGAAAAGGGATATGGCTCTGTCACGTAGAGATATGGAAACATTTTTTCAGACCTCCATGATGTCTGTAAGGGTGGCATGTAGCATTATGACTTTGGGATGGGTAATTTATGGTACAGTCTGCCTAAAGCAGCTGGGGACATCACAAGCGGGTCAGATTATTATAGCTACATTTTGAATACTGAAATCTGAATATTGAAATCTGTATATTTGTAATTGCTTGACTTTTGTAATACAGAAGCCCTGGATCTATTCAGACTTAACCAACCGTGCCCGCTGATGCATGATGCAGTTTCTTGTGGCATCTCCACGAATCACCAAAACCTTTATACAGCATCAGGAAGAGTTTGCTTTATTTAACTCGCTCTCCAGTCTGTTCTATCAAGCATCATGCTTACACCTGTTTTGTCTTTCTCTTTAGTATACTCTGTAGTTTACCCGCTCGCTTGACACAAAACCTTATGAGGTAATTTTCTTCATATTCAAAATAAGCATAATTAAAAAATTACTAGACCATTGCCACTGAAACACTTTACACTGAAACATATTAGTGTTAATAAATATTATTTGTTGAAGATACATAGCCTGCAAATGATTTCCATCATTAGACAGTAGATGTCACTAAATCTCAACTTGTTATTTCCAGAACTAAGCCATGCACCTGCCACATGTGTCTGCTCTACATCTACTGTACACACACTGACGGCATGTTGTAAATGTTCAACACATAAACAGGATTTTGATCAGAATTCTTGTTTATACTACATGAAACTGCATATGGATAGGTTCGTGAGCTCATGCTGATCCAATCAGACCTAAAAGCTTATTTCCTGGTATAAACAGATATGGCACGACATACACACAGTGTTCATATTATGTGTAATTGAGACTTGGAACACAGCACATATGAAACATTCGAAAGCAATATCAACATGCTTACCAAATCAGACAGTTTTACTGAGACACACCGTGCTGTAAGTGACATCACTCTCTAACAATAAACTACAGTACTGGTATTACAGTTTGTTTAATATGATTTATTTTCACACCTGACTGACCGAAACACACATTTTTAGATATTTGCACACACTAGGATCACACTTTTGATGATGTGATTTGTCATTAATATTTCATAACGGTGCTGTGACTACATTAGCCTAGATTTACCAGCGTCTTTCATATTTCAGTTTCTTGACTGTATATGACACAGCTCATTGCTACACCGTGATACAGTATCACAACACTCTCTAAGTAAATAAATCAAAAACTACTTTGCAATTTACGGCAAACACAATTTTTCCAGAGACATAAAGCAGGGTTTCATCATATTTACTCTCTGTAAAAGTGTCCTTTAAAACGCTTTCAGCTGACAATATGAATCACAATTGATCAAATGCGCATTCCTTATGCACCCATGAATAATTTATCATCAAATGGGTGCTTGATGCTGTTTTTTAATAATTCATTAGACTGAAGGAGCCCGGCATCACACTAGCTATGATTAAAAGAAAAGAAAATATATCTGAATCAATCAATAGTGTGCAGAGGGTGCTTTAGATGTAGCTAACATGCACATGCCACCTAGAACGAATCCACAGCTCAGAAAGTTCTGAAATGATGAAATTGTCTCTGTGACAGGAAATCAAGTGCAGACAGCGTCTGGCACCTGTGGTACCCGAGTTATCGCTCTCTAACTTTTACTCTGAGAAACAGGTGGGTTTCTATGACAGTGCTCTGTCTTTTGACGCCAACATATTTTTAGTATACTAACCCATATCCGTTGACTTGCTGCTCTTTGCAAACTTAAAGCAAAAGAAGCAAAATATGTTTGAGGGGATGATGAAAAGCATTTAAAGATATAATTTCTGGTTATTCCTCCAAACAATGTCCTTTCGATAAAGATGAATTACACAACTAAATAAAATGATTCATATACTGTACATACTATATGTGGACAACTTTTATGTGTTTATATACAGTATATTAGAACTGCTTATGACAAAAATCATAATTACAGTTATTTAACACGATTACTCATTGACTTTGGAAACAACATGTATTTGTTGAATACAAAAATAAATAAAACAAATAAAATATAACATAAACAAATATAAAATAAGAGCAAAAAGATCAAATAGAGTATAGGCCTACATCAAATACAAAGTATAGAAAACATCAAACACTTCAAAATAAATTAGATCAAATATGTTGATTTGCACAGAATTAATATACATATACTGTACCATAAATAAATAATACATAGTGTACATACATACATTATATAGGACACCACTATAATGGGCATTCTATCCATTTTACATCCTGGAGTTCCAAAGACATGGGAATACAAGGTTAATAGATTCTCCAGCAGACTGAGATGTCTACAGTGGTGACGGCACATCTGGCTGTGGTCTAGGCCTCCGTAATGGAAGGCTGGCCTCGATTCCCCTCTCACCCCCAACCTAGTCACCGGTTCCCTGACCCTCACTCCTGCACAGACCAGCTTTATATAGACAAAGACCAAAACCTGGAGAGATTGGACATGTCCTTCACCTCTCTTTAATCCCAGTTTCACCTTCCTAGACCAGTCACACTAACCCAGACCCCCAACTCAATTTAAGAATGATGACCGGCACACTGATGCTTTAAACTAAGCTTTGAAAATTGACCCTGCTGGCCTCTGGATATGTGTTCTGAACTGTGATCTCACATGCTTGTTGTTTTGAGGTTTACTATATTAACACTTGGTTGAGGTCATGACACTTTGGACACGTGGGATTGGCAGCGTGTGGGTTATCAAAGTGAGGTTAGCGCACTAAACACTCGAAGTTACTCCACTCCTGAAGAATACTAAAAACCTTTAAAAAAATGCACGAAAACATTTTGAGATGCATTCATAAGATTGTTCAATATCTTAAGATCGAGTCATGTCCAAGGATGACAGACTTTCTGTAATCCCCACAGTCTCGTTTTCATACATGGTAAAGAAAATCTGACTAAGAATCGGACTAACGTCCAGATTGTCCACAGAGAAGAACGAAGTCATTATAATACTAAACCGAAAACATGTAAGGCTATCGAGAGACCACCCAAGTCCGGATATCTTCAGTCCTCTCCAAAAATCTGTGCTTCCTCTCCTTTCTTTCAATCATAACAAAATAATCTTTTATTATGTGGATATTTGATCAAGTCATATCTGTTTTCAACAGAAGTCAACACGTTCCTACTGCTGAGTCGCAAAAGTGTGCCGTGTGGGCTGAAGGGAGTGCCGGCACACCGCACACGCGCACCCACTCTTGGGAGTAAATCTGCGGTTAGTGGCCCACCTTTAAAGACAGAACCCGCTCAATGAAGGCAGGAGAAGCTTCACGCTGCATTCGATATTTTAACAGCTATTTTGCTGATCAGAGTGAAATGGAAACAATTAGGTGAGTGACACGCTGCATAGATTAACAGGATGGAACCTCCCAGGGTATTCTCCAGCTGTCATGGTTTCCACAATCTATCTGCCCCAATTTCTTTCCAAATCCCCCCTCGTCTCCCCACTTTTGGCTGCAGGGGAAAATATAGGGGATGGAGGTGGGTAAGGGGGGGTGCAGACGGCGAGGGGGCAGTGCCCATGTTTTGAGGACAAGGAGGAACAGAATTGGAGTCTTGCCATCTTGATTCTCTCTTGCTTTTTTCTGGCTGACTGAACTCCAGTTCATGGATCTCAGCAACTGATATTTTGCAAGACTTGGAAGTGGGAGATGACCGGAACACCATGGCAACAGTGAAAGAGAGAGACAGAGCATGTGTAAAATGGAAGAATTCATACGACTACTGTTTTATAAGTATGACTCACGGAGGTTTTAGATACTAAGTACAACCTTGAATTTCACACATATGCAAACATGCGACTGCGTGCACGCATCCTCCCACACGGCCTTACTGTCTTAGACTTTTGGATTAAAAAGGGCAAACCACAACAAACACATCCTTACCTTTGGAATTAAAAAGGGCAAACCACAACAAACACATCCTTACCTTTGGAATTAAAAAGGGCAAACCACAACAAACACATCCTTACATACTCAAGACAGAGACAGATAATGGTTGGGTGCTTTCTTTCTCTGGTGCACATAAAACATTACAATCAAAAGCAATTAGAAAAAGTTGCAGCTTTTCTAGTCTCGGGCAACCTTATCTTAGACACTAGATAAAGTTGTTTGTGTATTGGCCAGTAACCGCCCACTGCCACCACGTGACAGACGTGCTGAACGATCAATAACAGTTTGTTTTGCCATTTAGGGCCAGGGTTAACAGAGATAAATTCTACCACAACACCGGCATGAATAAATGTTTTATACATGTACTGTATAAAAAGCAGTGACTTGCAGAGACACTAAATAAAAGACACTAAAATATTTGCATAAAGTCAGCCAAACAAATATGCACTTACTAAATAAAGAAATGCTATCTCAGTTTAGCTTGTTATATTCTTTAGATTTTTAGTGAACGGACTGTGGGCGGTCTGTATAGCATACATCTTCAAATAAGATGATGATAAGAAACAGCATTTGCTAAAGCAACACCGGTGAGTCGGGATCATTCTTTGCACACAAAATCGAACCTCTGTGACCTCACATATTAAACATCTACACATCATCAGTCAGTGCTTCAAAAGAGATAACAATGAAGTTAACACCCCGGCTGTGGGTGATACAGGGTCTCCCATATCTGCCTTTCAATCACAATGTGCTGTTCTGAGAATTGCTTTAAAAAAAAAAATAATGAACTAAATTAGATTCAAACATCTTCCATTTAAAATTGTTATAATAATGGGAGCTGCTTACTTTAAAACGAAAATCATTTTTAGATCATTAAATTCTACCTCACTGAAATCCAAATATATCTCAACAGAACATTCCGGTTTATCTAGTTTTTTCTTTTCCTTTTATCAATTTTACGAGTGTTACATGTGTCATATTTTGATGGGTACCATGAAGCTACTGAGGTTTGCCTTCCCTGATATCTCATGAATTATTCAGTTAAGGCAACGACTTTAATGCGGGGAGAATGAACGCTGTGGGGTGTAAGATTTAGGCTGATTTTGGTGGGTACAGGGGCTGTGGGGAAGCAAAATCACGTACCCTTTTCTCACTCATTAAAGGCTGCCAAGTTTTACCACAGGCATATTATTATATTCAAAGAGGGCGAATCACACCAAATAAAATTTCACTTGGGTATTAAAGAAAATTAAGTACAGAAGAATTGAAGTTTCGGCTGCGGAACCGATTATTCATGTGACATTTAAGCAATTCAAAAGTGCTTATATTTATTTATTGTTTCATTCTTAACGCCAGGGCTATATTCATGGAAAGAACTAGTCAATCCATATTCAAGTCTGTTCTATACACAAGTCGATCCATACACAAGCCGGGGGGACAATTTGGATCAATCAACCTTACCTGCATGTCTTTGGGCTGTGGGAGGAAACCGGAGCACCCGGAGTAAACCCACGCTGGCACAGGGAGAACATGCAAACTCAACAAAAGTCACAGTGAAATACTAAAGATTGATGTCTGGAGCCATAATCAAAGACTCAGAGTGTGACAGGAGATGAGAACTTTACGGATGCTCTTTAAATGAGCTCCAAAAGTGCTTAGCCCTGCATCTTTCCTCAACTTGGTAATTTTGCATTCAGATTCAGATACTATAGACCACAGATGGCTGACAGTATCTTGGCAGCAGGCTGTCTCCCCATTTCCCCAAAACTGTGAATTCAAAGAGACATGCGTGCTGTTTTTCTATGTGACAGGAAAAGGCTGCTTCTTCAACGTCTTTGTTGTATTATACATGGATTTGACCATTTTTTCATTAAAAAATTATTCAGTGCATTGAAAAAAGATAGAAGTTCTATAGAGATAGAAGTACAAAGATTAGCATCATATTGTCTTATCAAATTAATTTCTCATGGGTTTCTCATGTAATATTCAAAAGCCAGTTACCTATAGATAACAAATAAAATATACATTTTAGAATATTATAAAATATAATGGAATTATTAAAAGTTTAAACTGTAAATGCACTGAAAAGGTATTCAGTTAAATTACAAGTAACATCATTTAAACACTAAAGGATACACTGGGGACTTTCAGGGGGAAAAATAAATTGTTCATGACACCAGTACACATCCTGTACAGAAACCCATGGTCATAAAATGAACATTGGTGGCAATATTTTATGTCAGAGAGCTGCTCTCTGTTCCTCTGTATCTCTTGTTCACTGTATGGATAATCCAACCCGGGATCAGTGTGAGTCTGCCGCAATCAATCTGACTTTTTTTGTGATTAGCTGGTCTTTCACGGTTTACAGACTTGAGGCGCCGTGTCCCATCACTGGCACATGGGGCTTTTTACATGGAAATGCATTGTAATTACTGTGCTGCATGGCAGTGATATTTACTCAGGCTATAAGTGAATAGCATGAGATTTAAAGCGGCTGCTTTTCAAAGGCGCCGTGGCAGGGCGAGAGGAAGTGAGAGAAAGAGAGTGACATGGGAGGAGGGAGAAAAAGAAGAGCAACCATAGTTAGCAAGGGATATAGTGAAGTGATGAGTACAGTGCCTGACAATGATAAGTGAATAAGAAGAAATCCCAGTTATGAATATTACTTAATCATAATGCTATATATCAACAATCTATAGATAATTATAATACGAATATTCTATATAAATAGACCATACAAGTTAATTTATTATTATTTAGTTTTTCTTTGCAGCAGAGACAAACAGCACTGTTCAATGTTTTGTAGATATACAAGAGGGGATTAGGTCTAAGTGTCATAATTGTGAAATTAAGTTTTGATCTCATATTTTCATTTAGACTGCTTAATACAGTGATTATTCCGTATAAAGTTACAAACATAGAAACCATAGAAAAATTCCTGATAGTAAATTGTACACTGATAATCAAATGTATTATTCAGAGGCTACGGAGCGGTTACTGTAAAATTACAGCCACTGGTGAGTACTTTTTATTGAAAAATCGCTTTTACTCAGATGTGGCACTTGGCAGGTGATTTTTTTTGAGTCCAAACACATCTGTTTAAAAGGAAGCAGATCCAGAGATTTTAAAACTGACACTTAATAATTGGGCAAGATACAAACTATTACATTACAAATAAAATAAAACGAGCAATAAAACGCATAATCCTGACTGAGGTCGTCATAATTTAATCATGAAAGGGTTAAAATCCATATTCTTATTTCATTTTTTAAATGTTTTTCACCAAACAGAAGGACTTTGATGGGTTATTTTGAATTTGAATAACAAAACATTGATCAAAAACTTGATATTGAGGTGAATGGTTAATGACTGATTTGTTAGACAGAACAGAGCAATTTAACTAAGACATAATCATGACCTACATGTGATTGTTATGAACTGATAAATGATTGATTATTATAATTTCGGGAAGGATACCAGAAATCCAGATGCTGTGCTTACTTAAAAAAAATTGGTGTGGTTACAACATTTGGGGATATTAAAAATCTTGAACTACTCTTAAAACACACATTAGCTTAGTGTAAAATCCCGCCAACGTGTAAAAACGGAGTGAGTGGGTAAAAACCCAGAACGAGAAGAGGTCGACAGGTCAAACAGCCAATCAATATATAGAACAGGATAACCGATGTCAAACAGATCATCTGATGCTTGAGCTACTAGAGCACAACCCTAAAGACCACAACAACACTGGTTTGTGAATCCATATTAAGGCGTGTAGGCTGTTTTCACCTCGATATGATTTACTTTACATGGACTACAATAGCAAAGTGGCACTGTATTTAATTGGCTGATGCGGGTTATGTCCGCCATTTGGATGAACAATCAAAGTTTATTAGACACTTATTCCATTGAAACCAACTCTACAATGACAGATTTATGCGTTTAATGTCAATTATCACACTAGCGTACATGCTAGCGTGTCTGGCAGTGGGACACCTGGGATTAGCAGCTCGAAGTGTGTCGTCTCCAGAGAACGGAAAGTGTTTGTGGTGGGGTTAACAAGCTCCTTGTGTTTCTTTTTGTTAATTAACACATTAATCTTATGAATATATGCAAATTGGGAGTTGACGGTATAGCTGCGCGTTGTGGTCTCTGAACTACAGTCATCAATCACGCGTAGCAGGCGCAGCGGTGTGTACCACAAGAAATTATGGGATATCTGGTGACAGTTCACATTTAACCTTTACAAACAGATGTCATATGTGCGCTTATATCTCAGAGGAGAGAAACGTTAACATACCTGTTTACTGTAAATTAACATAAATTAAGCATTTAGGAGAACAGAATGTTAATAAAATGCAGTATTAAATCCCAAGCAACCAGGCAGATTAAAGTTTTGTACTGTACAGTAAATCCAGTAACAATTCAATGTAGTTGCACTGGAATGTTCTACTCAACAACGTTGATATGACGTACCAACAAGGATTTTACATTTTGAACCTCAAAAACGGCTTTGTCCTTGGTCCGGGCCCCAGGTGAAGTCCAACTAAAATCTCATTAAGCAAACCTCTCCCCCCAGCCTGACCATTTGGTCCAGAGATCACCGGCCAACTCCATCAATTCAAATCATTGGGGCAATCTGTCAGGTTCATCTAGTGGCACTGTGCCTGGATTTGGCCTTAACATGACTGATTATTCGATCTGAGCCTAACTACATATTGCCCTAATCCTTAAAATGGATGAGGTTTAGCCTTTTAACGCTCATGTGAATGTAGACCATTTGGGTAAGAAAGGATTCAATGCAAAGACCATAAAAACAATGAAAGAAAAACAAAGTGGGCCACCATGGGCACCCACATTCTTTTATGCACTGAATTTTTAAATAACTGTATGTTAATGTGTCGGTGAGATTAAGGGTTTTATGGATTATCATATTCATTCAGTGGTGATGTCATAAGCACCGAGTACTAAGACCAGACACAAGAAAATACAAGAGACTGTGCCAAATTTATGGAAACCGAACTCGCCGATTGTAACTTAAAGGGATAGTTTACCCAAAATAAAAATTCTGTCATCATTTGTTTATCCTTATTTGGTTCAAAAGCTGTATATGACTATAACACTGTGGAACACAAAAGAAGATATTTTGAAAAATGTCTTAGTTTTGTGTCCATACAATGGAAGTCAGTCCAATGTTGTTTGGTTACCAACTGTTTTCAAAATATCTTTTTATGTGTTCCACAGAAGAAAGAAAGTCATACAGGTTTGGAATAACATGAGAGTGAGTAAATGATGAAAGAGTTTTATTTTATCCATCCCTTTAACGGCAATATGAAACTTTGGCCTATATATTGATATCCCTGTTTGAAACATAAAATTGCAGGTTACTTTAACTCAACTCAACTCAACTTTATTTATAAAGCGCTTTTACAATTTTCATTGTTACAAAGCAGCTGTACATGAGACATATTGACTATAAGCAAAATAATTAAAGTTGTACCTGCAAAAACAAGAAAAGGTTGAAAACACAAAAGACAGACATACCCACATACAAAACACTCCACACACACAATATGCACACGTACTAACACACATAGACATAGAGACACACACACACACACGGATGCGCATGCACACACACACAACACACACACACACACGTACGTACACAGACAAGTACGCACACACACACACACACACGCTCAGTGAGAGCACACATTTAGGATAAAGGAGAGAGAAGCACAGGTCAAATATAACAGACTATAAATTCCTATATGTAATATTAATTAAGTAAAACTTTAAAATTCTAAAGCAGCCCCCCCGGTCAGGCAGGCAGATAGTGCAAAAACAGTATGCAAACGGTGACGAGGAACCCAAAACTCTAATCGAGAAAAAAAACCTCAGGAGAACCCAGGCCCAACCAGAGGATTCCAGTTCCCCTCTGGCAAAAGCTGCTGCCTCTGCACAAGCTCCAGAGAGCTTGCACAACAAGGCTAAATAAAATAAATAAACTTAATTATAAAATAAATACTTTACTTATCTTTACATGGGTTAGGGAGTCAAATGACATAAAAATTACCAAAATTTCTTTCAAAATTGTACATGAAAGGTCAAATTATAAATCATTATTAAAAGTTTACCATTCCAAATCTGGATTATATAGAGGAGACAGTTTTGAACAATATAACCTTGCTCATTAATCGATTTTTTTCAACAAAAAAGTTATGTATTACAACATTAAAGTCACCATAAAATAAATAAAGATCATCCTATTTACGATCCTGGTTTATTGAAATAGATCATTTAGTGCGTGTTTTTCCAAGAGAAACGATATAATAAAAAATATGGTGCTTTTGTAATCTACATTCTCTTCCTCTGATATGGCTTTTCCACTGATGTCATTTAGACCATGCAGGCTTTTATCTACATCTTTTTATTCACAGCTATTTATGGAACGTTAATTTTAAACAATAGCCAAAAGCTATTTAGTCATTGTTTTAAAAACCATTTTTTTAGGTCAAGGTCATTCTCACCACTTACCACTACTGCTTTGAAGGATGCCTACTTGATTTTGCATATGTTTTTTAATGCACAGCTATTTTTATACAGGCCTCAAAACAAAATCCAGTTCTATTTTAAACAGCACACAATCAGAGGGATTCATGCCTCGCTGTGGATGCACCATGCTTATCAGCGATTTCAGCAGACCCACATCATCTGAATGAGTACTCCCTATGGGAGTCACAGCCAAACACTGATTCACAGATGCAAAGCCATTCTGATACGAGGCAGGACAAACTATTACTATGTGCATTATGCAGTAAAATCGACCTACTTTGGATGCTTGTAGAAGAAGCATCCAATTTATAGAAGAAATAGATACAATTTATAGAATAAATAAATACAAATGCTCTAATATGATTTGCATTGTAATGATTCAAATCTAAACTGACAGATATGAGAAAATTGCATAACATATATAGCTACATATTTAAAATCTCAAGGGGAGCCCAAATACACATCATATATACTGAAGACCTACATGCATACACCATCAATGACTGAGTCTTTTAATCTGCTCAGGTTCATACACTTTCTTCCAAGAGCTGCTGCCCTCTTGCATCTTCTACCACCTGGAGCTCTGGTTTTACCTTACTGGAAACGTCAAAGGCATTAGGGTCATGTTTTCCTCTAGATCAAGGAAAGCTTTCTGGGCAAGTCGGTCCTATTTTCCGGCTCATTAGTTCTAGAAGCAATCCTCCACTGTGGATAATCCACACTTGCATCCAAATAAATCAATAGTTTTAATGTCAAGACAATATTTATACATCAGGCCACCACAAGCCTCCACTATTGCCATTTAACACAAAATTGCGGCCCATATTAAAGTTTGGGTTATACTTTATAAGGAGTAAGCAATCTCTGACATCTCTTTAAATGAAAATCTATGGCAGAGGCAGAGAGAAAAGTTATGAATGCAAACACTATTTAACTTTTTAAAAACTTCAGAACAGAGAAAATCCTTCTTTCATAAAAGTGTTAATTATTGATGATTCCAACAGCAGAACAGTGCTACAATGCAAAAAAGAAAATAATTCCTCTTACTGCCTTGGTGCAATGACAAATGCAATGAAATATTTTTTTTCCAATATGAAGTAGTCCCTCCAAAAGGTATTTGGACACTTAGACCAACCTAAAATGTAGACCTTTGCATTTGATAACATGATATTATATCATACCCAGTGGCACATTTTTAAACATTTAAAGATCCAATGTGTACTTTTTTGGAGGATCTATTGACAGAAATGCAATATTATATACATAACTATGTCGTCAGAGGTGTATAAACACCTTAAATAATGAAGCATTATGTTTTAATTACCTTAGAATGAGCTAGTCTTATTTCTATCTACATACACCGCGGGTCCCTTTGCATGGAATTCACCATGTTGTATTTCTACAGTAGCCCTAAACGGACAAACTGCTCAACAGAGCGTGTTTCATGAATATGTTATCTCCTTCGGCAAAGAAAACGTGACAACATCTTAGTCCTGTGTCAGCCACCGCAGTGCTTCAAAAGGAAGAGGGGAGGGGTGTAGTGAGGCGTTGGCTGCAATTTGCAACCTCACCGCTAGGTGCCGCTAAATTTCATACACTACATCTTTAACAAAATGGAACTTGTTTTTCAAATAAATAACAACAGATACTTCTCAAAATGCATCTGGATTCAAAATGGTCTTACATCATCTGTTTGAAAATAGCAACAGATTTGATATTTTTATCTAATGCAATGACATTTTTATTTAAACAGACTTAAGTATCTGTCCGTGTGTTGATGCATATGTGTGTGTGATATGGTGAGAGGTCTTACAATCAAGATAAGATAAGGTCCTTCAAGCTTGAACTTCACATCAGAGCTTTTCTCCCCAGCATGAGTTTCAGTTTTGCTTCATCTGTGCGCCCTGACGCTGGCATTTCACAGGTCACCATGCGAACAGCAGGACCCTACGCCATTAAAGAGCCTCTGACGCAACGGCACATGCCACCAACTGAGGGACCACATCATCGACACTGAAGATGTGCACGGAGAGAAAACTTGACCTGATGAAATCGATTCATTCTTGTGTGAGAAACATCAAAAAGATGTTAAATGAATTAAAAGTAAGAAGGTTGAGGATTACCTAACTCCAGCATTAGTGAATTGAGCAGAACTTAAATTTGGCCCGCCATAAAAGTCCTTATGGAGTTTCCATATGATTTGAATATTTTAACATTGAGATATTTGGAACAAACATGATTATGTGCAGTCATGCAACGACTGATGCAAAAAAGCTGTTCGTGTTTTTATCATGTGGGATTTTTAGGAGGATCTATTGACAGAAATACAATATAATATACAAAACTATTTCTTCAGAGGTGTATAAAGACCTTACGTAATGAACTGCTATGTTTGTAATACCTTAGAATAAGGTACCCTGATACCACACATACATCTGGGAGGAGTCTACTTGATGTATGCATTTACATCTGCGAGACGTTTTTCTTTGATTGTTTGCTCATCTGCAATATGTCTCCGAGACGTCTGCTGTCAGATGTCATATAGACATCTAGAAGAACGTACGTAAAACTGCCCTTTCTAAGATGTTTAGCTGATGTTTTCACGCAGCAGATGTTTTCCAGATCTCCAGCAGACGTATATTTAGATGATCTTTCTCTCCAACGTCTCTCTGCTGGAAAGTATCTCCATAGATATCTATGAGTATCTCCGCTAAAAACCTTAGCACCACGGGTCCTAACAAGTCTTTGCTGGAAAGTCTTTATAATATTAACGCAGGTCCTGATTTTTATCCATTTTTAATACTTAAAATTATGTAATAAATAAGACATCGCTCTTTCTACATCTACATCTAAATCACGTCTTTAATGGTTTAAACTTTTACATGAATAAGAGCGTGATTGTATAATGTAACGCTAGAAGAAGGATGACAGAAAATTGAGTTATAGCGTTATTCTGAAAAGGTGATGCCATCTGGGAAAAAACCCATCACATGGTGAAATAGAAACATATTACAAGTTTTGATTACATTTAAAAAAGCTGCTTTCAAGCCCCTTCCAAATCCAAGTTTTTACAGCGTGAACATGAATTAACCATGCGCCCATACAATACGATTGATTAATAAATGAAGTGTATAGTCAATCATAAATTTAAAAATAAATTTCTTAGATATACTTTACCAAGGTGACGAGGATCACTCAGTGGCTTTGTGTCACACTCAGTTAACGTTACGGGGTTTTTCACCAGAGAATGTGCTTTTTGTCCGTCATCATTAAAACGCCGACATCACCGTTTTAATCAACAGTTTCTTGTTGTAGCTATATGGGTGCTGTTTTCTTGTTGTAAAATACATTTGGCCAAAATCTAATTTATAAAAGATGAAATGCTGTGTGCACAGGCAATTAAGTGCAGGCAAATACGAGCCCTCTCTCTCCGGTCCCAAATGTCTCAAACTTCAAATACCTAAAAATGAAAATTTTAGACATTGTTTCTTGCGTAAAGAAAACGCTGTACTTGTTCAAACAACAAGATCTTTATTTAATGACAACATTACCCTTGCAAGACGTTCAGCTGCTGTGTGTGAAATGAACTGCAGTTCAGTCAAGCTAGAGGGGGGTGGAGCCATGAGGTTTTACTGACAGTTTGGTCGTATCCAACCAGATCTAGTCACAAGCTATTTTTAACCTTTCATTGGCTAGATATTTGTAAAACATGCAGACAGACGTAAAGGGTGACCGATAGCATTGATTTAATGAAAAAACACCACCGTAAAAGGGCACTTCAGAGTGTAAGGGCAAAAAGGGCATGTGCTCTTCACAGGTTGAGCCCTATCTGTGCACGTGCCTGCTTCCCTGCATCAACATGAGAAGACACGCTGTCTCAGCCGACGACATCTTTTTGGACTGTGGTGGCCACCGTCGTGTTTTGAATGGGAGGGGTCAGCGGAGGACTGAGAGATTGGATACAATTCTTAAACTCTCCGCTACTGGAGGCTAAAAATCCCACTATAGACCTTTAAAACATGTCAAGTGTATGAATGTCACAAAACCTGAACATGTTTTGTGCTTATGTCTTAGCTGTTGTCTTTGGTCCTATTTTCATTAAGAACATCCAAGAAAATACAGTTAAAATGATGGCAGTGCATTGTGATTGTATGAATGTGTGAGAGTGTTGATTGAGCTGCTTGGTGCTGTTTCAGAGCCCACGGCAGTCATGTGTTTCTGTACTGATTAGGGCACTGCATCAACAAACAGCTGGTGTTCTGGTGGAGGGAAGAATTTTCAAAGAATCCTATGAAAATAATCCTTTAACAAACAGCTGGTGTTCTGGTGGAGGGAAGAATTTTCAAAGAATCCTATGAAAATAATCCTTTAAAGTATTCTGTTGAGAGAGAGAGGTGGGATAATCTTACAAACCTGCAAGGCAGAACAAGAGATTCTCAAATGGCATTCCACTAAGTGGTCCGGCCTCCTCCTCTTACTACATGGCATATTATGTCTTGGCACAGAACATAAACAGTGCAAGGTTTTCAAACCCACTGTATTTGAGATCAACCAAGCACAATGCAACTCCTGTCACAACAGGAGTGACAAAGTCATCCAACAGCAATGTGAAAGACTGACAGCATGACAAGACACATGAAAACTGTGATTAAAAGAAGTTATAGGTTGAGGTTATCACATAAAAAAATAATTTTCCTAAATACTTACTGTTGTATTGCTTAAACTTTGCAGTATTTGAGGTCTGAAAAAATACAGAACATCATCTCTGTTATTTTGACCTGTTTCTCCAGTGTTCTTTTCTGCAAATAAATGCAAATAGAAACAATATTTTTATTTAAAATTTGGGAGAAATATTGTTAGTAGTTCACAGAATAAAAAAAGATAATTTTACCCAAACCCATAAATTCTGAAAAATGGAAATAATTTTAAACGGTCTCTTAATTTTTATGTAATATACAGTAATATATGTATATCTGTTTACATTTAAAATGTCTATAGTAGGTCATCTAATGACATGCTCAAAAGTGACAACTGACCCCATATCGTGTGTATACAATTTTCCCACTATTGGGCCACTAAACATTGGTGCATATTTTGTTATATATTCACATGCATGTTTGTAATGAACCGTTTAATTTCTGGACAAAACAAACATTAAAAAATAAACAACTGAACCCTGAGAAATTTTCACGCAAGTAAAATCTGAGATGACTAGCTGTCGTACTTTCTCAGATTTCCCTGACCTTCACTCTTCATTCAGATCCAGTTCACACCAGGCCACATTTTCTACTTTTTATTATTAAGATTGGACGGCACATCAAATACTTGCAATAGAAGCGCTGATAAATAATTAATGCTCTGTTTCCAAGAAAACAATGGGCGGGAAGGTCTAATTCCTCTGGAGGAGTGCACCGCTGAAGCTTAGTTTCCCATGAGACCAAACAGATGTTTACAATAGTGGCATCAAAGCGACATCTCAGCCAGCTCTGAAGACGCCACGGCTGCCGGTTGTCAGAACTGTCCACTTTGTTTTGTTGTTTGATGGTTCTGAATTCATAATAATTTCAAATGAGCTGATTCCAGGAGATACAGAGAGACAGTCTGTATCCTAGCGGGGTGATTTCTGTGCTGGCTAACAATTGAGAATAATCTTGAAGAATGCATTTTTAGGATCATTTTAAGTAAATATGTGCTTTAAATGGTAACATATTATCAGTGGTTGTAAGCACATACTGGTGGGGTTCTTACTTTAATCATTTTTGTCAGTGATTTCACAAAAATAAAAAAATCATAAAGTGTCAATCATAAATTCACAATGGTGAAATTATCCATGGGCAGCTTTAAAAGATTGATAATTCACAAATCTTTTCTCTTTCTTTAACAGTTACTAAAATACGCATACTAAAGAGCAGCATTTAAATAACTTGGCCATCAGAAAAAAGGAGGGTGTGATTAAACACGGCTGTTTCGGTCCCCCTCCACCCATCCTCCCTGGCTGCCACATCCTACTTTGAAAATTAGCATTATGCCCATGAAATTAAAATGCAGTTCCCTTGAGATAGCCATAGAGATTAGGGTGTATACCGCAGGTATTTAGAGATACACATGTCAAGGCAAGTCAAATTAATTTCATGATCATGCAAGATTTGAAAGGATTTCATACCAGCGTGTCTGGCACATATATTGTACGTCCATTAATTGGTATTTCCGTGTCTGAGGGTGTAATAAATCACTGTTCAACAGACAATCCATCTAATACTGCAGAGACTGTGCACCTGCCATGCGCGGGTTATACTGCAAGAAGACCGACAGACATAAAACAGAGATGATGATTTACTCTTTCTTGCATCAGCTGTTCTGAGCTGTGATTATGAAACCTTTATAAGTGCTATTATGGAGTTCTAAAATAACCCTATATCACCTTGATGACACAAGATGTGAGAAGCTGTCAAATCCTAGTCTTGGTAATATGGTTATGATACGTAACCACATGGAGTTTGCACATGCAGAGCTTACACAGAGTTAGAACGCCTGTCAAGATCTATACATTCTACACCATAGATAAATATACATAGATGACTCATCAGCAAATGACTACATGGAACTACGTGCAAGTCATCTGCCATAACGCAACAGTCAAAGCCGGTCCGTAAACACTCGAGAGCAAACTGACTGCATCTGCAACCATAGTTATACACATGCATGAATATCAAAATAATGTTATGTGCTGTTGCGTAGACCCAAATATTATTATTGCTAAACTAACCATTAGTTAGCATTAGCTAACACAACACTACAAATTACCGTAGTTTAAAAACATATACAGTTAATACATATCAAAAAGCATACATAGCCTATACCAATATAGTACACCTTTGAAAAGTTGTCCTATATTTCTATGGAAATTTTAATCATGGTGTTTTTTTTACAAACAGAGGCTGTGCAATGTTGTGGCATTTTGGAAACTGTGAAATCACACTGACGTCTGGAGCGGTCGAATGTGGAATGTTGAAGAGTTTATTTGCAAAAACAGATAATTCCATTTTTAAAAACATTTTTTTATTGTGTTATTATCATGTTTCTATTCATGTTTAGTTAGCTGTATTTGTTTGAGTTATTATTTCTTAATCAAAACAACCCAACGGCAGTTTGATTGATATTAACTGGAATGCACAATAAAAGTGATCTATTTTTGCAAATGAACTCTTTAAATACATATCTTTGCATTAACTTTGTGATTTAATATTTTGGCTGATAAAAATAGGTTATAATGCTTTAAAATATACATGGGTAGTTGGAAAATAAATGTGTACATGTAGCCTATAGGTGTGACAGCAAAAATTTAGAAAACTACAAGTTACTTTCACACCCTCCTACACCCCATCAAGAACCCTGCGTTCAGCAAACCAGCAGCGTCTTGTAATTCCTTCTCATAAGGGCAGTAAATCGCTTTCCCGCTCATTCTCAAAACTCCTTCCTGATGGAACATTCTTCCTAACTCGCTCCGGTCAACCACATCTCTCACAACATTCAAACAACTACTTCTAAACCATCTCTTCTGTGAATACTTGACAGCAAAATGAAAAAAAAAAAACACTAACCCTCTCTCTTTCTCTCAACAGGTAGTGGTCTAGCTTTTGTTAAAACTAGTAACTTTGTATTAGCACCTATTGTATTATTGCTCCTGTATGACACATCGCTTATTGCTCCTTAAACTCTCTGTAAGTCACTTTGGATGAAAGCGTCTGCTAAATGACTAAATGTAGAGGTAAATAACTAACTAGCTAACTAACAATAAAGATACATTTCTCTTATAAAAATACATTTTATTATAAATATTAATAATATAATATTTTATATTGTTAAAAGTTTTTCTACCTGTTAGCTGTCACACCGTAGGACACACAGTTTATTTATCAACTACCACCCAATTCAATACATTTTCCCTATAATTTAGAAAGAAAATTAACCTATTCCGCCTATAGGCCATATGAATAGGAAGTTCTCACTAGTGAGACACATTAAAGTAATTTTCCAATAACAATATACTTATTCTACTATGCTACTAGCAATTGGTGTGATTGGTGTAATCATGGTGATGTAAGTGGTTTTTAACAGGTCTTCGATTTGGCTATCTGGTAAACATATTGAACCCATTCATCAAATAAATCCACAGGATCTCACCATCCGCATTTGATTCAGTCCCTGCAGGTTCAACCAAGGTGATCACTGGCTGTTTTCCATCCTCATCACTCTCAGTCTGAAGTTATCATCATTACCATCTACTTACTTATAGCGCAGTCTGAAACTGCTGTCTGTCCCTATTAGACCTTCCCAGAAAGGTCAGAGGAAGAAAAACCCCAATAGCTGAGACTGTGTCTTGCATTTAAACTGCAGTAAATTGCCCCCCTTTCCCCTTGCGGCTGCCATTTCACATGTAATGGTGTTTGATGGGAGAGACTGTGATTTTGCTGTCAGGGCTGGTGCTGGATTTTAATGTGTTGAGATACAGACGAACTCAATGGAACCAGAACATTAAAGGCAGCTATCCAAAAGTGAGACACGAGTTTTATAAGTAGAGGGAGCAAGAGAGTGTATGTATATAATAGGGCTGTCAATAGATACAAAATTTTAATAGCGATTAATCGCACACTAACAAAATATACAGAAAATAAATAAAGTTCTCAAACACTTTACCGTCTTTTCTGCTAAATACATGAGCAGAAGAATCCTCATTAAAGCTACAAAATCACATTGATTTCTTCTTTTCTTTTGTTCTTTGATCAGCATGTTTAAGAACACGGCCCCTCTAACCCCCCGTTCAGACCGCCAGCGACACCCAGCGACATGATTCCATTCATTTCAATGAAGAGCTGGTGACTTCCGGCGACACGTGCGACAGTGACCGTTGGCGACAGGAAGTGGGCATGTTTAGCGACGCGACAAAGTTCAGATTTGCTCAACTTTATGCAAATGATGAGCGACTTTCGGGAGCGACTACTAGGAGTAAAGCATCGGAGCTCACGTCATCTGTATCTCGTCAGAGTTTGTTAATAGATGTTACAAGCGCAACCAAAGCTAGGAACGCCTTCTAATGACCTCGTAGCGACACCTAGCGACAGAGTCGCTGGCATTGTGAACGCACAGTTAATGCGTTAACGTTGACAGCCTTAGTATATAAAACAAATTTTATCCCGCAAAACAAAACGCATCATGCTAAAACTAGCCTAACATAAGAGAGTCGCGCAAACAATTTCAAATTGGCTACTGGGTTTGAAAATTCCCAGAATGCATTGCATAAATAAACCATGCAGTTTAAACTAAACCCTATTACTTTGTACTTTTTGTTATGAAATGCCATGCTTCACTGACCCAATTCAGTCTGTTGGGTAATATACATTTGAAATGTAATGATGAAACCATGATATCATCTTCATTCTGCTCCGCAGTGATACTTGCAGCATTAAATCAAAAACACTACTGCAGCTTGAAACAAAAGAAAAAGCTGCATTCTACCACAGACTTTACAAACAGCATCCCATAATTCAACCCTCAGCATCAAGCACAGTGCCGGAGGCCGAGGTACAGAGGAGTCTTTAGCAAATAAAACACTCCCGTGAAACCAGATGTCACACATCAGCAGAAAAGGATGCATGCTGAACCCGGCTCAGGGGGAACTTCTGTAGGCCAAGCGAGAAACGTGCTGTGGCTCATTTGGCTTTTTGGAAAGAGATCAAGAAAGCGAGGCAGTACAGGTGCAGAAGGTTCCGAAGAGGCTGCACTTCCCCACTTTTACGACAAATAATATCGTAGTGCTCACAGGCAGCTAAACAGAGGATGCCATAAACACAAGAAATAAAAGATAATAACAAAAACTAAGTAAAATCATGCAGATTTGGAAGGACATAAGGGTCAGTGAATGATGAAAGAAGTTTTAATTTGGGTGAAAAATCCCTTTATATTTTCTGACCAATTAATAGTAAAATAATCCTAATTTACACAGTAAATAAGCATCACCTGAGGCCAGTTGCATAAACATAGCCGCTAAGTCAAGACTGTCTAAACAACTATTCTCACAGACTAGCATTTAGTTAGGACTAATCAGTCTTACTTTTCATATTTAAATTAGACCAATCTACCTTTTTATGTAACTGACTTCAAGAAGTTATGACAAGTCTTGAAGAAAAGAATTAGGTGACTAACTTGTAAGACTAGTCTTAGCAGTTTATGCAACCGGCCCCTATATTGTATACTTCGCTAACATAACTTCCTGTTTTGGTTCAATTTTTGTTTGGTTAAGGACTCTCGGTCTAAAAGAATCTCATAAAACTCTTCAGATTTATTAATGTGGCAGTCCAAGACAAAGAAGTTATTCTATACATCCATCTTTAACGCAAATATCTTTTAAGCCATGAGAGATTCTTTGATCTGTCATCAAGGAGTCTTTCGCTGCCAAGAACCAGGCAGATTTACAGTATTAATAGGGCTCGGAGAAAGACAACGGCCTCATTTGCTCTCTGCACATGAGAACTGTAGTTTACTACAGCAATGATGGAAATAATGATGAAGAGACAGAGGGTGAATTAACACAGACACAATTTAGCCTTTGACATAAAATGACATTAGAAAGCAATACAGGTTGTATCTTGCAGCATGTTGCTCATCTGGAACAGATTGTTTCTAAGGAAAAACAAATTTCCTGCTGATATTACACAGATTATTTTCATTGGCTATGAACAGACAGATGTCATGGAGAAAATCTCCTTGGCCACGAGAAACATTTTTCTCCAAACTACTCAACTGAACCAGTGAGTTACATCAGTTGTTAATAATCCACAAATCCTGTCTGCTGCTTTGATTTACTTGCTTTTCCTCTCGACTATGAAAAGTATATTTATCTTGAATATCCATCACAGGCTAATTGAGAAGACAATGAGGATAAAAATGCTTATGGTGTCTGAAAAAAAGAGAGTCCAGTGAATTCAGATGTTCAGTGCCTGAGACCCAGACGGGAAGATAATATAAATGTCAGGAGTGTTATGTTCATAATGATGGAGTTGGGGAGTCTGGATCATGCAGAACAACATGTACCCTGTCCTGCCCTTCACTCCAAAGCCCACTTTCTATGGCTTGCCCTCCTCTGACAATGTCAAAGCCAGATTTGTGATTTGTTAAAGGACACTGTGTAATGTAAACTCTACATATTCTACTCACTTTGTCATCGACCTCCATTTTCTGTCTGGTTTCTCATATGAACCCGCCCCCACAAAAAAAGAAGCGGTCGGTAATACAGCATTATCAAGTATTTTTTATTTCATTACTGTACCAAAGAGTCCTTTCGTTTTTTATGGAAACTTCACTCCATTTCAAAGCATGCTATCTTACAATTTAATCTGCTACATTCCTTTCTCATTTCTTGAGTCTGTTTCAGCGGTAAAACCCTTTCATGATGTGTGGGTGAATCTTGTGAGCAGAATGTGTACGACTCTGCTTTCATACTATTATAGCCACTTTGGGAGATTTCCAGAAATCAACACCCACATTATCTCTGAACACAGCTAATTACAATTTGACAGATGGAAGATGCAGCCCATAAACAGACAATTACAACAATATATGGTTTGTGTATTTTAAATGTATAATCTGTGTTATGGAAAACGCTATGCTATCTAATGCCAAAGGCTACACAAGCTATTAATAATATATTTTATGCCTAACATGTTTTACACACATGAAGTCACACAATAAAAATGGTAACTCGTGTGGTTTAATTGATATTGAAAGTTTAAAGTCCCCGTGAACCGGAAGTTGCAATCTTTTTTTACTTCCGTATTCTGACGCATTTCTGAGAGAAAAATAGTGTCCGTGGCTTGTGTTTTCCATTGCAATTCGATTGGATGTATAAAAACAGGTGTTGTGTTTTGAAATGAAACTAGCAGCAGACTGACAGTTGAAGGGGAGGAGTTAACGGCTCTGCCCTGCCCATGTCGTCTAACGGACGTCATCTGAGACGGATAGCCACTAAAGGGTGGAAGTGCATTTTCAGATTTTGATTAAAGATTATGAGGGCACATGCATTTTAAAAAGTAAATGAACCACACCGATTATTATAACTAATTATTATATATACAAGCTAATTATAACAAACACTGCAATATTCCATGAATAAATAGGAATTGTTACTTTTTATTTCACCAGGACTTTAAAGTTCTAAAGTGTTGGGCATTTAACAAGAAGTTTTTTCCAAATCATAAATGTTTAATGTTTACATCCACTCAAATGTCTGTAATAACTGACTAGTCGACTACTCATAATATCTCATGTTTATATCAGGCCGAGCTGTAATCTATCTTTGCTCTGACCATTCAGGGTTTTTGCAGCATTCTGCAAGACCTCTTTCATTTTAAGTAGTTTGAGCAGATGAACCACAGCAAAATGCTAGGCATAATAAACTGTAGGCTTAATAGATCAGTACTTTTTTTTTATACTTGCATATAAAGTACTTTGAGAAATATTTCTCAAGAAATATTTCATCAGGGTACCTGATAACTTCACTTGATTTAAGTAATGTTGTATCGTCAAACATACATTTTTATACTTAAAATACAAAATATATATCGTTTTTGTACTTCTTATTCATGGTATCTCAAAATTGCACAGTTGAGTACACTTAAATCTTCTTAAGTTTATCCGAAGAAGTACTACATTTATTTACATTTATTAATTTGACAAACTTTTTATTCAAAGCGACTTACAAGTAGGAGAGCATATAAACATTTTGTCAACACGCTAAACAGTACCGTTAGTTTACAAGGCCATGCTAGGAGGGTTAAAGCTGGAGTAAGCACGGGAGAGAATGAACAACACGTTTTTTTATATACACAAAACATAGACAGTTATTGGTTAGTCAAATAAATGCGGAACATGTACTAAACCCTTTTTTGTATATTAAGCAGAAAATTAGTGCGTAAAAAAAAGAGCACTTTTAACACATTTAAGTGTATTATACTGCATATTGTACACCTAGGTCTAACACACAGAAAGAATTCATTAATTTCATCCACAACTGGAACCTTACAAATATACAAATTTGCTAGTATGCTTCCAAGCCATCTCAAAACTAAGCATGTACTAAGCATGTGTGTATTTTATATTAGTATACATGCCAGAATCCCAGACCTTCTCTCATGAATAAGAAAACAGAGAGGGTGGGCTATGATGAGATATGAGTTCATGAGGGGGACTTGATCGTATAAAGTGCTCAGATGCAACCTTTTAAGGCCCTGGCCTGTCACTGCCAATGCACACGGTCTGAGTCCCCTTTATTTATCTAATTCTATCGCACCACTTAGACAGTGACCCCCGAGAGAAACATGACCCTCACAAGCCCGCCCTCTTATTGGACAGAGCTAGGTCAGCAGTCGAAGAGCGAGTATCTTCACGATGACCTTCCACTTTGAGGGGGTCGAGTCATGCTTATATCAGCGTTTGGTCCTTTGAGGGGAATAATTAAAAGCAAAGCAAAGGTTGTTGCTAAACATCTCCAAATGAAATGGAAAAAAAAACTCGTATAAAACATAAAAGGAGAAGATCCACAGATTCACTTTTATTGTTTAAAAAAACAGTGTATTCTTGGAAATTAGTCTAGATGGAAGAAAAAAGTCACGTGAGTTTGAGGTAATGTCTTGTTTTTTATGTTTGTGTAAACTATCCCTAACAGTTTCTGAAGGTACAAACAGGTTGACAACTGTACGGTTAGAAAGAAATAACACTGAAGCTACACTTCAAGTATGAATCTGTTGTCTGCATGCATCACAGCATATGACCGTTTAACCAAGTATCATGCAGAAAACTTTCTATAACCAGATGAGAAACTGATATATGAGTTTGTTTGATATATGAGTGTGATATTAATCTGGGGGAAATCTGGAATATTTATCTTTTCTCCTCTAGGGAGATTAGATTTACACACTCACTAATCTCTGTTTGAGTTCAGACCAAGTTTCTCTCCACAGAAATGGTTGGCTAAAATGGTACGTGGGGGTGGAGGAGCCTTAAACAGGTCAGAGGTTGTAGTCTGGGATGGGAGCGTTCACGTTCGTTTCTTTTGCTTCTGTCTGACATGGGTCAAAGGTCACCTGCGCAGAAAAAACAAGAAGGGGGGTTGGAGAAGCTAAAGTCAGAGTTGTGTCTACCAGTGCATGTAATCTACAATCTCCTATGTGCCAAAACAAACACAAACACAACAAACAAACAAACACAAACTTTTCTGCACAGCCACCCTTGACCATGGAGGAGTATGACAATGGGCCAGTAGTTAATCAATCAATGCCATCAGTAGTTAATGCCAATCATACAGCTCAGACATAAAAGACAAAACATGCTCAAATGTTTTTATAAATGTAAACATACTGTACACAAAGCAAGAAAAGGTTGACAGAAATCAGAGTGAATTTATGTAAAAACATTCAAATTTTCTGTCATTATGTTGAGATATTTTGTAAGAACTTGGTGTGATTTTTTTGCCTACTGGACACAGTGGCTGATAGAAACTAAAGACAGGAAATGTTTTAGGTGTTTAGCCGTTCATTTACACGACAGCTACGTTTTGAGTACCTGAAAACACAAACTTTTGAAATAGGGTTTCAAAGTGCAAGTTTTGTAAAACAATGCCGTTATCGTTTCAGCATGAACTACAAAAACAGGAAAATTGTGAAAACAGTGAAGACATGCACATCCATATTACGTGTTTTTTTTACAAAGTGACAATGCCAACCACTTGCCTGGCATGCACAATACAACACAATACAGTGTTTTAGTCATTTTCTCAGAACAATGCCAATAAAAAATCATCTTAACAATATAGTGGTCCATGTGAAACATTTAAAAAATGCACTTTTTCATCTTTCGTGTAAACGTACCCTTAGATTAGATATTTTTTACAAGACTTTTTTTAAATGACAGGACAGTTTAAAACCATGCCATGTCCAATGTTTCTTCAGCACTACAGTGGCATCACTGCTCTCATCTTTTTCAGAAACTGGAACAGCAGTGAGATCAAGCAATGCCCCCCTCCCTTTGCCCCATAATCCCTGAAAGATGATCTATGCCCTGCTCTAATGCTCGCCCAGGCTGGGTACGGAAGAGGAGGAGGCCCCGTCCTTATCAGCCAGACAGACACTCATCCTGCTCAGGGGGTCCAATCCTCCCTTTTCTGCCCGTTCAGTAATTAGATGATGTGTCTAGGTCTAGCCAGGGATTTGGCCAGGATCTGAACTGGGTCGGTGGGTGATAGTGTTGTTGTCTTATTTTCTTTTAACACTCACCCCAATAAGCCCCACCCTACACTCCCTCTCTAGTGTCAGGCTAATGTCAATTTTATCTGTCAAACGAACGTGTCTGACACACCATGACGCTGCCGAGATCATTACGTTAAGTGCTGAAGGACACAGAGCCTTGATGTACTTACGCTCACTACGAACTCGACACAATAGAGCATGCAAACATATCTGTAATTGGATTTTATTATTTTTGCTGATTCAGAGATCAGGAAGAGAAGACAACCTGGCCCGCACACTTACATCAGAAATACATGGGTCAACTGATGCATGACTGTATGGGGAATATATAATTTGGCAGATGAGATTTTGGACTGTTGGCCATTATGTGAAAATACCCAGAGAAATGCAAGCTTGCAGTTCAGGCCTTGGGTTCTGATGACCTCCCCTCATTGATTACTAAATGTATATTACCATTATTGGCACTTTAGTGACAGTCTGCTTTAATTAACTGTTTTGGGGCATTTCAGCAGGTATCGATGCAACGGCGTATTGATGCGGTGACGCCGGCCATATGGATCTGCTGACATATTTCACTGAAGCATTAGTGGCTGTATCTATTTAGATAATGATGGCTCATTCTAATCATCAATTTTGTGGACAGATGTAATGATGTCATAGCATATGCTTTAAGATCTTTTTATTTAATGTTCATAATAGCCGGGCTTATTAGATGCTATCTGTACACCCTAGGGACCTTCATTTACATTTGTTTTATTTTCAACCCTTGGAGAAATGAATGTGAAAGGCGCTTGACAGAGAGAGTGCCCACTGCATCAATGTCCAAGATGACGAGAAATATGGATTGGGTGTAATATATCTGTTTGTCCACTTAGCTATCAATCTATCATGATCATCTATAATGTTCCATAACATTTTAATACGTATTTTTTCATTAATAGAAAAGGGTAGTTGATGTGACATGCTACATTACATCAAAAACAACTTGAAACACAATTTTGCTAATTCTTTATATATTAAATGAAGAGTTCAGTCTACAATGAAAATTGAAATGACCCTCTAGTCATTTCAAACGTTTATGACTTTCTTACTTCCGCACAACACACAAAAAAAGAGAATGTTGGTTACCAAACAACAGCGGTGCCCATTTACTTCTCTTGTAAGGACACAAAACCAATGCAAGTCAAAGAGTACCGTCATTTTTGGTTAGCAACATTCTTCAAAATATCTTTGTGCTCTGCAAAATAAGTCATATAGGTTTGAAATGACAAGAGGGTGAGTAAATGAGGACAGAATTTTCATTTTTGGGTGAACTATCCCTTTAAGTATACTTAAATATTATACAAAAACTTACAAACACCCATAAACTTACATATAATATGAGAACACTGAAATCATGTATGCAATGTGCTTACTGTACCATCACACGAGTTTACACACAGCAGACTTCAATCTGGCATGAAGGTCTTTTCCTTATTTAAGTTTTTTGCTTGTAGCATTAACACCTCTTTAGTTAGCATCTCTCTCTCTCTCTCTCTCTCTCTCTCTCTCTCTCTCTCTCTCTCTCTCTCTCTCTCTCTCTCTTTCCATCTGCTGCACCGTAGCTGCGCCTCACTGCATGGAAACTTTCAACCCCCCCCATTCCTGACAGTCACACACACCCACACGCACTCAAACACGCTGCACGGCTGAAAGCAGTGGGTGGAAGGGGAGGAGACTGTGTCTGGTAAGGTTGAGCTGTTTACAGTGTGGGTTTATAAAACAGCAGACGGGGGCCGTCCCTACAAAGAGAGGGAGCAGAGAGGAGAAACGCCAGACAGGGATAGAGAGAGTGACAGAGTGAGAGAGAGCACGTCTGAGAGAGAGGGTCTGCATACAGCCTACCCGGGACAGAATGATAAAACAGCCGGGAGGCTTTGGAGAGTAAGCTTTTTTGTCAACTGACTACTAACACAACTGCAACAGCACGGAGGATGCTGATGTGAGGAGAGCAAGAACTCTGCATTGTACCACAAAAGGGACTCTCTTTGTTTGCACAGTGAGTACTTCTTTATATACGATTTTATAATTAATTTGAGTTATAGTGCTGTCCCATTTGTAAAGGACTTCATTTATACAATACATATTTAAGGACAGAGTGGTCACACAACTTTGCATTCAAGATGAATAAGGACGTTTTCTTTTTTCTTTAAGGAACAGAGCAGGAATTGATGAGTTCTGCATCTTAGACTGTCTAGTCATGGGTGACCGTAGGGAACTTACTGAATAGATTCCCAGTGCTGCATCATGGTTCAGCACAGGAGCCACAAATACTCATCAGTCATGGACGGCAATTCCACCAGAGGGGCGGCAGATGATGACGCTGAGGTGTTTGGATACGTACCCTCCAACAAAGACCCCAACTGGTGCAAAACTCCTACTGGGCACATCAAGAGACCGATGAACGCATTTATGGTCTGGTCTCAGATTGAAAGACGAAAGATCATGGAACAGTGGCCTGACATGCACAACGCTGAGATTTCAAAGCGCCTTGGAAAACGTTGGAAGCAACTTCCCGATTATGAAAAGATACCCTTTATTAAAGAGGCAGAGAGGTTGCGTCTCAAGCACATGGCCGATTATCCCGACTACAAATACCGTCCCAGGAAGAAGAGCAAGTGCATCACCCCTGTGAAACTTGGGGAGAAGCTTCCCCTGAAATTTAGCAAGCCCCATTCAGGAAGATCTCCTGGGCTCTCCGGCAAAGGGCTCAAAATCAAACCCCGCAAGCATAAAATGAACTTCAACAGCAATAAATACAAGAGCTACAGCGAGAGCGACGATGACGCAATGGATGTAAACTTAGACTTAAGTCCAGGGGTGCTACAAGATGATCACAACCGGTCAAGTCACTTTGTCCGTCACCAGCAGGCTACCAACTCCTCTGAGGACCAGCAACCAGTACCTGAACTCAGAGAGAAAGTGGCCATCTCCCAAACCAGCAACATCCAGAGTCTCCCTTCTCATAAAGAGTGCCAGGCTGCCCCGAAGACCCCGATGTGCGAGCCAAGGGGGTCGACCTCAGGGAGATCCTCCACGCCGACCTCCACCAGCTCCTCCTCTTTAGTGTCTTCGGCCTGTTCAGACGAAGAACTGGATGAGGAACTCTTGCATATCATATCTAACAGTATGCCTATGGACTGCTCCACTCTGGACAAAGACTTTGAAGCATTTCATGCTAACTCAGGATCCCATTTCGACTTTCCCGATTACTGCACTCCAGAGGTGAACGAAATGATTTCTGGAGACTTGCTCGTGCCCAGCATCTCAGACCTAGTGTTCACTTACTGAAGTGTAACGTGACTGCCTGCATAGCTGCCAATTCGAAAAATCAGAGGTCTTGAAAACATTTGGTCCATGTCGTACTTGTACGATTCCTTTTTCCATGTGTTTATTTTTCTCAATGAATTCCGTAAGTGCTATTGCTTTTCCGTTCCAAGCATGTCAGATCTTGTTGGTTTAGCTAAGAGACACGCAGGGCTGCACGGGAGAGGAAAATGTTCAGTTTTAGCATTTTTTGGAAAGACATTTGAGAGGCAGCTGGGTGTAATTTTCAGTGACAGGAAACAAAGTTTTAAGAGCTGTCTTGATAAATGTTTTAAAGCTAACATTAATGTCTCTGAGCATCTGATGGGCAGCAGTAAAGCTCAGATCAGTTCCAGACGAAGATCTGTATCCATTTAATATCTAGCCATGTAGTTTTCACGACAGCTCATAACATTGATACCGTTGTGTTCCATCTAAATCTCAATAATCTCCAAGAAGCGTCTATGAATGATTCCGAATTTATATACTGTATCTGCCGGTGCATTAATATAAAAAAATCCAAGGGTGCAAATGATGAAAGGAAGTTGAGTGAAAATCGTTGATGAGAAGCTTATTAAAATCTGCAGCCCTTGTAAGTCACACGGTACAGCATCTGTAATGCGGCAACCTTGCGGAGAAACTCATGGCAGCACATAATTCATTTCATATTCTTTAATTAGGTAATAGCACTTTCATTGCCTCGCCATTGGCGCAGACTTTGAGGAAAACGTGTGATTTAAAGGCAGCTCTGCGTCGGCCCTGTGTGCAGGTGTGTGTGTGCGTGTCTGTTGTGCCTAAACAGTTTGAACTGTGGACAGAGAGTTTGTGGTATGGGGGTTGGGATTGGTTCTTTCAGGAAACTGTGCATCTGTCCATGCAGCTTTTATGCAGGGGTCGGACCCTGCGCTCACTGGGCGTCTGCTGGGGGTGGGCAGGCATGGGGGGCCTCACGCACCGGTTTGCACGTTGTGTCTGCAGCCCGGCTGCAGCTGCCCCGAACGGGGTGAGAAATCTGTGTCTGCCAGCTGGCCCCCATTGACTCTCTCAGGGATTGTTTGTCTAGGTCCTAGTGCCTCCCGTAGGTAATTCATCTGTGATGATCTGTGTGTCTCTCTCGCTCGCTCTCCTGGAGAAACCATCTGAAGTCAAGCGAGGTGACAGCCTGATTTCTCATTGGGTTTTCAACAGGATTCATCTCTTTTTTTCCACCAACAAGCTCTTAGTAATTTCAGAGACTGGCATTATTTACTTCCCACCAACAGAAGAGACAACAAACCCTGCAGTTCATATCTTACAAAAACTGTTAATCCTCCTCGAATCCTGAAGCCTGGTGGAGATGCAGCGTCAAGCTGTGCAGCTGAAAGTTGGGAACCTAAAATGAAAAGGACCTGCTGTTTGTTTGCTCTTGGTTTAACCACACTGTTTGGACCACGAAATGACTGCTTTTGTGACAAAGACAACAGAGGCACAATTAGTCTCCATCTTGCTGTGTTCCTTACTGTAGTAAAGAGTTGACTGAGCTAGTTCTTAATTTTTCTACTTTAGAAAATCTTAGTTTTACCAACTTGTTTTTAGGACATGCTGTTAAGTGATGCCACATTATGTGATGAAATTACACACAATTCAGGTATCTGTATTTCAAATGAAAAGTGAAATGTCTATAAACATGAGCGAGGACAGGAAAGGGAAACAGTCTGTGAAACAGGAGGCCTTCTTCGTCAAACACAAAAACATAAAAAATTGCCTCAATGCATATGTACAGTTCAGAATGATTTAGTGCTTTAAAAGAAAGGCTAAAAGGCTGGCATTTTAAATGCTCAAAGTTGTAGGGCATTTAAGATATCTCAAGTTACTGGTTATTTTCATTCCTGTAAGGCCGAGGCGATGGACAGTATTAATTTGTGATCCAATTAGGTTCGTTTTATTATGGAAAACCAAAATGATGTTTGCATGTGTCATTTCAAGGCTAGCAAATAGGTTAAACAAAACGCTTGGGCCTCCAACAATCATCAGGGAAATTATTTCAGGACTGCGATATATTCAGAGATTCTGACCGAATCTGATCGCCACACCTGAAGTTCACACACAGGGACAACTTTTTGCATTAAGATGTCAATCAAACCTCTATACAATACATACACTATTGAAAACTGTAACAGGTTACACACTGAACCAACACCAGCAGTCAAAAAACGGACTCAGGACAAAATACATCAGCCTATGTGGATCTGCTTCTATTCAGCCATTATTAAGTTGTGCACTCCGTTTGGCCATTGTACGTTATTGTAGATGACCTGCAGAATAATTGTATGTAGCATCGAAGGTCAATCTGCAAGGTTGTACCTTTTGAAATATTAAATATTTTAAAATGACATGATATTTCTTTTGGGTGCATTTTTCAGCTGTGAATAAAACATTTATTTAAATGTGCTAAAATGGGCATTTTACAATTACACTCTGTCAGCATGTTTTTGTTTAGCTCTTACAATTCTGATCGTGTCATTTATATATTTAACGTTTTAGAAAAAGCACGAGAAAATAGGGTAGACACATCACAGATGGGCTCAAGCAAATTAGTGTCAAAGTGATAAACGCAGAAAGCTGTATATAACTGAAGCGGTGTAAAAATACCCATCTGGTCTGCACCTCCTACTCTGGGCTGGCGATTAATGAATAGCATTCTGTGAGACTGAAAGCCAAGGACAATGCTAATTTCACACAGGCCAGACTCAGCTTTGCTAAACCTGTCATATGTGAAGCATGTGATTTCACATAGCAATACATGTCTGTCAGAAACCTGCTGTCAACGGGCTGCCAAAATAACCAAGAGCCCCATGAACTGCAACCAGTGAAGTGCTGGACACAACATGGGCCGAAGATTTTAACAGCTCTATATAAAAAAGCTGATCTATAAGGAATCTAGCAGAAGATTTCAAATAAAATAGTGTTAAACAAAATTAAGTATACATTCATCATGAGCTTTACTGCTTGCTTTTGCAGGTCCAAAGCTAATTTATATTCTCAGCAGTGGTGCTATTTCATCTAATACAAACTGTAACATTAGCAATCTTTTATGTGTGATCCCCGTTGAATTTGACAAGGATTTGAGATTCTCGGTAACAAGCTAATACACTCTTAAACAGAAATTATATGTGACCAAACTACGGCCTTGTCGCTTCATTTACGTAAACTCTGTTCTACAACCTATAGTGAGGTCCGTCTACATAGGCCGCAGCCTTCCAAGACACTGACTGTTTTGAAGCGACTGAACTCAGCAAGCAACACAAATAGTGTTATGCATGGGAGAGGGAAACTCAACTCTCAAATAATTTCAACAGAATTTGACATTACCATGCAGCTAAACAACTGAAGTGATACTCCATTAATAAACATAAACATGCATAACACACTGAAACATTGGCTAAAATAATCAACATAAATAATACATTTAATAATCAACAATACAATCAACTTTTATATTCCATCATCTGGCACGTTAAAGTTAAAGTGCATTAAGGGATTGCTATCACTGCAAAGGACACTGAGAAACTGGCTTAGAACTTTTGCCTAAATTAAGTATTTGGGAGATCGTCTCAATGCCTCAAAATGCTGCCTTGGTAGGGAGCTCACTAGATTTTGGAATAGAGCGCTGTTTACAGGTTTTTTTAGTTATATGACAATTTCTGGGAATTTGGTATTGAGTGAATAGTGTTTCCAAAGGAAATGTTCATTTTCCATTTAATTTACTTCAAATCATATACAGTAAGTTTAACACTTTCTTTTCATAATGGTCAAGTCAACAGCCAATAGCTGTGATCCATAGTAAATGATGGTTTCTGAAAGCTTGATGTGCTTACCCGTAATGACATTAAAACAATAATTCCGTTACTTCCACATGATTGGCCAGAACACCTGCCTAATGTCATTAGCAAACAGTGCGGCTCTGACCGTCACACGGTCATGTGCGTGAACAATGTCAAAGTGTTCAAATCTCTTTCAACGTCAAAGTTAACAAATTTAATGACATTTAAGTTATTCTATACATGCAGCAATGACACTGACATAGAGGTATTGATGCTATCATCGTGATTGCAATCTCTTTGTTTAGGAAACAGTACTTCTAACCTCTATAATGACTGAATTGTTTCCTCTGCTGCTTTTCCACCGCACTGCGATGAAAGAAAAATGAATGACAAAGTTTGCGTGACCAAAAAAATTCTCCATATACAAAAGAATCTTCTTTAGCTTAGTTAAAAAGGGAAAAACACTGCTATCTTCCTGTATGTTAGATCCTGAAGCAAGCTATAAGATGAGGCACAATTCATTTTGATGGCTCTATCACTGTAATGACACGCTCATCAATAAACTGCTTGAGGTGACACTTGACCTTTCTGTCTTTCTGTATGAGTGTGCAGAGCGTTTGAATAACATACATAATATGTCAAAAGAATGACATGGACTTTGCACGTTAAACTGCTTTTTGGAAATGATTTATAATGTGGATTAAGCATGTCAAGCCATCAGAACGTGCTTGACAGTATTCGAACATGTATTTGACACAGACCTCTCATGTATGTGTGTTTCACGCTGCGGGTTTCTCCCACTCTGCCTGTGACGCGAGTTTCAGAAAGGATGCAGATGTTCTTGTGGTCAGAGCACAGAGGCATGAAAGATAGCAGTCGTCCTGTAACTTTACGTGCACACAGACTCAGCCCATGTGACATATGTGAAGACGCTTTGGCGATAACAATCAACACAACAACTACTTCTAGATTTACATTCAAGCATTTGATAGATGCTTTTATTGACAAAGCAACTTTCAAGTATTTAGTGTTCTTGAATCAAACCCTTGACATTGCAAGCACCACGCTCTACCAGCTAAGCTACGGTAAGCCTCACGCAGCAAGTGAAAGATAAAAAGTGTGCTGATTTCAATTCTATTAAGGTGGTTTAAAACATCCAAAGAGGACATATATATTGGCTTAAAGCTGAGCTGTGGGATTTCTGTGCCACTAATCAAATCGACCGATCATCAAATAAAGAATATCCCCCAAAAATCCCCATTTACATTTATAGTCCCACCGCAAACTGATCGAGTTGATTTTGCGTTGTTAGGCTTTCAGACAACTAGGGCAAATGCCTTACCAAGTTGTCCCTACATATTACGCTGGAATAAAGCAGAAAGCATTTAAACCTCTGCAAACACATCACAAACACATAAGTTCATTTGTGTCAGTTTTCTGATTTAATTGGATGACTAAATAGCAGCAAAGACGTCTATGTGACACACGCTTAGGGCACCATTTAACTCGTCCTGACCACAGATGATGCCCTTTTACCCCTTGTGCCCCTTCTGAACATCACTGCATGCCTGCTGCATGCCACTGCTACACAATATAATAACAAATGACAACAAGCACAATATCAGATTTTCACTACACGATGATCGTGGGCAAAACTGTGACGACGATATTATCGTGATAACTAAAAACATAAAAAATGTCCCTTTAAGGCAAAATTTTAAATAAGTGCTAAATATTTTACATTATTACAATATGTGTGAAGACACGCAGTATTGGGGGGGGGGGGGGGGGGGGGGTGCTTGATTTCACGGTATCATGGTTATCGTCATTGCTAGTATCTTGTATACTACACCTTAAATTTGAAAGTGTGTCATTTTCATCACAAGTGGGAGGCAGCAAACCAAACTTAAATTTAAATGAAGTCACTTTGCAATAAAGCATGTGCCAAATGCATAAATGCTAATTTAATAATGATCTCAAATATACATAACAGACTTGTGTACATATTGACGTTTTAAATGGTAAAACATCTTGCAAAAATAATGACTTTCCCAAACACTTATAACAATGTTTAGAATGTGCCACAGTGTTTATACTCCAGGGAAATTAACTTTCGAATAGCTTACTTATAAACTATATTTGAAAATTAAGCAGAGTACTGTTTGGAATAATGTGGCACACCGTGGCAAATGCAAATGAAGCTATCGTGCCTTTACAGCCCAAGGGCTCAATTATGTTTTTTAAACTCTAATGGGCAGAAATCAAGTTGAGATATTTCTCTTTATGAAATATAGCACTGACTGATTTGCTGTCCACTACTTTTTCGCTACAGTACATTTATGTGAATGAGAACAAATACCTAAAAAGTTAATCAATATCAAAGCAACAGTTATCTTAAACCAGTACTCTTCTCACACATTTGCCACAGCGGATGTTTGATAGATTGGCCTTGATTCCCTGTCACCAGCAAGCTACATTACCTTCCTGTAAGTAATACTGCACTTGAGAAGATAAGCACGAATACTGACAGCAACTTTCATGCAGCGTTTCAACAGTATACCACAATCAAAACCTAAGGTCTTTAGATAATGCTCCCTAGGCAAAAAACAAACAAACGTGAGGCCATTATTGTCCAATCGCAACATGCCAGGTTATCCCACAATGTGTCGCTTTCACTTTAATGCCTGCTGAGAGAGCACGCCATTTATTTAATATCGGCAAACCAGTTCGACGGCACAGCTCCGTGATGGATGCCCACAAAATCTGTGTCCAGTAAAAGCCAAGCCTCATCTGTGGAACAACTTATTGAATTTCCTTGGCTGCTTGGCTAAGCAGTTAGCCGTTTTACAGTGTGAATAATTGGACTCTTATATTTCACCTCAACCGGCTTTCTAGCGGCTTGTACGGGCAAATTTGACAATAACGGCAGGCAATCGAAACGCTTTCTGAGAGTGGGAGACTTAAATGTCCCGTTCTGCCCTTGCTGATTTATCTCGCGATCTTTCTTATACAGGCTGCAGATGGGAGAAGAATTAGCCGTATGCTAAAGTGCAGTGTCAGTCTACCGCTGTCCACACTTGGATCAATTACACCTCACTAATTGCTGTACCTCCAATTATGCGGTGATAAGCAGGAGATGGGATTAGGAAGGTGAGCGGAAACTAAAGATCAGGTCGGGTGAATTAGGGCAGAGGGAGGTTGGGTGCAGGGCGTCAAAACATGGGCTCGTTTTGTGAACTTTCACACATGAAAAGGACAAAAACACCCAGTTTTTCTTTGCCGTGCTGCATTCTGCTGTTTCTGTGACCTTTTTTTGCCCCCACTGCTGGAGATATGGCAGGCTGCTCTTGTGAGTCAGCATCTCCACAAAGATTCAGCAGACCAAAGGGATTCTGCACTGCTTTACATGTCACCGCTTCTAAAAACAGACGATTGGCAACATATTTTCTCTCGTCTCCTCATTAAAGGATTTTGAAAAGATGGGTCAGAGATAAGCATGGCGAACTTGAGTGTAGTTAGAGCTTGGTAAATTGCTTTCAAATCAGCTTTCAGCAAAGGTTGTCATGTGTTTCTGCACCAACACCCACTTAAGCAGGGATGTGAGGGGCCGTGGGGACATGCAGACGGACAGATCTAGACTGCTTGTCCCCTTTAGCCATGTCTCCAGACAGCTGGACAGAAAACCATGCCAGGAGGAAAGTGTAATGAGAGATTTAGAGAGGGTGCAGTTGGCCCCTAACACACTTGGACATACATCACCTCAAAAACACACAGAATTGATTTAGGTCTACAGACTGGTCAGATCTCTCCAGTCAGTTGTTATGCTGAATTTTAGTAGGTCTGCATTTTTAAGTAATCATTAATTCTCATTTATCTCCTATGTTCTTATTTCTTTAGATTTTTATGTCCTAATGATTCTGGCTTCTACACAACTTTACACAAACATTATGTCTCATCTTTTGTATATGTATATTGTATATCTTTTGCAATTTCATACCACATACATATAATGATAAGATACATATAAGCATATATATATTATAAAGCAGGCTTTGTGTTTTGCTGTAATGTGTTATGAATCTGAGTCCAGTCTGAATTAGGTTTCGTGTTAAGACAGATGCACACAACAGAACAGAAGTGAGGTGATGCTGTCATATGACGTGATGTTGAGGGTTGAAGGGGTTGTGGAGCAAAAGAAACACAGATATGAAAGATCTGAAAACGAAATATTTAAGAACAAAGAAGCAATCAAGAGGAAAGAAAGGAATATCTAAAACACTTTATAATATTTGTGCTAAAACTATCACCTAATGATCGTGTATTCTGTACCTTCTTTTTTTCCATAACCATCCCTTTTTACTACAGTAACTCTTGTCTAAATGTGTGTAAAGCTGCTTTGCAACAATGCAAATCTGTGAAAAGCGCTATATAAATAAAACTGAATTGAAATGAAACTGTTTAAAAGGTAGAAGTGCATAATATGCATGCTATAGGCTACATTATGACAACTTCCTCTTTTAAAATGTCACGAACTGAGCCAGTTTTCATTTCCTGAGGAGGCAATTTCACTTTTGACACTTTCCTATTTACCAAAATGTGTGAGAGCGCTAGTATGTGTGTATGTGCATGCGTGCAGACAACAGTTTTATTGGGGTCTGTTTCAGTAAGTTATATGAAATAAAAGCATTTCTCTCTGTCTCAAAAGTGTTTAATGGCAACACATGCGAGACTAAAACCAGATCAATTCTAAAGAAAATAACAAAATTAGAGTAGGCTACTGAATGTTTGATATAACTCTGGCTTTTTAATTCATAGCAAATGCACATAAACAAAATCGTGTTTAATTCTGGTCAGAGACAAGGAAAAAAACAGTCATAAAATTGTGTACCGATCAGCTCCCTTGCTCCCGAGATCGTGAATCAGTATATCGTGTACACGGGTCCGAGCACTGGTAAGGACCCTGGCTCACTTCTCATTGGGACGTTCACTTATTTTCCTTGATTTTCCTAATCTCAAGGTTGGACTACTGCAATGCTGTCCTAGCTGGTCTTCCTGCAAAGGCTATCAAACCACTCCAGTTGGTTCAGAATGCAGCAGCAGGCCTCATCTTCCAAGAGCCCAAAAGGGCTCATTGTGACGCCCCTTTTCATCTCCCTCCACTGGCTACTGGTTGAAGCCAGTATCAGATTCAAGTCACTAATGCTTGCCTAGAGGACCATCACTGGATCTGCACCGGCATACTTTCACTCCTACACCTCATCAAGAACCCTGTGTAAGCAAACGAGCGGCGTCTTTACATTTTTATGCATTTGGCGGACGATTTTATCCAAAGCGACTTACATTGCATTATACTATACATTCGTATTTGAGTATGTGCAATCCCTGGGATCGAACCCATGACCTTGGCGTTGCTAGTGCTATCCTCTAACCACTGAGCTACAGGAAAGCTGTAGCTTGTATTGCCTTCTCAAAAGGGCAGTAAATCGCTTTCTTGCTCATTCTCCTTCGCAACTCCTTCCTGGTGGAACATTCTTCCCAACTCAGTCCGGTCAACCACATCTCTCACAACATTAAAAAAACTACTTAAAACCCATCTCTTCTGTGAATACTTGACAGGCAAATGAAAGAAGAAGAAAGAAAACTAACCCTCTGTCTTTCTCTCAACAGGTTTTGTTCTGGCTTTTGTGGAAAGGAAACTAGTAACTTGGTATTAGCACCTATTGTATTATTGCTCCTGTATGACATATCGCTTATTGCTCCCTGAAGTCTCTGTAAGTCGCTTTGGATAAAAGCGTCTGCTAAATGACTAAATGTCAATGTAAGATTTGAGGGAGGTGTCCACTCGACAGCGATGATTTAATACTATTACTGTTCAAATACATTACATTCCAAAGCGCAGACTACCAAAAATAGTCCCAATGCATCACACTTGAGTGGAAATGTTAAAGGACAGGCTGGTAGCTCTTAAATTAGCATTCCCTGTCTACCTGTCTACTCACGTCCTGCGTCAACAGGATGAACGCATACAATCTGGCAACATGCTTCTGGCACTAACCCAGTTATTCCTCTTCATCTCTGACTTTGCTTCTGTAGGCATTTTCAGACAGAGGCTCACAATGCTAGATAAATATTCACACGCACGCTGTCAGACAATTACACATGCTGAAATACAGACAAACAAACATGCTAAACACTGGTGATGAATGAGGAAGCAACGCGCTCTACTATCATCATTCAAAACTAGTAATTCACATTAAAAGTCCCCAGAGTGGATATTCATGTGATTACTGTTTTGTCCGTGATACATTAGGCCAGAAAGTTGTACATGGTAGCAAATCTCAAGAGCGCTTAGCAAGACAAATTTAACCTCTGCGAATCCCTGACACACTTATAATTGTTTATGACATGATGACAGATGCGCTAAGGAAATGTTCATGTGTGTTCATCAAGGACTGCATAGTCAGTCTGGCGAGGTGATGTCTGGGGATCGGCAGGTTTTTTACGCTCTCTCACCACCAGATAGCGTGTATGTTTTGATTATTTAAACGCATGCAACACCCCCCCCCCCCCAATACACGCACATATCCTCTTCACCTGGGTGGTTGGTGCTGCTAAAGATACGAGCCTGACTCGGAGAGGTTTGTAGGCCACAGATTATCTGTCATGCACACAACCCTTTCTGAAACACACTAAACAACTTGTTCCTTTCTTAATACACGCACTCTCCCTGTGGTTACCAAAGACTTCACCAAACGGTAGTCCTGAAAGCTTAAAATGAGATTTAGAAATCTGTTTTAGCGGTTATTAGACAGGCCTAGTTATAACTAGGTTGGATAGCACTAGAGTCTATTGCCCATGCTGTTTGTAGCTTTTTCTGATTCCCCACTAATCCCCTGTACTCTGTTGGATTGATCTCCTTTCTCAATAGGTTTAAGCTAAAACGCAAGCTCCGGATTTCCCTAAACAAGGTTTAAGCCTCTGTAAAAACGATGCTTGAGTATTAAGAGTCTGAAAGTGCTCCACTAGCCTTAATAATAATAATGAAGAATATTAATAATGAAGAGTTCAGCACAGAAAGAGAGCTTTTAGTTTTTGTGACACATAGGGTGTTTATGTAAGACTGTATGCTGTTATATAATGAGTCTCATCTCTCCTCTGGGTTTTCGATCTCGCAGCAAGACAGCATAGGTTTAGAGAGAGGCAGATTAACCATCCACAATAATAAATCCTTATGACAACTACCTGCTAGACAGATCACTGCCTTATACTATACGTGCGACATTAGCCTGGATGCACTTTTTAATTTTTAAGAGAAGATATTTCACAGGAAATGGTTTATATAGTACGACATAAATTACATAAACAATTTTTGGTAGGATCTATTGACAGAAATGCAATATTATGTACATAACTATGTCTCCAGAGAGACCTTACACAATGAAGCGCATTATCTTAGAATAAGCTATTTCTATGTACATACACAGGCATTTGCCATGTTGTTTCTACAGTAGCCCTAAACGGACAAACTGCTCTCCAGAGCACATTTCGTAAATATGTTATCTCCTTTGGCAAAAAAGCGCAAAATGTCCTGTGTCAGCCACTGTAGTGCTTGGAAAGGAAGGGGGTGAGCGGTGGAGTGACCCATTGGTTGCAATTCACAACCTCACCGCTAGATGTCGCTAAATTTCATACATCGGGACTTTAAAGCAAGTGACATACTTATAAAAGTAAAAGAGCTTATGTTGTGCGGTAACATCAGCCTTTCATTGATTCCACACCATAAAGTACATATCCTGACTTATGATATCGTGATATGCCATTACATTGGTTACGCAACAGTGACCATGACATGGAGTTCACCTTTACAATATACTCACTAACAATGTAATAAAAGCTAAATTAAAATAATTTTATTAAATATTATTTCAGCACATCACAGATGAGTTGATTTACAAATATACATATTTTACTAAAACCTATTGTGATTTTGGGTCTATGATTGGTTTTCCAAATTGGTCACTTGGTTCCAAGAGTAAGTGATGTCTGAATTTTCTCTACTATAACTTCCTTATAAATTTACAGCAATAGCAAATCACACAATTTATACTGAACTTTTACACATTTTAATGACCGTCTGTACAAAAAAGCCAAGTATCAAAAATGTGAAGCCATGAATTACCACTGACAAAATCAATTAACCCTTTTGCTGGATTTAATACAATAAACATCACAGGATGTAATACAAAGCATAAATGCTACAACCAAAGCCTCTTGTGCACTTGGGAAACAGATTACGTCTGGTATAATTTAGATTCCTGCATATCAGCCTTCTGCTTCCACTGTAGGTTACAACTGACATTGTAACCTTGATCTCAAGATCCGTGTGAGTGAAAAACAGATAAAGAGAGATCCAATTTGAGCTGGGGATTAAAGTTTTCTGTCACCGAGAACCTGAGCAGAACGTGCACTGCCAAGCTGTGAGCGTGCACCCTCTAAACTGGAACAGATCTTTAAAAGCAATAAACAGCTTGTCTGGAGCAAACATTGCTTGCATAATGTTAAAACAATGCTTTTTCTTTTTTCCCTGGCAAATCATCCTGCGCTTTTCAATTACAAAATATCTGCATTTCATCACTGGTCTCTTATGTAAATGCGGTGAAGTCATTTATGATGCTATTCCAAGCAAAACCGTACAATAAACATGCAGACTCGAAGAGTTTCCACGAAAGCCCTGGCTAGCTTTTGAAATATCAGTGCCACATATGCGTTCAACTTCACCAAAAATCTTCAGACATGGTCATTTACGGCAAGAGCCATTCGGTAGCTGACTCGCCCATCATGCAACGCTGCTGTGTTAATACTTTGTAATTAAACACCCATCACATTTTTTGCAGACCCGGCAAAAAAGAACCGAAGATGGGATCGTTCCAGTTCATGTTTTCTGAACCAATTTCATGCACAATTTGCTCTGTGTTGGATGAGAGCGGCGTGCGAGCGCGCCACTGAATCGCTGGCCTGTCTTTCTGACTGAGAGGAACCTGTGTTTTACTGTAATACTGAGCTCTCGCAGCACTGCGGATCTGTTGTGTGAGGATCTGTGACATGAAAATGACTTTGGGTTGGGGTGCTGTAGGTTACTTATAAATAATTGAGATAAATGATGCAGATGGTGAAAGATTTGTCATTATTGAGTGCTTCAGAGAGCACACAAAGCTATCCAGTGTCATCTAAAAAAGGGAAGTTTAATACATAGGGTGCTTTTAAATTCTTAACCAGAAGTCTATTGTAACAGGAACAAGTGTTAGCAAATGTGCAATGGATGCGTGTTATTTTATTTATAATACTACATATTTATATTTTTCTATTTCTTGTTTTTAGCTCCTAAAACGAATTCCTTATGTGTGTGCACTTGGCAAATAAAGCTCATTCTGATTCTGTGTGTGTGTGTGTGTTAGTTGCCCGTCCTATCGGAGCGTATAGAGAAGAGAGGGAGGGTGTGTAGTTTGGCCTCTGTCCTGTTCTGATGAGAAGGGGAAATCTCTCCCCTCTCCTCTCCTGTTCAGCAGCTGCAGCTACACAGTAGGGGAGCACACAAGCAATCTGCTCCTAACACACCCTAAAATCCCAACACACACGCACGCGCACGCACACACACACACAGTTTATTATCTCCGTGGGGACAGTCCATAGGCGTAATGATTTATACAGTACAGACTGTATATTTTATCCCCTACCCCTTAACCTAAAGATTATATAAAACTTTTTGAATTTTTAGATTTTCAAAAAATATTGTTTGTATGATTTATAAGCTTTTTTTGCCCATGGGGACCTCTATTTTGGTCCCCACGTTGACACGTGTCCCCATGTGTTGGTGTGCATTCAGGTTTAGGTCACCACCGGGATATAAAAACAAGGCAACACACACGCACGCACGCGCGCACCCACACACACACACACACACACACACGCACACGCGCACACACACGCGCACACACACGCGCACTCACGCACGCACGCACGCACGCACGCACGCACGCACACACACACACACAGTAGGTCCATGAAATGAGCCTCCACCACTCATTTACTCCCCGTTATATTTTTTATCCCCCAAAGCAGAGCTACTAAAGGGCATCTTTTTCCAATAACACTGAACTGCAATCCTGACAACTGCAGAGCTCACTCTTGTGAGATTCAGAACAAATAACAGTTCAACAGAACAAATAAATCTATACAGGTCTGGAACAACTTGAGCATGAGTAAATGACAGAATTTTCTTTTTTGGATGAACTGTTCCTTTAGATAAAAAGACTGCAATATTCATGGAAAGTGCAAATAACAACACAGCCATGAAGAAAGATACAGAACAATGAAGCTTAGAGTAATTCAAAGAGCTAACAGACCTGTATCATGTAAGACATAATGTCACATGGATGGTGGAATAGAGGGTGACAAGCCTACAATTAGGAGCAATGAGCACAGTTGCCAAGTCATTCCCCTTGAAATCCCCCTTTAATTTATCACAGGACTGAGATGTTGGAAGTGCTGTCATGACAAGTAATGAATTACTGTCCCTCCCCTTAAAAAAAGACCTCACCTTGCAATGTGTTAGTGGTTTGCAGCATGTGGGGATGATTTGGACAACAGGAAGAGGCCAAATACAGACAACTGATGGGTCACAGGCGACAATATATCTCTAGTGTCTATTTATGCATTGTGGATTTACTTACAGGCCAAAACATTTCCAGCGATTTTGGTAATATTCTGCATTTCAAACTCTGCTTAGGGGCCCCGATTGGCAAAATGACATTCATTTGTCTGATTGGGTGTAGAAGACAGTTTTAATCACATCACTCTCAGGACTGGTTGGCCGGATCGATGGAGATTTTCCAATTAGTTTTAATTAGTTCCTCTTAATCCTTTACGAAAAGTCATTTAGCAGCAGAGCAGTAAATCCTGAACGAAAACCCCTATTCCAACAAAGTGAGTTATTCAGGAAAATTTCTAAGCCTCTAGTCTAAACTCTTGCAAAAAATTAGGTTGACAGGTCTGGGAGGAAAATCTGAAAGTCTCACATGATTTAGATGCTGCTGGTGAATTTGGGTTGTTTGTAAACTGTTTAATGTCATCATCTGTGCAACACTCTCCTGGCTGTGTTTGACTGAATTCTGCACAGTAATCCCTTTTTACAGTTACGCTCCACTGTGTTGAAGAACCCATTTGGTGCAGCATTATAAATACTCGCTCAATCCCTCCCTTTCCTCTTTTACCTCTGTAACTCTTTATACTCCTTACGAATGGAAACGCGTTCTATGCAGATGGAGAGCGAGAGCGAGAGCGAGAGAGAGAGAGAGAGGAGTTCATCAGTATGGCCCGTGCTAATGACAATAGCATCCTCTAAAGGTCAACATTGTTACTTCATTTAAGTTGGCTAAGAAGAAGAGGGGTGAAAGTGAAGAACTTGAAGTATAAGCTTTAAGGTTAATTTTAACACTTCGATTTTAACACTATAGTACATGAATGATACTGTACCAAAAACTGTGAGACTTGTCCAGTAGAGATATAGCTACTTTAAGTGATCTGTAGTTTTACACCACACTGTGAGTGTATATTAGTGTTGTTAGTTGTTTATAGCCAAGCACCCAGAAGTGATCCAAACATCAGAATCAATGATTTGGACCAGTAGACTACCACCTAGCAACCAGCCAGCACACCCTAGCAACCACACAGTAACTGCATAGCAAAGCCCTTGCAACCACACACACACATTCTACCATATTATGTTTCAGCAAGCACCACTTACATATATATGCATATAAAAAATATACACATCCTTTTCAAAAACACTTTAAAAGTTTGAAGGCCTATATACACAGAGAATAATAAAGATCACTAAAATTATAACTATATTAGTGCACTAAATGACAATAACAAGGGCGCAAACCCTTTAAATTTGATAGTTTTGTTTGCCTGTATTATCACTCATCAGCTAGAAAAGAAATCATTCTGAAAGTGATCCCAACAATTGAATCCCTCTGTGCTGTTTCAAAGTCCATTTAAGTCGTGCCACTCGTTTGCAACGCCTCTGTGCAGCTATTTACGTCATAGCAAGTCCACAGTCCTATCTACTTAAATGAGGGAAGGCAGATATTTCTAAAATCGCTGGAAAAAATCACAATTAAACAGCATATTTTCGATCAATAATTAACCATGACATGAACTGTATCATAACTTTGGTTTGCTAAGCGTAAAATGCGCTTTTTTGATGTTGCCCCATCTACTGCGCCTGCGCACAGGCTGGCAAGCCCTAACAAAAGAGCCCCGCACCAGAAAATCACTGGAAGGCGGGACTTCCTTCGCTAGAGCGGCCATATTGAGCGTTGCATTCCTCACCATTCATTATAACCGAGTGGCGCATCTTGTTAATTTTAATATCTTCGGTTGTTTTTACTATAGTTGTGGTACGGACAATTTAAAACTATTTTAAAAACATTATCTTTATAGTTATAGTTAATGTCCTTGATATGAACAGGCCTTTAAGTGACACATTGTCAAGTATAAATTTAAAGAAAGTGAGTCATATAAGAGGTTACAGTAAATGGCAGTCTTTTGCCTAGCCTTCCTTTTTTTCATTATAAGCTACAAGTTAGATGTCGTTTCTCATAATTAAGGGTAAAGAAACAATATTCATTAGAGTACAAGGGACACAACATGTTGATTTTTAAACTAAGACAGCAGCTTGGAGGCAATAATTAAATAAAACACTCATTAAACACAACCTCATTAATGCAACTCTTTTCACGACAATAATGAGAGCAAGTGCCGTCACGCATATGTCCATCACCTGTACTGAGAAGACAGGAACTCTCATCAACATTTACATAGGTAACGTCAAAGGTTAATGTGAAGCCGCTCAACTAATTAACTAACAGTTTGACATCCCTGCCTCAACTTTGATCGGCTACAGAGAGTTCTTCTCTCACCTCATGCCAAGGTAATTTCACCTGCCATGCAACCATTGAATACATAAATGGGCTCTTTTATGTGTAACAGATTGCCCGGTCCTGGTAATGAAAACACCATATTTGGCGATAATGGACAAGGGTTTTGAGTTATCGCCAGATATTTCTTCTTATGTTACCATAATTTCTAAACGGCACCAGGGGAGCCATGGCACCTCTGCAGAACCTTAACGGAGAAGAAGCAAGGTCACGCTGACAAATGAGTGTGCCAACAACCGCTGAACTCCAAGTCAAGTTCACATCCTGTGTGAGATGCTGAAGTGTTGGATGTTTTGTCCAAATTTTTTTTTTACAGTCTCATTCTGGCTGTGCAGAGTGGTCACTACATCATTTGTGGAGATCTGGAACAAGGTCATAAAAAGAAGTTATGCTTTTATGTGTCTGAAATTTGCTGCTTATTAGAACTAAGAAAAACAAATGCATTACAATTGGGAAACTGAATAAATTGTATTTTTTATGTCTGCTAGGCGCATGTTGTTTCTAGCGTTCATCATACCCACACGTGCATGATGTCATGTGTCTAAATGTTCCTCAGGGCTTTAGTGTCACCAGGCATCAGACAGACTAGGCCATCTCAGAGCCATGTGTTCGCCCATATACACCCTGATTAGGCCTCCCCCATCTCCCAAATGTGCATACTGACAGAAAGAATTGGACGAGGTCACTGGATGTTACCATGACAACCAGACACGCAAGCTGGAAGGCTTCAAAGAGATCTCCTCCCATTTTTCCTCCGTTAAAAGCTTAGCTTGCAATGTGTGTGCCTAAGGTAAGATAAAAAGCCAATATTTAAAAATGTATTCACGTATAAAATCCCTGAGGTGAAAATGTGGGTCAAATTTCCCCCCCATGGTATGCCACTTTCAAGTAAATACACTGTGTTTTTCCTCTGTGTGTGTGTGTGTGACTACCAGCGAAGCGTCAGATTAGATCTGATCCCCATGTCAGGCTTTATGTGATATATGGAGCCAATCTGGATTGAAAGTGTCACAGAAACTGACTGATACAGCATCATTCACTACACACAAACCAAACATCTGTCACTTAAACTGAACAACTACTGAACACAAAACTGTGCAGTAATGTTTGTGCAAATAAAATGTCACTTGAAGGTATACATCTGTCATAAAAATTACTTGACAACAATAGCCTTATGAACTGAAAGAAGATGCAAAGGTGGCCAACCAAGAATCTGAGAGACCATTTGAAATCTAATTTAAACCAAAAAAAAAAAATGGAATAAATATTTTTACAGTGCATTGGGTCAGTAACAGCAATTTTTCCATTATTTTTTGTTAACTCCTGTATATAAGTGTCAGATTTACTTGCTTCCACTCAAGCAAATGCATTTTGAAACATTCTCAAATCTTGCTGGAATAACACAAATCATTAGATTTTGTGGAATCCAAACCAGTCAAAAATGTATCTTTTAGTCAAAATGTTATGCTGAAAATATAGCTTTTAATACAAGATTTGTTTTAAATATAAGCAAAATACCAGCAAATTACATGAGAATTTTTAGTGGTCTCAGATTTTGGGACATAACAGTATGTGCCAATAAAAGTTATTTTCATCATGTGCCAGAAGATACACACCACACACATGAAAAGCATTTGACGAAGAAAAAAAAAATCCAGATTTCGTCACACCAGTGATTGTGGTTTCACTGCGAATTTTCCAGCAGAGTCATCAGGGAACGGCTGCATGGGTTTGATCGCTCCAGCACATCTCTGAAGCCCGACTGGATTTCAGAATTACTTTAAGCTTTAATGAGCCTGAGCTGCATTTCCTCCCATTCTGCTGGTGAACAGTGTGCTCCATTATTTAAAGCCATTACTTCACGTCTGAAGCACTCGTCTAAATGAATACAGGTCTGCAAGGACAGCCTAGAGTTGGATCCAACAAAATAAGCAAATGCCAGTTCTGACAAGCTGGCAATCCCTGACAAGCTTTAGCAAGTCATTAGATCCACAGTCTGGTGACAGGTATTAACACTATCATAAGCCACTTAAATGCAAAGTGTCAGATATACCATGCAATGTACTGCGAAGTAGTGTTTTATTTAGATGCCTAAGAAAACCATCTTCTGATACATCATTACTGTGTTTTTGTGGTGACCTCATTAATAATCTCAACAGGGACTTGAGCTAACTGGTGACCTCATCTATAAGATCACTCAAAATCCTTTTAATTTGTATTAAAATGCTATTTCATGCTATTGACACCTCTCCTAAATTGAGGCATCGGTGAAACATCTACTATAATATAATAAAATGTTTGCAATATATGTATTGCAAAAAACTTTCACTAGAATCACAAGCTCGAACCCATTCTGACTGTTAAAAGTCACTTGCACAGCAGGAATCTGGCTTTCTTTCTCACTGACACCCAGTCAATAGAAAACATGACACTGAAGTCCATGTTATAACACTGACCATCCTGACCTACAACACAAATGAGCTATTAAACACTTCTCAGACGATTTTAGAGACCACATCAACAGACAACATGCAAGATTAGCAAAATCCTATTTTAAACTCAATGATCTCTTTAAATAGCGCAGGTATCGCAGTAACACCCTGTGTAAAATTACATAATGTAAAATAAAATAAAAAATCTAAATCTGACCATCTAAACTGGCCAAAGCATCTTATCTCACATAACCCAAAGAAAACAAAACTGCCTCCCCTCACTTTCATGTTTCCTACCTTAGGTTTCACGAGCTCATTGATTACTTCATTTATTTCAGTCTGGCTGCAAAACATTGAACACGTGATTTCATGTCAACTTGATTTTTACAACACCAGCTGTCATTAACCTAGAAAAGGGAAAATGCTGGAAAATTTGTACCCTTTCTGATTTTACACAATCACATTACACAGGATAACATAGAACACACGTTAAAAATACACGCTACGTACCTGTTATTTCATATTGGTAAATCTGTTTAAATCCAAATGTTTTGGTTCTCGGGAGGAGGCGCGTGGCTTTGGCGTCCCATGTTGCTGTGGAAATAGTGCCATCATGAGGACTTTCTCGTGCACACCAGGCGTGCAAACGCTATTACTAGAAACTGCATAGCCCACTGCATAACTACAAGTTACCTGCTAGTCACCGTTACACACAATCGATTTTGTGTGTTTAACGCTATTTGCTAACTGTCAGATTCGTCAGGCACGTAAACTCATGGTAGTTGTAGTTCTTATTCATATGAGACCACGTGTCCAGTGACTTGAACCTTAAACTGACACCCAAAAATGAAAATTGTGTCATCATTTACTCACCTTTGAGTTGTTCAATATGTGTATACATTTCTTTGTTCTGATGAACACAGAGAAAGATATTTGGAATAATGCTTATAACCAAACAGATCTCAACACCCATTGACTACCATAGTAGGAAAAATTACTTTATCATATTTTTGTTCTGTTGAACACAAAGAAGACATTTTGAAGAATGTAGTCAATGGGTGTTGAGATCTGTTTTGGTATTTGGAACAACTCGAAGGTGAGTAAATGATGACAGAATTTTCATTTTTGGGTGAAGTATCCCTTTAAATTAATTAAATGGTAACTCAGGAAACCTGTCCAATTTAATTTAACGAAATACAAAAAAATGCTATTATGATGGCAGATGGCACCATGAGATTTCCTCATACATAGGAACGTGTTTTTGACGTCTATTCAGTGTAGCATGTGCCCTGAGATGCTAGGCTGCGGCTTTTCTAAAGGGACAAATTGGCTTTGTATGGGATGAACACACGGGATGTGTAATTATTCTCAACAAAACACCGAAGTCTGCTAAAACTTACTTACAAACATGTCAGGATCATTTCAGACAGTTTTTCATCAAGTTTCATTAAGAAAACTGATACTGACAAACATTTCGTAACGTGCAGAGTGCACTCTCTTTCCAGCACTAGATGGCAGTGAATGCAAGATAATAAGCATTGAGACGTGAAATCTTGACTCGATGTAAATTCCTAACATATTTTTATTATATCACACAATGGAAAAAGTTTTGTTCCATGTAAACACAAACCACAGAAATGACATTAAAACACTGAATTACCAGGATTAGACAATTAGAAGGTTTCTAAAAATCTTTAATAACGTGCAAATTGCTTCAAAACAATTTTCCCCAAAACATGCTCTCATTTCTTAAGACAACTCCAGCACTCATCATTCATATACCTCACCCCCATCCTTATAAAAAAACAAAAAGTGTCTGCTTTGCACATAATCCCAGGGTCTGCTGATGCCTTGTGTAATGAGAAGGAAATGACAGTGATTCATTTTAAGGGGTCAGTATTGAGTTGAACTTTGGATGCCCATTTTCCCAACTGGCTTCCCATGTGAATAGCGAAGCCTCAGAGCTCCTTCTTATAATAACACACACACTCACACAAACACATGACCACACACCCCTCACCACAGCCCCCACCACATCCTGCATCCTGCTAAAGACCGTCCGCTCCTGTCAGGAAGTATAGCTCACTAATAAGCATTAAAAAGTCCTGTGGATGAGGGCAAACTCTCTCTCGGGTGGAGAAGGGAGACTATTGCGTTTCTAGTGGATCCTCATCCTGTAATCACAATGGATTTCTTTTCTGCCGGTCTGATATTGATGCTTCACGATGCTGTAATTTTGTTGCATCAGTGCTGTAGACTGATTTAGAAAGCAATCACTCATTTCTCAGACACACTCATTTCCTCGTATAGGTGTGTAAGGATATTGGAAATGATGACCTGACACAAAATACCAAGTTTTTGGTAACAGGGCATTAGGAATGTGCTAGTCACACAATAATAGGGCCATTATGCCATGAGTAGCAGTGAATGGGTGCAGGCGCAGGAGAGAGCCGGGAGGATGAGGAGGAAGCACGAGTGAGCGAGCGAGCAAGTACACAAGTGTGCAAATGAGTGAGAGAGTGAGTGAGTGTGTTCTGGCTGCATGCTGGGCCAGAGCTGCACATCCTGTGCTCTGTTCCACTCACATTTCACATGACCTGAGAGGATGTTGAGCAATCCACAGGATTCTCTGCAGAGGTACAGTATAAATAACCACATGCGCACATTCATCCGATCAAAAACACACGACACACATGTGCAGGCAGTAGAACATATGGACACATGCAGGTCTGCTAGCACTGCCACATCCACATTTTCAATAAAAAGGAAAACATTTAGACGTTCCTTGGAATACACACCTTCCAGGACTATTTTCCATGAGCATCAAACCTGGCGGTGCTCCCAGCTGAAGGCATCCTGTCTCAACACAAACACACACACACACACACACGCACAGTACAGTACACACACACACGCACGCACGCACGCACGCACGCACGCACGCACACACACACACACACACACACACACACACACACAGCGTTTCTGCTGACCTGCTCACTACATTTCTCAGCAAGTGCGTAATTGACATGAAATTTCAAGCTGTGTCCCCGCAGTGTGACGTCCATTATGTCACCTGAAACTATTTTAAACTAATTTGTGATAGCATAAGAATGAAGTTACCTAACCTAGAATGCTAGGTGATAAAATTAATAAAATGTAAAAGAATTTGACTGCTCAAAGGATGTGATGTATATCTTACACTGAGGTTAAAAAGTTAATTCAAACTTTGAAATAAGTTTTGGGACTTTAAAGAAATTTAAAACAAAGAAATATTCTGTTGAATTAAAAGAACCGTTCACCTACGAAGAAACATTCTGTCATCATTTATTCACCCTCATGTGGTTCAAAACCTCTGTGTGACTCTTTCTTCTGTTTAACACAAAATAGGAGAAATTGAGAAATGTCTCAGTGGTTTTGTGTCCAAGGTCCAGTGTTGTTTATCAACATTCTTCAAAATACCTTCTCTTGTGTTCTGCAGAAGACAGAAGGTCATAGGTTGGTAATAACATGAGGGTGAGTACATAATGAAATAAATTTTATTTTGGGGTTATATATAACATAACATAACATAACATAACATAACATAACATAACATAACATAACATAATATAATATATTTTTTATTTTATTATTTATATTTTATTTTTTTATTTTATTTTATTATTATTATTATTATTATTATTTTATTTTTTTACAAACAGTATGCATACATGTTTATAAAATCTTTATGCTTACAATTTAAAATGCTGAAAAAAATCCACAGACATGTTATTTGTCCCCGCTCAGCTCTAAACACGAACACAAACATGCAACATTTCTGCTATCTGCATTCCATAATCACTCTGAGCTCTTTTGAAATCCGAATTATAAAGAAACGTCTCGTGATTACAGATTAGATTACCTGCAACCCTTTAAAGGGATGTTTCTGTCACATGGAATAAACACAAGCCTGTCTACAAAGCTGCAGTATGTGCACATTACACAATCTTGTGTTTGTGCGAGTGGAAATTTCTCCAGCAGGCCAAGGGCAGCATTTCGGTCGACCACAAATAGCATGCCGATTGTTTCACAGTGATAGAATTAACGCTTCTGGCACAATCCCACACTGAAAAAGGAAATTCAAATCATGACCTCATCCACCAACTATTCTCCAAATGCCCTATACATTCACACAAAGTATACAACAATGTTGTTTCGCCTTTCAGGCTGAATGCATTGTACAGCCTTGTATACTAGGCAGAATAACACAGTGTTTGCGCATTTTGTTACACTTGAAAGATCTATCTCCTACAAATCAGAAAGGTAAATGAGCGTAAAACTCAAACAAATCCTAGATCTATTCACGGATGCGCAGACGTACAAACATAGAACTTGGAAGGAAGAACATCAAATAAAGAGACACAACAGCATGACAGCGACAGGGAAATGTGACATGCATAAACAGTGAGGCATTGTGAGGCTTTAACCCATGGGACACAAACCCCAGGAGGGAGAACAGAGTCTTAAGCAATCCTGACTCAATGGGCCATGACAAAGATGGCTTTGTGAGCAGGAAGGACACTCACGTATTGAGTGATACAGCACAGGGTGCGTGCTGTCTGCAGTGTGGTCCAACGTAAAAATCAGGTGGTGTTCAGATTACAGGGGACGGGACAGAAAATACACCATCACCCCCCACCCCACCCGAAAACTCCCTGTCATAAGATAACTACTGCCCCACCCGTTTCCTAGATCACCCCCAAACCACATTTTTAACAATAGCTCCAATGATAACTGCCCTCTCTCTCTTTGCATTCGTCTGCCGGATGATGAGAGAAAATAAACAATTTTACTGCAGAACAAACAGCAAACTAAAGATAGTCCTTCAAAGGGAACATTCTGTGAAGAACGCACAGTGCGCTAATTGAGATAATAGCTCAATGAAGGGTACACCAAGTCTTATTGGTAATCTTAATGTGGGAGGACAAACACATTAAAAAAATCTAAATATGCCTTGACTCTGAAAACAGGTGCCCTGCTTCCGTAATAACAATGATGGATATGAAAAGCATGGAGAATTTATGCCCACAGATGAGTCTGTGATATAGCAGACAGACATTAGCAAATGACTCTCTTGTCTAATGACAGGTCACATGCTGAGTTGTTGCAACACTGTCATCATACTGCCATAGCGATTGCACTATTCTCTCAATCACGCCTGCAATGTCTTTTTAACGCAATAAAATAATTTTTAAATGCGCTGGGGATTGCAGCTGATGTCACATGTTGCTTTTGCAACGCGACTGTAATTTATTCAGGTCAGCTACCTTTGTCTATAGGGTGTTTACAAAGTTTAGATGCATGGGTGATAAATGGATTGGGTAAGTCTTCGGCGTGATCTGGGAACTAGGAAGTCCAACATGTCCATGGGGTCAAAGTTCGTCGTACTGCACACTGCCGACCTTCTATGACACAAGTGAGAGTGTAGACCACTCGGCTTCCCAGTATGGGAAACACAAAGCTTCTTTATTAATAGCCGTAGCGGAATGTGTAAACACTGGCCCCCTTCAAGCTGTGTGTGTGCACACGTAAAAAAAGCATCCTGATGTACAGAGTTAAGAGTACACGACTCTGAATTCGATGACATGCATTCCCATCCTGAACCTTTTTGCATAGAGAGTAGGATTACATCGGTCATGTCAGCTCAGGAAATTCAATCCCCTAAATGGACAGACATCCATAAAGATCCATTACCCTCAATGGGCCATGCAGTCAATGAGATATCAATGCACGCCTCCATTTACTGGAGTTTCTTCAAGGTCACGGAGAGGAAAAGAACCCTTCCTGGAAGCAGATCAGTGCTTTATTGACAAATTAGCCTTTGGGAAAACGGATTAAGTGATGGAAGCAGAACGATTTGAAGTTTGCTCTAAAACCCGTACGGAAGGAAAGCCGCGGTTACGATCTCACACATGAGAATAGAATAAACCTAGACATTCTGTCTATCAAGACTTGAGAAACTCAATCTCTCCAGAATGAGCTGGTATGACACGGCAAGACATATTTAGAATCAGGATTTACACGCATAAATAGCCTGGCCGAATAGATCTCGAATAGACACAAAGAACAGTACACCATGCTACGTCTATAGAAAACCACCAAAAACAAGATCAGTTTTATGAATATGATCATACAAGCTTGTGTTATCAAGTCATTCTGCATCAACAGACAAGTTTCCCTCTGTGGAACCAAACGCTTTACAAAAGTGAGATAAACAGATTTAATCATATTGTTTCTGTATCTCTGCAAAGGTCTTTCCTATGTCGGTTTCACTTTGAGTCACATGCACTCTGTGTTTGCGTGTGCGTGCACCTTGTGACAGAACAAGCCCTACGGGTGCTGTGTGTGTACCGAGTCTTATTTGAATGTAACCGTTTGTCTGCAAACAGGGGCGGACTTACCATTAGGCAAAGGTAGGCAGTCGCATGGGGCCCCCGAGCTACCAGGGGCCTCCAAAAGCAAGGGGTGGACTTAACCAATAAGCCGTGTCAGCAGACACGTAGAGTCCCAAGTAATCATCCAAATAGTCGGGATATCCCATAACGTTTTACGTTATTACATCTGTACGAAAGCACTGCCCCCCCCCATTATAGATTAGAGTGGACCATTCCATTAGCACCGTATATGCGCGAGACGAGTTCGACAACAGCTAGAGAAAGTTAGCGGCGGAATTAGTAGAACTGCCCACAGCGAGAGTGTCACTGTGTGGTACATTAGCTGCTAAACGAAGTTAAAGTCGCAGGGAAATAAAACGACAAAGAAACGCAGCTACACCAGCGGAGAGGGGAAAAGACGATTCACAAAAGATTGTTGCTAAAGTTTCCCCACACAAACTCCACCGCTTCTCCTACAGCAGCAGCGCCTCTCTCTCCCGCCAGATACAGCACTCTCCCGGCCACGAGCAATGATAATGTGCCGGTGAGTATTTTTCCATGAACGGCGACAACACCGTTATAATGACTGACGACCAAAACATCTGTCAAACAAAGAGCGCTGTGCGCTTGGTAGGAGGCCAGTTAAAAGGTAGAAAGGTTGTTTGACTCCGCTGCGCAGACCGATGGGCACATAAAGACAATATAACGTCAGTACCGTGCTAACGATTCATACTGTATGCACTAGTAAAGAAATTTGGTCACATTTAAATGCACGAAAGGTCGTTAACCCCAACAAAACACACGGAGAGATGGCAAACTTTGTGTATAGTAATCCCAGTTTAGGGTTTTTCCTGCATAAAGAAAGTGGAGGCGACCGCCTCAGACTCTCGTCAAAAATATGTGGAGTGTCTTCACAAAAAAACAGATTGTCATTTGTAACTGCAGTTGCAGCATTACGCCACAATAGAGGCGCTGTTTCGTTACCAGCGCAGTGAGACGCTGAAGAGTTCAGTAAAATAGCTATAGCTATTAGGAGCTGTATTAGCTGTGTTTCACGGCTGTTCAGATGTTTTACATTAAATTTTTTGAAAAGGTGTTCTAAATTAACTTGCTGTACATCATTCTAATGTTTTTAGTTGTGAAGTTGTCTCGTTGAATCAGCGTTATTCTGTACACAGCGAGTGCGCCAGTATGAACGCACATTGCGATCAGAAAGACTCGCAAACAAATGACTCCTTTGAACCAATTCGTTTACACATAATGTAAGAGATCAGTGAATCGTTCAAACCTCAGTGAACTACAAGGGAACGTATGGTGTAAATGAGCTTTGCTCCTTTAGTTAGACTGGTTACTTATGGGCTAAAAAGTCTTATAAAAAAGGCTCATATTATAATTTTCAACTTTTCTGTTTGATTGAATAAATGTAATGCTTTATATAACTTTATAAGCGGGTTGCACAACCTCCGCCTCATTTTTAGCCAGGAAAAACCCTGCAGATGTATTCTATGGGTTTTCCTATGTTTTCATTTGGGAATTTATCTGTGTTTATTAAGCTTAGTTTTCCCCTGTCACATTGACTGGGGGTGAAAAGTTTTGTGCTTTGAGGAGGAAGAAAAATAAGGGTTGCAGTAAAGTAAAATGGCGCATAGTTGGGGCCCCCATACATGGATTTGCCTAGGGCCCCCAAATCACTAAATCCGCCCCTGTCTGCAAACACAGCAGTGCCACATTCTACACTAATGCGATACACTGAAACATTTAGAGTTCAACGATTCGGTTCATATAATGACTCGTTCATTTAGGCTGTACTGCAGAAATCACAAGCTGCCATCTTTAGGAAGGAAATCACAATCTTAGAAACAAAACAACAAAATAAATCAAAGCGCAAGACACGTGAAACGCAAGTGTGATTTGAGTTTTCACTCGCTCATTCACCAGAGCCAAACCCAGAGTCAAAAAAATCTGCCGACTTGCAGTCATAAAGAGTAATTTTAGAAATGATCCAGGAAATAAAAGTCTACGAAATAGCCACAAATTATGATGGAGGTCGGCTAGGGTCATCAAAGAGGAAGCCAAAGGTATGATTATTCATCCAGTGTTATGACACTGCGATTCGTGGAATGACTAATGCTTTCTGACACGCTCAGACAACGGCCCACGTAAAACTCCTTTGCAACTTTTTCCAGTGAATGTGACCGCAAGATGAAGCCAGCCAGATTTAGACATGTCATTCTTAAAAAGGGGAATACCACCAATACCAATAATTGTTAGGACGGGTTCTCTTTATAAAGAAGCTTGCTCAGGCTTTGTTCACGAGAAGAAGGGAAACCCTGAATATTTCTTCATACTTCCTCTTCCTGACAACTATTGGAGAAACTGAAAGACCCGTGAAAAACAGATAGAGACTTCCATCACTTTTCGCCCGAGGTGAACTTTGTGTGTACCTTGTGCTGTGTGAATGACTGTCTAAATTACCTCCTGGTATTGCTTCACTTTGCCACAAAAGCAAAGCAAACAATGCCAGTAAAAGTCTGCAGTAATCAAAATATAAAGTTACTTATTTAATCATAATCACATCACTCACATTGAGCAATGTTCTGACTGCTGAGTATTATAGACACTGCAAAAATATTTTTAAAACCAAATATCAAATAAAAAAACGTAAATAGAAAATAAATAAAAATAAATAGAAATTATATTATTCAATCATGTATATTATTTAAAACAAACATTAAATATTAAAATAAAAAATATATTAAACAATATTAAACTTTACAAAATATAAAAAATATATATAAATTAAAGTATTTAACATTTTATTTAAGGATATAAGCAATTTTTTCTTGCATTCATGCTTTTGAGGAAAATATCTCAACATCTATAAAACAAGTAAATTATAAGTGATTCTTCAGAAAATATATCTTACTTTTCTTTTTCGACACATAAATATACCAAAATGTAATGAGGTTTAAAATGTTAAACTATATTGAACATTAAAATGAAATATATTAAAAATAAATAAATTAAATTGTATTTTATATTTTATTTGTATTTTATAATATTTATTTTATTATTGTTTTTAAGAAATGGCTAATATCTAAACATCTATAAAACATGCAAATTATAAGAGACGTTTTCTGATATTTTTCTTTTTTTGACACGTTTGGTTTTACTCCTAAGGACACCACTGATAAAATGTAAAGAATGAATCCTGCGAGTTGCTTTGAAAATAAACGTCCACCAAAATGATAAAAAATAACAGTAAGAAAAAAATACATTATCTGAAAGCAACTGGCACTTGACACATCTACTAAAAGTTGCATCTTGTTTCAAGGGTTTAAGGGTAGAAAATTCGAACTCCTGCTGAGACTTCTTACAGTCTCCGGGCAGATCTAGGATCAGCGATTTGATTCCTAAGCACAGCTACCGCTCTCAAGGGCCCCACACCCACTCTGACTTCAGAGCAGCGTGTCAACATCACTCTCACCTGACTCACATCCTGCAACTCCCGTGCAATCATTTAAAAAGCGCTTTCACCATGAGAAAGCTCCCTGTTGTTGGGTTTATCACATGACTGACCCTCCTCCATTTATCAGAGTTGGCTGGCTTCACGTGAACGTGCGGAGAGGTGAGCGTTAACGCTGTTGGTCATCGTTGCATGGTGATTGCAGATCATTACTGCATGGGTAAAGACAGACCCGCTTTTATTGCAGTGAGAGACAGCGCGATTGCCTGGAATTGCATATGATCACATATTGTACAGTGATATCTGCCTGTTGTGTCATCAGACGGATTTAATATACGCACGCTTTCCCACCCAAAGCACTTTTAGGTCTTTTAAGTTTGACATACTGTACGGCAAGTGAGTAGTTTTGGGTGTCGCACCGGTTGAAAGTAGGGCATTCAGGAGCGTTGGATCTCCAAACCGAACAGAAGGTCCGATGTATTTTTTTATAGATAGATTGAAGTTTCACAAATAATACCTAATGACTTAATGAATCTTTTCATTGTTCTCTCTCTCAGCCTGAAGATTTCCTTCCAAATCTCTTTCTCTCTTTGATTGCCCCACTGAGAGCTGATTACAGCTCATTGGTGTACACCCATATTGCCCTACCGTCTACAGTAAAGGTATCAATTCCCCCAACCCCCCATCGTATGAGATTCAAAGAGCAGCTCCGGACTGTTGATTGTGCAACCCTTGCCCCTCCCCTGCGCAGCCCCCGGGGGCTGGAGACACTGTATGTACACAACATTACCTCACCTCCGCTAGCCGAATGTCTCGCGTGTCTAGAAAAGCTTGACTTACAGGCACGAACTGAAAAAGAGAGGGAGAGAGGCAGATCACACCTGAGAGGGAGAAGGGTAGGGTTACGCAATGGCCCTGGGATTGCTCAACCATCAGCCTCTCACTGCCTACAGGAACTGTGTCGACACATCGGGCTGGGAAAAACAAAGCACGGGAGAGCGGTGACCATGGTGACTATCGGTACACAAACCTGTGATCAAATATTCAGATGACGCCACTTGGCGCCCACTCTCGGATGGCAATGAGTGCTCTGGAGTTAAAGGAACAGTTACAATGTCACATTTCATTATTATTTAACACAGGAAAATTTGTAAAAATTTACTTGGCCTCTCTGTTCAATGCATTTACGATGAATGGGAACCGGCGATTTCGGGTTTCAAAAGAATGCAAAAGCACTTTAATAGTATTGTTGAAGGAGCTCCCTTTCCAATACTGATAGTTTTAAGCCGTATTTTGTTGTAAATTACAAAATGTTTAATTTTAGGTGCACTGTTCCGTTAAAGGGATAGTTCACCCAAAAATAAAAATTCTGTCATGAATTACTCTTTAGTTGTTCCAAACCTGTATAAATGTCTTTGTTTTGTTGACCAAGACAAATATATTTGGATGAATGCTTGTAACCAAATAGTTCTTGAACCCCATTGACTACCATAGTAGGAAAAATTACAATAGTAGTCAGAAGTGCCCCAGAACTGTTTGCTGTCCTACATTCTTCCAAATATCTTCTTTTGTGTTAAACAGAACAGAAAAAAATAAAGTAAATTTTCCTACTATGGTAGTCAATAGGGTGCAAGAACTGTTTGGTTGCAAGCATTCTTCCAGATATCTTTCTCTGTGTTCATCAGAACAAAGAAATTCATACAGATTTGGAACAACTCGAAGGAGAGTAAATGATGGCAGATTATTTGTGGGGTGAACGATACCTTAATTCAGGATTCATCATGCATTATGCCTATTTTCTAGTTTAATGAGTTCTTTTGTAACTGGTGATGTCGTGGTGCTAAAAGGTGTTGAGTCAGCTGCCGGTCAGCCTTAGGTAAATGTTCTCTGGGTCAAAAGTTGAACGAGACATTTGCACCGGGTTTGTTATGGACATGTCAGACCTTCAAATCCACCTCGGCCTGTGTGTGTTGACAGCTCATTGTGAAACCACCCCGGTTAAAATGAGGAAATTACTGAGAAGACAACATCCTGGAAAAAGGATTCCACACATCGGAATGATTGCAGATTATGTGTGGTATTTCCGTGAAGATTTCACAAATTATTTTTAAGCGTAATATAATTTGGTGTAAACATAACAATTTTTGACATCTGTCTTTCCCTGCTACAGGCAAAGAAATGCAAATCCCATCGTGTTGTTTTGATGGTCTCCGTCACTATCGGTTTAATCTCGCCGACACGATATTTGGATTGCATCATACAAGTTGTGCTCTCTTTTCCCAGCTGGAATGCTGCACTGGAAAAAGTATGTCTTTGAGAGCATGAACACATTCAGATGTCACAGGCGTGCAATTTTGATGAGCTGCAATGCGAAAAGCAGTATCGTTCAGTGGGTGACAGCGAGCACAAGAAAGTTAGATAGAGAGAGAGAGCTGAGGAAAGACAGATTGGAAATAGAGAGATGGAGCAAGGCAAGAGAAAGTAAAGCCTTCAGTATTAAAAATATCACCGTGAAGCGTTACAGAGAGTTTCATCAGAGACAGATACAGTGTACCCGGCTGCCATAACCCTAAGCTAACAAGCTGTCTTTGGACACTGGAGAAACAATGATAAAAGTCTTCTGTAATGCTATAATAGGGTTGAGAGGTGATGCAAAATAACATAAATCACATCTTCATTATAGCTTAACCGACACAGGCTTGTTTATAGTAAACAACTCATTTATGAGTCCATGGAGGCTGTTTCCACTGGGTCTTCTTCAAAACCGCATCTAGCATTAAAAATAGATCAACATAAAAAACAAAATAATTGCAACGTTTCAGACAGATTACGACTACTAGCATTTAACCTCTGACCTCCCTAAACCAAGGCTGGCTGCAGACCATCTTAAGACCAGCAAACTAGGTTAGGCTGATGTGTTTTGTTCAAGCATGACATGGTGTCATGAATGTTTGGTATGCTCCTGGAAGTATACACTAGATTGTCTACTGCTAGTCTTGGATCTGTGTTGCGTATAATTTATCAACCTCACATACAGATATAAGGACAAGCAACATCCTTCCTCTTCTTCCTCCCGATTGGCCGACAGGATCACGCTGAAATGATATGTCAGGAAGAGATTCCACAGATTACAAAACAAACAACATGAGCAGAACGCTACTGATTATAAACACATCCTGTCATATAGGAAGAGAGTTACACACAAACTCTACATGCAAAACTGTTGCAAACTCGGTTGATTTGACTTTCATTTGTCATCGAAAGGTAAACACATTTTAAACAAAGATGTGCATGGATGCTAAAGATTATGAGCTGGTAAGTCCGAAAATAACCTTTTGTGTTGATATGCATCCATCATTGACTAAGGTGCCAACCAAACATAATGGCATAACCTGTAAATTATATTCACTTTTGTTTTAGACATGGTGTAACTCAGGGTTGCAAACAGGCCTATATTAATCTTTCTTTTTTTAGTGCTGTCAAATCGATTAATCGATTCCAAAATAAATGTTTGTGTTTACATAATATACTTATGTGTGTTGTGTATATTTATTTGTATATACATGCAAACAAATGCATGTAACATATATTTACATTAATATATATATATATATATATAAATGTATATGAATTATATATAAATATATATTACACATATTTCTTAATACATATATATAGATATACACTCACCTAAAGGATTATTAGGAACACCATACTAATACGGTGTTTGACCCCCTTTCGCCTTCAGAACTGCCTTAATTCTACGTGGCATTGACTCAACAAGGTGCTGAAAGCATTCTTTAGAAATGTTGGCCCATATTGATAGGATAGCATCTTGCAGTTGATGGAGATTTGTGGGATGCACATCCAGGGCACGAAGCTCCCGTTCCACCACATCCCAAAGATGTTCTATCGGGTTGAGATCTGGTGACTGTGGGGGCCATTCTAGTACAGTGAACTCATTGTCATGTTCAAGAAACCAATTTGAAATGATTCGAGCTTTGTGACATGGTGCATTATCCTGCTGGAAGTAGCCATTAGAGGATGGGTACATGGTGGTCATAAAGGGATGGACATGGTCAGAAACAATGCTCAGGTAGGCCGTGGCATTTAAACGATGCCCAATTGGCACTAAGGGGCCTAAAGTGTGCCAAGAAAACATCCCCCACACCATTACACCACCACCACCAGCCTGCACAGTGGTAACAAGGCATGATGGATCCATGTTCTCATTCTGTTTACGCCAAATTCTGACTCTACCATTTGAATGTCTCAACAGAAATCGAGACTCATCAGACCAGGCAACATTTTTCCAGTCTTCAACTGTCCAATTTTGGTGAGCTCGTGCAAATTGTAGCCTCTTTTTCCTATTTGTAGTGGAGATGAGTGGTACCCGGTGGGGTCTTCTGCTGTTGTAGCCCATCTGCCTCAAGGTTGTGCGTGTTGTGGCTTCACAAATGCTTTGCTGCATACCTCGGTTGTAACGAGTGGTTATTTCAGTCAAAGTTGCTCTTCTATCAGCTTGAATCAGTCGGCCCATTCTCCTCTGACCTCTAGCATCAACAAGGAATTTTCGCCCACAGGACTGCCGCATACTGGATGTTTTTCCCTTTTCACACCATTCTTTGTAAACCCTAGAAATGGTTGTGCGTGAAAATCCCAGTAACTGAGCAGATTGTGAAATACTCAGACCGGCCCGTCTGGCACCAACAACCATGCCACGCTCAAAATTGCTTAAATCACCTTTCTTTCCCATTCTGACATTCAGTTTGGAGTTCAGGAGATTGTCTTGACCAGGACCACACCCCTAAATGCATTGAAGCAACTGCCATGTGATTGGTTGATTAGATAATTGCATTAATGAGAAATTGAACAGGTGTTCCTAATAATCCTTTAGGTGAGTGTACATGCCACACACATATAAACACTTATTTTGGAATTGCGATTATGTGATTTATTTATTATGTGACTAACCAATAACTGTCTATGTCTTGTGTCTAAAAAAACCTTGTTGTTCATTCTCTCCCTTGCTTACTCCAGCTTTAATCCTCCTAGTAGCATTGCCTTGTAAACTAACGGTACTGTTTAACGTGTTGACAAAATGTTCTCCTACTTGTAAGTCGCTTTGAATAAAAGCACCTGCCAAATGAATAAATGTAAATGTGATTTGATACAACTATTATTTAAATTATTTAATTAAATGATTATTTACTTATTTATTTTTCATTTCTGATCGTACAATTTTTACAATTTATAATTTTTTAACAATTGTAAAATTTACAATTCTGTTAGAAGCACTGTCCAAATATTCAAATAAGAGCCAAAACTTTATTATTATATTGTTGTGGCTATATTGGTATGTTGCTAGAGTAAGATTTAACTTTTAATGATTAGCAGCGATAGTCATAATTAAAAAAACTAAATAGAAAAAGAAAAGCAAAGTGCAAATATGAGCCAAAGGCCTAGAGGACTCTATGGCTCCTGGCTTCCTGTTTCCCATGAATCCTGTGGAAGTGCGGCACTGAAGGAAATCCTTGTACTCTAGGATGGGCCTGTCTGAGCTGGAAAGCTTGATAATTGTATCCTGAGTCCTGACTGCTCGTCCCTGCCCTGTCTCCTGGGTTCCCATTGACAAGATCTGGTCACTTCCCTATCATTCCTCTGCTTGACTCAATATGGATATACAGTATGCCAGGTCATACTAATGTATATGTTCAGTAGCAAAGAGCACCAGATCACATAGGCTACATGTGCTAATAAAATGAATATGCAAGCTCAACGGGGAATTTCCAAATGACTGTAATCAACCTGAGAAACCGATACTTATTAAACATATAATTTTCACTTTAGCAATACACAAGAAACTGTTTTGCAATATTGCAGATCCAAAATATGCCCAGAACAGAACATAAATAACCAGAAAAAAATCCCTGTCGAAAGCATGTCGGTGTCAGATGCTAAAATACACACATAGCGGAAGAGGTGGTTTCCCTACATTCTCAAAACTCAAACCACCCAAAAACAAAACGCCAGAGATGCAAAGCCCGTTCCATGTTCACACTTCTCTAATTTCCCAGAATTGCCGGTTATCGTGTTTAATGATGGTAAGGAGAATTGTTTGGTTTGCAAAAACCACAGATGAAATGAAATCTCTACACTGCAAATCAGTACACTTATATGGTTTTCTAAACAATATAAATGTACTATTTTGTAAAGGGATAGTTCACCCGAAAATGAAAATTCTGTGTATAAAATTTTTGGTTCTGTTGAACACAAAAGATATTTAGAAGAATGTGGGAAAATAAACAGTTCTGGGGTACTATTGACTATGATAGTCTTTTTCAATACTACGGAAGTCAATAGTGCCCCAGAACAAACAGTTACAAACATTCTTCTAAATATCTTTCCTAGTGTTTAGCAAAACAAAAACATTTTCACAGGTTTGGAACAACTTGAGGGTGAGTAAACGATGACAGAATTTTCATTTTTGGGTGAACTGTCCCTTAAGATAATAATGTAACATTTAATTTTCATATTTAGTTTCATGGTAGTAAAAAATATAATGAGGTTTAACTAGTCGTATTATTCGTGTATGCAATATTTAAAAAATATATTATCAAATCTAATTTGTTTAAAGTGTGGTTTGTAATGGAATGCGGGACAAAATACTGTTTTGTTTGCAATAGAGACAGAGAGCACTTAGGCCACGCCCATACCAGGGGGGAACCATGAAACCCTTTCCATTGACTTTCTATTGCTCCACTTTTGTGTCCTTATACGCTTGTTTTTGGGGGGGTTGACAGCTTTTAAAAAACGTAGTTCTAAGTTTTTAACTTATTACTGTACACCTTGTCACAAAGCAGTTTTAAGACATTGTTCTGTTTTTTTGTCAGAAATGACAAGGAGGCAGCTTCCCGCAATGGGCTTCCGCGTTTCACGGTCAGAACCCTAGGCAGTTTCCAGTCAACAGAAGTCATGCATGCATAGAGCCCATTGAAAGTCAATGGAGAGGGTTGGATTGTTTTCCCCCGGTGGGCGTGGTTTTCAGATTATGACGCGTTGCGCTCTGTCTCTGTATTCAGGGATTTTAAAAATGCTAAATCAGTTCAGGGGCAGATTGTTGACAGTAAGCATTAAACCACACCTTCCCTATGTCTCCCCCCCCCCATCTAATGCTGGGCATGAAGGATAAATATCATGTGTTGTTTACAGAAAGGAATTAACACCCATATTCAGTCGGAAACACTGGTGCCCTTCTTAACCTACAGCAGCTGGAGCTAAAAACCATTTAGTGGAAAATGAGTTAATGTTTAAATCTTCAAAATAATTAACGTCTAAGTTCATTTTGAGATGAGGACACGATTGCACTTTCTTTTGCTGCCCTGCAGCAAAAACAAGGCAAAAGGAGTCATAGAAGATTGCTTAGTGAAACTGTCGAGGGAAAACTGCAATTAATGAGGATGGGATTGCTGGAGAAACCCTCCCATGCTCCTCATCTCGGAGGGGTTAAGATGGGCTGTAACCGTGACAACAATGGCTGCTTCACGGGTTCTCCAACTGAGGGGCATTAATGGGTTTCTATATCTCTTTTAATGCTTTCCTTCTCTATTCATTTTATTTTCTCTCGTTTTTCTGCCTCCAAACTTTAATGTCAGGCAACGTTTGACTCATTCGATTTGGCCTCTGGTTTCATCACATACATTATGAAAGGCATGTGATTCAGAGAGAAACAGAGCTGACTCAAAAAAAGCTGGTTACGTGTTCAGGAGTGGGATGGAATTTGTAATGCGTCTCGCTCAATATAACCTTACAGCAACGGCCCCTGAAAGCAACAGAATGGGATAAAACAACACCAATGTTATTGCATTTCTGGGGTTGAAATGCTGTTAGAACCTCAGTTAAAGAACTAATAATCTTGATTGCACATAAAGTTGGCCATATTGCACTGGGATGACAATGAAAAGACATTGATCATACTTTCACGAGGACGTCAACTTCATAAACGCATTCATGAGGTGCTTGTTACGTTTTTAAAACAAAAAAGTAATAAAGAAAAGTGTTGGATTATTTTAATTACCTTGATGTAAGAGACTGGCTGACGCTTCCAAGAGCAATAATCTACTCCTGCGCTGAGTGAAGGAGCAAAGCTTACTTATTTACAATCACACGTGCACTTCTTTAAAATGAAACAGAGAATATAGACGGTTTCATTGGACGCAGGCGCCTGGCCCAAAGTTAACTTCCGGTCTGTGTTTGGTTATATAACATTTCATTTTATATTTAATATTTTAGTGTATATATTTATTGTATTACATTCAATTAAAACTACTCAACAGTTACTGATTTTTTGCGGTGGTCCACTGGAATTTAAGTTTGGGCCACATTAAATTTATGTGAACAAAAAACTGAATTAAAATGTCACCAAAATTCTACTGAAATTATACACAACTTTGGAATCAAAAATAATAAAGAATAATAAATCCCTCTGTTAATTTACATAATAAAGTTTTTACATATTTCCTAATCCAATTAGTTAATTATTATTTATATAAATCAATGGACTTAATATTAACACACAATGTGCTTTTACATGATAAGAAAAGCATACAGAGAGAATCAACACTCAAACTGCAAATGAATAAAAAAATATTTCAGGCATTTAAATGCATTTGAATTTGTTAGATTTTTTTACAGTTGAGTTCGGATGCAACAAACAGGTGTTTGTGACCTGAATCTCCACATATAACCTACCAATAACTTGACATATATACCATATTTTGAGCTTATGCAACAAGTGGATAAAAAGGGGCCAATCACAGAATTTTCCATAACCATAAAACTTTATGTATTTTCAAAAATCCTTGAAAAAAAGGTATCATGCAAAACCAGAAATAGGTCACACCACAGAAAATGCATGACACTATTAAAATGACTCAGCAAGCACGGATATGACTTTCAACTGTTTTTCGCCCCCTGTCCTGTCTGATACGCTAAATAAAGTTTAAAACCCCTGTGTGTTCTGGTGAGACTTTCAGTTATTTCAGACACGTTGCTGTGAAATTCAAGTGGAAGAAACACGTTGCGTTGAGAAAGTTTGAGAAAATTGCTGAGGTAAGCGCTGTGTTGTCTGCTGGAAGATTAAGTAATCGTCCAGCTAAAATTTCCTCTAAACGGAGTCTTTCTATGCAGCAAAATGAGAAGTTAATCAATTAGGTAATTATGTGTCACATTTCTTATACGTGATACGGACTATGCAAGTTTAGGAAGTTTCCCAAAGCCTAAGAGGCAACTGTGAGCAAATATACAATGAATATAACTCAGTAGCCTTACAGTTACAAGTCTGAGCTGCTAAAACAAATGACAAGCTCACAATTTAGCTGTTGTATGTGCAATTAATGATAAAGATCTGCTGGCCTTCACCTTGCCATTAGTGTTCTGACACATGCAAATAACGTCTGCAAAATGCAACTAACTGATTAACTAACTAAATGTCACCGTTTAAACAGTACTGAGATAACAAACTAGCCTTGCATTTGTTTCCTCGCACCTACACCTACCCACCACATGTTAAACACCAGTTTCAACCCACTCACAAGATTACTGTGCAAATGACAACAGCTGTGTTTACTGAGAAGACATCGTGGGTACACATATAGGTGAAGAAAGGCACTGTATAGAACCTTACTGTACAACCTTACATTACAGTAAAATGAAACAACAAAATGCAACCCCAGATTCTGATACACATCTACTGACAAACAAGCTTTGAACTTCAAGCAGGTTTTGAACCCGTGACATTCAAAGCAAGAAGCTTTACCTCTAAACCACAACCCAAGTCAACGCTTAGTCCGATGAGCCCTGAAAACATAGAATCTGGTGAACTGTATATGTGAGTTGACATGTGCTTTTGTTCGTTTTGAGGCTGCCTAAATGATCTCCACACTAGAGCTTTCATGTTACATGAATGTTCACATCATACACATTTACAATTAGGGTGAGGTGCTTTAGTGACTTGCAGGCTGTGGGCACCTATGTTTAGATCTGACACTTATGTGTCTGATATATCACTGTGTCAACCAGCTTGGATTACAAGTCATGACTGTATCATCAACAGCAAGTGCTCAGAGAAAAACAGAGATGTCACGTACAGACTGAGTGAACACAATCTTAGAAACAAGCAGACAGACAGACCTAGTTAGCTAAACTTCTGGAAACTGAACTGTACTTTTTATTAATACTTACTTAAGGGGAACATGTTTCCCCACCACAAAGACTTTAATCAAGAAAAAAAGACAACCTTCCATGGCTACTCGGAAAAACTCCAAGTTAAATCCTGACTGACATAAGGTCAAACCGGAAAACTGAACCATGACCAACTAACTGAAACATTGTGCAACAAACATGAAAGCTGTTAATGTGTATATTTAATGTTACTATGCTTTGACAATGTAAAGCATCTGTTATAACCATGCCAATAAAGATATTTGAATCTTGAGAGGGGGCTGGGGTACATGAGAGAAAGCCCAGACCCAGACGGAAGTATTCAATTCATTCAGGTCTCAGAACAGCTGTTGCCAAAATAGCTTAGTGATTAAGAGACCAAAGGCTTAAAAGGACCAAATCTTCCAGCGCTTCAAAATCAGCTGGTGCTTACAGTCAACAGACGGCACAGAACAGACAATATAAACGTTGATGATGTCATTATTAGGATTGTTTACTTTGCTCAATGTTATTGTGACGTTTCACAAGATTTTCTAAGAATTCTGGAGTGCAGCTAAAAGAAACCACTATATGAGAGGACATGCAAATTGAAATGTCTTTTAAAGTGCTTCTGTTTGAATTACAAGTTAGCGTATTGATAAAAAAAATCACGCCTTAATGTTAACAAGCTTACATAAGATCCTGTTCAGGAATTATTCCAGACCTCAATGGAAAGTTCGACGAAGTATATGATCCTAGCATAACAATGAGACAAGAATGTAGATTAAAAAAGCAAGAGTATACAAATGTTCCCATAATGAAGAAAAAACCTCCTTCATCTTTTAGCTGCTCCATTAATGACCCATTAAGAGTTGAATACAGTACACACACACACAATGCACATTGAAGCTTTGAAATTAGATAGGCCTGTTGGGCCCGAGAACGCTTAACTGCTGGAAATGAAAAGATTTACCACAAAAGACAGGGTGGAGCTGTTTATAGAGGACCCCAATGGAAACTTATTAAAGCAAAATTCATCTGATCTTCAGAGTAAAAAGTCAATTAAAAGGCCTTTGAACTTGAATGATCACTTCACAACAGTACTTGGTATTACAAAACTTTTGTTTCAGAAGAATTGAATGGTTTTTTTTTACAAAGCAATATAAAACACGGTAAAACAGGAGCGCAAAGCCATTCGATGTCCATTAAAGGCTCTGAGTAACTTGTTTATGTAAAAGGCCTCTCACGGCTGCGGAATTCAGACTTTCACAATCTTTCAAAAACACTGGTTGATCCAGAGTAACGCTTGAAAAAGGAAATAACCTGCTGACTACTCTCTCTCTCTTTCTCTCTCTCTCTCTCTCTCTCTCTCTGTCCACAGCACATGTGATGACAGTTTTGTTGAAAGAGTCAAAAGTGTGGCATGACACAATCTTCCAGAAATGTTTTTTTATTCAGAAACAATGCCAGAAAAATGTCTAGTTTACACTAGGTCAAAGACAAAAGTCATTCACCACTCCTCTCTGTGATATAATTGTTATGCTGATCGGAGAGTATTTTGGTAGTATTGGCGAGAAATAAAATGAGAGTAATCATCACCCACCCGTCAATTCTCAAACCATTCTAGCTTTACAGAGAACTGTCAATAACACTGCCTTTGTTTATTGTGATGGAGAGAATTAGGTGTGACTTTCAGCTATGTTTTTTTTTTCAATGGAAAACTAAATCTTATTTAGCTCATTTTATAGCTCTGTAAAGCGGTCTTAAATAAAACAGATATTATTATTGTATACTTAGTCATATTATTACTATTACATTATTATTATTATCATCCACTTAAAGGGACAGTTCACACAAAAATAAACAATCTGTCATCATTTACTCACCCTTGAGTTGTTCCAAATCTGTATAAATGTCTTTTTATAGACATTTGGAAGAATGCTTGTAACCAAACAGTTCTTGTCCACCCTGACTATACCATAGTAGGAAGAATTACAATGGTATAGTCAAAAGTGCCCCAGAACTGTTTGCTTTGCTACATTCTTAAAAAAAGGACAATTGTCCGCAAACCACTTACAAAGATATACAAATAAAGTTTACATAGTCTCTTTTAAGTGTTTCTGTTATGCTAATGGTATTGCTGCTAACAAGATTACTCTGTTTGTTGCGGAAGTGGCGGAGCCCGTCCTCTAGAGAGACATCTGTGAGCTTATAACCCACTCGATCACACAGCTAATCCAATTAGACATTGATATACAAGTCTGTCCCTCTTCGTAAACTAGGCTAGTTAGGTTACACGTGTACATCTGTGTGTGAGAGACAGATATAGGCTCAAAAAAAAGAGCAGCATGTCTTTTCTGACATGCTATCATCAAATGAGCCTTGTTCTCAGAAGGCTGTCATTAGCTGGTGAAAACAGATGGGAGGATATTCACAACTTCCTGATCACACTGGACCAGTCCTTCCATGGTGGTAAACCACCATCAATGTCGATCAGGATGAGACGGAGCCTTTGTGAGGACATTGCTTGTTCCCATGGTGACGATATATCTCAATCTAGAATGTGTGACATCTGTGTGGATGCAGACAGGAAGATTTCATGGAAACGGAATCATCCTCACAATTCCCTCTCTGTTAACATGTAGAGAAATTGTATTGTACTTGTATTGTATATGAAGATATGAAAGATTATATCTCTATAAATTTATATTAGCACACTAACATTCAGCATTTTCAACAGCTACGTCTGGTTTCCAAGGGACACCGGAGTGGAACGATAACATGCACTGTGCAGCAGAAATGTTTCCATTTTAAGGAGTGGTTGGTCACCCACTCAGGCCTGTGATGGTGGAACAGCCCAGGAAACCTCTTTCCACCCACACACTAATGCATGAAACCTCTGACTCAACTTGAAACCATGAGAGCTGGAGGCATCCTGTCGACTGACTGGTGCACCCTTTCTTAGGTTACACTGTCACTGCAACCTGCTTACTGTAAGGACACTGCAGTCTGGAATATAGTAGTAACCAGGCAGTGCCATGGGTTAGTGTCATGAAATCCAAAATGCACTACACAATTTAGAGTTAAATAATCTTTTTGTCATTTACACGATTGCATGCATGCTATATGGTACATATAGCTTTATGTATTTTTATCAAAATGCACATGCATGTACTTCTTAACAAATTTATATGTGAAACAAATGAAGAGTTTGGTTCCAAAATGAGATAACAAAAAATCATGTTTTTTATTATGGTATCATGTTTTTATTGTGTTAGTTAACTGTGTTTTTTGAGTTATTATGGCTTAAAACAAACCAACAGTTTGATTGATATTAATTGGAATGCACAATAAAAATCAGGAGTTTTTACAAATTATAATGTAATGTAATACAATATTCTTTGGCCGACATAAAATGCCTTTGTGGTATCTTTTTTAACGACCGATAAGCTTTTTGTTTAGTCTATTTCTGGCATCTACCTGCACGTAGCCCTGATACACAATGTGCAACGGGTGGGGCATTTATCTTCACAACGGCAAAAAGCACAAACCTAACGTGTATATCGACATATTTCACTTTTCTTGCCTTATATCACAATGATGTATTTCCCCAGCCACTGAACACAATACATGTCGTTGAATGCGGGCGTTCCTTTGTGTACGAGCAGTATTTTTGGACACTTTAACATGTAGGCTAACAATATTATGTTTACTGTATCAAGTTTTCGAAAACATTTACTTTCGCGGCACGCGTTGTGTGTGTGCAAACTCCAACAGTAGCGCACTGTTGCGAAGCCCTGTACTGGATGTCGTCAGACCCTGGGGGCGGAGCCAGGATGTCGCAATCTTACTAAGAACAGCATCATCGTCAGGCTGGTGTAACACACTGAGCATATTAGACGTGCCTAGCCAAATTGTGACTTTACAGTCGGACGGTCAGGCTAGGGGGCCACGTCTGATTTGTGATCTTACTGTTAAGGGACCCTAATTTCAATTCACAGGATTAAGCAGCAACAAAAGTTCAATTGACGGACTATTTTTGGCTTGTTTCTTATATTTCTCCGCTGACAGAAAGTCGGACGCGTCGTCCAGTTAAACTTTTTTTGGACAATTTCTCAATCTGTCTTATCTTAACTTGCAGTTAAGTAGCCTACATTATTGTTTTGTATTTTTTTCGGACCACGTCGCGGATGATTCTAAACTTTATCTAGCATCCGAGGGACGGTCAACCCATAGTTAAAATAAAACCTAAGAAGAAATATTGTCCATGCAGGACGCGTTCATTCAGCGGGAATAAGGAACAAAGACATTCGTGCCAACAACAGAAGCGCTCTTGCCTCCAGACTCCACGGATCATTTTGCGCACTGGCTTACAGATGTAAAGAGGACAAAAAGACAAAGTTTACCACCGATAGACGTCAAACGTGCATTATATGCAAATTATGCACAACACTTTGTTTTGAAGTCAATTAAAGAGCTTGAATACAAACTACTGTATACACGTCATTACAAACTGACTCGTTTCACTTTTTCCTGGGCAAAATATTTTTCTTTTGCCGAGATTTACGTTAACTACACCTTACAATTTCCTCGTCATCGTTTCATCAGATTGAGCTTTTTTCATCTTTGGACATGTTCTCTGCCAAGTAGAAGTGCACAGAAGTGAGTGCGCCCGTAGTTTTCATTGTTCTGTTTTGGAGAGCAGCGGGTTCTTTGTCTACAGCAGCGAGGTAAGGCGATCACCTAAACCTTTGACTTACTTTCACACTAACCTCCAGAAAACACTGCTTGCTATTTTAACAAGAGTCCCGATGATTTGTGTCCATTATTGATCCACTTTCTAATTTTAAAGATTGAGAAATAGTTTGGTGGTTAAACTTCAGAGGGAAAGTGATGGTGCAACTCCTGGTACCTCAATATTGTTGTAACTTTGTCAAGGCGCATTTCGCATCGTATTTATAAAAACCCAACCGTACAAAAGCGACATATAAGAGAATAAAATACTTTTTTATATAAATAAGTTGAAAGGTGTGTAAGATTGGATGATGTGGAAGAAACTGAGCTACGTCATGGAATGACGTGCACTTGAATGTGTAATAACTTTAACAGTGTATGACTCATAGGCGCCGAGCAGCATGTCGAAAGCCAGCAGCAACTTGAGTCAGTCTGTTCGAGTCAATGCTTTTCATCACACAGTCATTCGGTCATAAATTACACAACATTAATACACCTCTCTTCCTTGTTTAGTTTGTGTGAGTGATATCAATCCATGGCCACTGTGTGCGTCTCAGTGGAGTGCGTTGTCAGGTGCAACACTCCTGCGATTTATTTGCAAGTCTACTCGCTTCTGTGCATCACTTTGAATTCTTCTCAAATCACCATGTATGGTGTAAGTCACAAGGTCATGAACGACTGCTCTTTTGTCTTTGTCACAGATGAGTATGAACTTGTCATCTCCAACACCACTGCGACTGAAGCGAGTAGACTTCGAGGATGCTCACAATACAGATACCTTCAAATGCAAGCGCCGCAGACTTAGCCAGCCTCCTTCCCCGGGTCTAGCACCCTGTCTTCGACCCCTGTCCCAGAGCCAGGAACAATCAGGGTCAGAAAAGCACAACGTGTCACGTATTGGAGCCTACGTTCTGCTGGAGGCATTAGAAGGAACGCAAACATTCAGAGCAGTTCATCAGGTTACAGAACAAGAGTACACATGCAAGGTGAGCATTAAGTCGATTTTGGTCTTAAAACAGATCAGCTAGTATGTATTACAAGGGTTCAATAACCAATTCCATATGTTTCCAACAGGTGTTTTCAATGAAGAAGTATCACGAGTTCATCGCACCTTACACGCGGCTGCTGCCCCACAACAACATTTGTAAGATTGCCGAGGTGGTTCTGGGGGAGAGCAACGTGTACATATTCTTCGAGCGTAACTATGGAGACATGCACTCGTATGTGCGCAGCTGCAAGCGGCTACAGGAGGACGAAGCCGTGCGGCTGTTCAGTCAGATGGCAGCTGCGGTCGCCCACTGTCACGAAAACGGCGTCGTTTTACGAGACCTCAAACTGCGAAAGTTTGTGTTCATCGATTCACAGAGGTGAGTAACTCAAAGTATACTTTATTTTGGATGACTTGCATAAGTGTAACCGGGTCTCGCTCATCGGGCAAATATTTGAAATGCATAGTGACTGATAGATGTTCTCTTTGCTTTCCCAGAACAAAGCTGGTCTTACAAAACTTAAAGGATTCCTGTTTACTTAACGGCAACGATGACTCGCTGACAGACAAACACGGCTGCCCGGCTTACGTCGGTCCGGAGATCTTAAACTCGCGACATTCATACTCAGGGAAAGCTGCCGACGTGTGGAGCCTCGGTGTTGTTCTGTACACCATGTTAGTAGGACGTTACCCGTTTCAAGATGTGGAGCCCACAGCACTGTTCAGCAAAATACGCAGGGGTGCGTTCACCATCCCAGAAACTCTTTCGCCCAGGGCGAAGTCTTTGGTGTGTTGCATGTTGAGGAAATCTCCCTCTGAGCGTATAGAGGCTGGAGATATACTTTTGCATCCTTGGCTGCACTGTAATAACAACATAACCCTCAGCCAGCACTCCAGCACCAGACACTCGACAGATCAGGTGGTCCCTGATTTTGAACCGAGTGAGAATGAGGATTGTTTGTAATTCCAAAAGGAGGATTAGATTGATATGTTCCTGTTTGCCTCCCTAACCGGAGGAGTGGACTCTACGGAGAGATTGCCTCATAAGGTATTCAGAGACTTCAAGGGCATCAAGTAGTGAGGCAGATTCATGGCAGGCATAGCAAAGAAATGCTGAGCTGTTCGGAACTGTAGAAAGACTGAGCTTGTGGTCATTTACAGACATAAAGACGTAACTGTGTTTTGTTGCCTCTGATAATACCCATTTGTTGTTGTCACACGGTGGGTGAAAGCAAAATTTGATGGGTTGCTGTACAAAAGCTACTGGCAAAAACTTTCCTATAGTGGATTCGGTCCAGAAAGAACACGATGAGGCTTGTGCACACTTTCGATTCAACAGTATTGTCAGTGCATGGATTTCATCCATTATAAACCATGATGTGGAAGCAAATTTGTTTTGTAATTTAAAGTCTGATACCTCGAACTTAAATCCTGGGATACTTGATTGATGCACACTTCGTGCCTTTATGTACTGTTTACATTTTTTTTTTTTGCAGTGGAAAATTCAGATACAACTATGTAAAGTGCCTTTCTCCAGTAAAACATCTGTTGTTGTTGGATTTGTTGAAGTACCAAAGATTTGAGTTTTTCCCCAAGTCTACATGTGTGTGGATCTGCAACGGGTTAGCACAAGTGCTCATGTTTCCTTTTCACATGAAGAAAGGGTTGTTTTTTTCCACCACTTTCTCTTGTAAATGTCTCTTTATCTGTTAAACGGTGTATTTGTGGTGTAGAGCAGGTTTGACCCTGAAGGAATGTGGAGAACAAGTTTACCACAGGAAATGTCCATGTAATGGTTTAGCAGTGTGCCTGTCGAGCAAAACAAAGGCTTTACATACCTTATCGTATTGCCTGCATGCAATGACCCTTTTTTTGTTTAAGTACTTGTCAGTTTGTAGATATCTTTTGTTACTAACGAGAAGTGGACACTACATTTGTTGTTTCAAAGGTTGTTGCACCTAAAAAATAAAAGTATTTTGTTGTTGCCAGTACAAATAAAAAGAAAATCAAACAGTACTGCTTGTTAGTGACTCAAAATGGTTTAGATGATCATTGTACCATGCACTATTCATATACCGGGCGGGCCGGTAGTTGCAGGATGTAAATGGAGAAAAACTCCATTTGAACAGAAAATGTTTAACAGCAGTGTGTAGAAGCAATATAGCAGTCTGCAAACATTAAGTCAGTAGATGTTTATTTAACAGCATTTTGAAAAATAATGAAAAGGCTCCGTAAATGATCCAAGAATTTAAGCTGCCAAGAAAATGTGTATGCATTGATAGAATTAACACGCAACTGGCATCTTTTAGTGATGAAACCATGTAGAAATCTACTAGAGACCATCTTTCTTTTTATGTCTCTCCGCTCATATCCTGTTCTTATACCAATACTTGCACAACTCTAATACAACTAAAGTGCTCAAAATGACAAACATGGATGCGTCTCAGTCAAATCTAAAACAGACAAGGAATTTAGAGTAATTTCACCAAGTCTTGCACATATGGCGATCTTTAGCGTGACATGAGATTTCAGACATTTTTATAACGAAATGTACCTCTGGAATGTCACACCTAATCTCTAGATAATTCAATCACATCAAATATCTTCAACAGAACTTTGTTACAGAGAGGCATCAAAATGTGTTTTAAGTCAATGATCAAATGACACAAACAGGTCTTCGTGAAAGAAAGCAGAGTTACAATGTTTACTTCACTTTATACACATCACAGATAAAACCAATGACAATGGAAATAAAATCCAGTTACAACAATAAAGCTCTGACAAGACTTAAAAAACAGCGCCATGTCCAAAAAGATAAAATTGAATAACTTACATGTTACATTTCTGTTAATTTTGGGACAAAACTAAAAATAGGGAGCTAATCTACAATAACAGATTGTAGCAAGGCCAACTCACTTTCCCTCAGTTAACCTTTGCTGCTTATGCCTTAAACGTGTTTTGTTTCAAGACTTTCAATACTTTGCATTAACATAAAAATAGAAATGAAGTAAAGAAAAGGTAAAACGTCATCTGCACAATGTCTCTGTTTAAACTGAGTAATTAGTGTGGCTGTGAGGTGAGCAGATATCACATATGAATGAAAATTCAATAAATCAAATGTATAAATGTGAACTATGACATGTATCTCTCTTAATTTCCTTTCCCGTTTATGCTTGAAATGCCTCTTTACTGAACACATCTGTGAAAAGTAACCTGAACATGACAGAATAATGAAATGTTGAAAGGTGCCACCTAGTGGAAATACTTTTATGTGTGCCTTTTATGAAGCTTGACAAAAAGACAGGGAAAGAGATAGAACCTAGACTGTGTACTTCAACCTGCATTTAAAAAAAGAAGAGATTTTAAAAATATCACATCAGTTTTATTTCCTCGAAGGCCAGCGCAGAAAATATCACTGGAAAGCCCTAATGAATCTTTATGTGAAGTACACACAAAATAGCCATGTGATGAATAGTAATAGTTAAAGTGCAATGAGTAGAACTTACAAATCTCTCATTTCTAACAAAAAAACAACAATATAAAAATAAACACAGCAGATGAAAATAATAGGGATTAAAAACTCAGGCAAGAAGTTGCTGGCTTCGGGGGACAGGAATGATAGATCCCATTATCAGGCACACAGTGCACCATACCTGTGGAAAAATCCATCAACACTGCTTAGAACACAAGCTAACAGGTTGGTAATATCAGAATAGTATTGTGTGCAATTACACTGCAATTTTACTTTTGAATTTCACTAGCAAATAAATTGTAATCATGCAGTTAATAATCATGCAAATAGTCTCTCAAATCTTAAAGGAACAGATCACCCAAAAATAATAGTGCTTTAATGTCCTGTTTAAGTCCGAAAGCCTCCATTAAATGTAAATGTGTAAAAACCATAACCTGTGTTCAAGAGAAGTAAGTTATATGGGTTTGATTATAACACAAGTAAATGACTAAATGGGTGAAGTGTTCCTATAATTTTTCACCTCTCCTCGTCCTCATAGCTGCCCTCATCCTCATCCAGCTCCAGATCCAGTTCAGTGCCGATACCAGAATCTCGTGGAGCCATGAAAAGACTACATACCACAATGTGTCAAAAATACAGTAATCTCAAACTTTAGCAATCATATGTTAACTTAGAAGCACACTCTGATCTACAGATCCTCACCTGACAGAACGACATGTAAAAAACACAATCCTCTTCAGTCTTTTGTTATAAAAGAAGTAATTGAAGGACCACATGTTGCCTTCTTCCCCATAAGGGTCCGAATCCAGGTCTGGATTGTAACTGTCACAAAATGCAGGAAACACGTTTACGTACATGATAATGGAGTACTTTATTACTCGAACAAAAACTATTTCAAACATGAGATTTCTAATGAATTAAAATGCGGTTTCATCTACCTGTATATGTCACATTCAGCAAGGCTGATCTCCTTGTCTACAGCTTCCCATAACTGAGGCTGTAGATGACTATAGGCCTCACCGGCAGCAGGAGACAAACTGCTGTTTACGGCGTTAACCACCTGTAGAAGAAATCTATTATTTTACTGGTATTTAAACATTTTCTATTCAGACTGAATATGATGATATACTTTTGTGTTCTGCAGAAGAAAGAATGTCAATAAGGTTCGAAATGACAAGAGGGTGAGTAAATTTACATTTAGTCATTTAGCAAACGCTTTTATCCAAAGCGACTTACAGAGAGTTCAGGGATCAAAAAGCGATGTGTCATACAGAAAATGATTAAAGCATTTTATTTTGGTGTGAACTATCACTTTAAATAGTATAATGAATACATCTGCATCATATCAGCCATCGAAAGTTACTTGTGTTGACTCCTTTTTCCAGTCCATTTCACTATTATTTAAGCAACGTATCTCAAAAATATCCTCTTACCCAGTTAACACTGGGCTCTTTGCTGAAATCATGTCCTTTGGTGCGACTGAAGTCATAGTCCGGCCGGAAAGACTCATTGAGAGTTGCGATCAGGTAGAAAAGGGTCTTTCTGCTGCACTTGTCTGACAGCGGACCTTCACCCTCATCCAAACTCCGACTCATTCTGAAAACAACACATTTTAATAAACAGCAAGATGTTTGTGGAGCTCAGACAACTGCAAAATACTTATCGGTAGTCGAGAAACACATTTGGACTGACATGTTTGGACTGATTCCAGAGCTCTGCGGAGGAGATAAGGCTTCCAGGACGTGCGGCTGTCCCTCCTGACAAAACAGCTTAAACATCTGCTTGTCATCGCCTGCCATCTTACAGGAATAGCTCTCAATTCTAGTGGAAACAAATCAATGGACAGAGATTGATTAAACAAAAAAAGATGTGGATAGTTGGTGTGTGACATTAGGAGAACGTGACTAGTAAATTGTTTTCCTCAATTTTTATGGGCTCTGCGATTCCCAATGAAATGCAAATACGTTTAAAATTAATGTTTACTGCAAAAAGTATTTTTGTGCACTTACCGTCCAATAATCTTGCAGTCGCCCGTCTCAATTGTAAGGTGACTATTTACGGCCTCAAAACTTGAGTTCTCCAGGAGATTCATGGTTTTTTCAAATATTTTGGCTAAGTCAGAACTGCAATAAGGCTTTGCTCCCGCTAGGTCTCAAACTTTATAAGAAACAACCGATAATCAAACCAACGTAACGTTAAACCAAACCGAGGTTAGTTTTGCAAATATGAGATGTAAAGGAAAATAATTACCACGAAGCTGGTAGCCAATATATTTTCAATACAGTTTACTTCCTTTACTTATGTGTCCAACAGAAGCTCATTTACACGCCTCTCAATTTAGAGAACAAATGGCGCGCTATTTCCAAACAATTCTCCTCTCGCAGAAACAACCGATACAAATCGCGTTATTTACGCGATTTACGATCGCGTAAATAATCTTCGCCGGTTGCTTAATGCACTTCTATGTCTAATAAATATATCTTCCTTTTTACTGTGAAATTTCCAATACCTGCCATTAAACAAGCTAAAATTCAGAGGGAAATTATGCATCCCAGCTATTGAATCAGAACTTGAAGAGAATTCCAAGGCTTATAAAAGCCTCAATCCTCGGTGTATGGTTGTATATTTGTGTAGGAGAATAACAAAAACAAAAGATGAGCGTTGTGTTTCGCAGTTTCCAGTCGCAGTAATGCGCAGTTGTGTCCTTCCTGTTTTTACGTTAGAACATCATAGTGATTAAAGATATACTGCCACCTACTGGCCTGGAGGTTCTCCACAAATTTAAACACGACACGAAGCAAGGATAGTTCACCCGCCAAAAGACAATTCTGTCATAATTTCCTCACCCTCTTGTCGTTTCGAAACTGTTTAGCTTTCTTTATTCTGCAGAACACAAAATATATTTTGAAGAATGTTGCTAACCAAACAACGGGGTACCCGTTCACTTGCACTTGCACTGGTTTTGGTCCATACAATAGTGAAAAAGTACAAACAATGAATGTCGCCATTTTTAACAAATATTCTTCAAAATTTCTTCGAAGTAAGTCATACATGTTCGCAATGACAAGAGGGCGAGGAAATGTTCATTTTTGGGTTTACTATGTCTATAATGTCACAATACACAGCATTAATAACTGCTCCGGGGCATGTGTTCACTACTCTCTGGATGGGTTAAATGCAGAGGTCACATTTCGTTGCCTTGTACCTTCGTACATGTGCAATGACAATAAATTGAATCTAAATCTAAAATCTAATCTAAAATTAATAGGTTACACATGTTGAAAGAACAATACTGAAGTTTTATATAGGCCTACAGTAGTTAACATTTGAAGTGGATCAAAAAAAGTTAATCAAAGTTGTCCTAGACAAGAACGGGTGTTATTCTTGTCTTAGGACAACTTTGATGAACCTTTTTGATACACTTCAAATGTTGACTTCTGTAATAATAGTTCTGTTATATTAGTCACTTTACAAATGAATGGCTTTTTCTATATTATTTTTATTATATTAAATTGTTACATTCATTTTTATTTTCTATGTAGGAACTAATGAATTCAACACTAACTTTATAACACACTGTTCAATTATATTTTGCTGGCATAACCAGGACAAAAAATATCTTAATAAAATGCTTTTAAATTCATAGGCTCACATCATTTTCCAAGCCAACTGGTGCAAAATTCATTTGACTAGCAAAAAGTATCAGAAACACTAATATAATGCAACAAACATTTTATTTACAAAAATGGTTTTGTGGAGGAGCAACATAAGTAAAGGTAGACATCAGCAACACAAAGTACATTACACAAATTTCTTGAGATTAATGTTGAGTTGAACAAAATAATGTTGAGTTGAACAAAATAAAAACAACTGAGCAATATTCTGAAGAAAATAAGAATATTCAGGAATATTAAGACAATATCAAGCAAAGCTGAAACATTTTCCCTGAGAACAAAGCTTTCTCAACATTTATGTCTCCTAAGTCAAAAGTCTGAAGGATGTCACTGCTAAAACACTTTGATAGTAATTTCCAATGTACAACCTGAGGTGAGCTTTTAAGGATGGTCCAAAGGAAATTTCACATAGCGTAAAACTTGCTTAATTTCTTCCACACAAACTAAAAACAGAATTCCAAGTCAAATCATTAATAAAACAGGAGAAAAAAGTTTTCCTATGCTATCTGAACAGTAAGTGAATCATCACAGAAAAAAAAACATTTTGATAATAACGAGGAAAGAAAACTCATAAATACATGTGATTCTAAATGAATATTAAAAAAAATGGTTGCATTGCTGTGCCTAATATAGATCAGCATACACAGTACACAATTGAAAACTTCCTGTCTCTGTAATACACGATTTGAGTTAGTGCTATAAATGACTTCCAACATAATTAATATACTTGATGCTGTCCTGAGACTGCTTTTTAAACATCTGAACATTTTTCCACTTTTGACAGCTATAAGAAGTCAAATTAAAGAGAATTTGGGACAAAACCAGACACTCTAGTGTTTCTCAAGCACTACTGGATGATGAAGAAATCATATTACATTGACAAAACAACAAACTAAAATTTTTTTTAAAAACAGACATGTATCTAGGTTTGCAAATAAAAATAAATCTTAAGTAAAATGCTTTAAATTGCATGTAGTCTTTACTGGCAGTGGGCCTTTATGTAGGATGACAATTGCTGATGTCTAATTGTCAATCATCTCTGATAGTTCTAAAAGGAGGTCATCCTCTCCCTTGCCTGAGTCCAAGTCCAATTCATCCTCCAGTCGATCGTCAGTAAACTCATCTAACAGGTCTTCAAAGTCATCCACTGATGAACTGCTAACAGCAGCAGCCCGACCTATTGAGCTGCTGGACCGCCGAGAACGCAAACTAGGCGTTCGGATGACAGAGCTACAAAAGAAAAATTTAATTAAAAAATAACTTTATAATTCATCCTATCCACAGAAGTAATTAATAAATACTACTATACCTTTGGGGGACAGCGACAGTCTCAGATGTTTTTGATGTACTGCTGGGCTCAATCGTAGGCACCACTTTAGCATCCTCTGCAGGTACCATTTTAACATCCTCTGCGTGAGAGGACACTTGCTGAATGTCAGACTGAGTGTCTGTCTCAACTGGAGGTGAAGCCAACTGAAGAGGGAAAAAAGTTGTTCAACTCTACTGTTCAACATTGACATATTTGATAATGAAGAAAACTATAAACAAAACCTCACCATTTTCCGTTTGTTGGGAATAACCTGTGCTGAAGGTGTCTGGCGAGCAGTGTTAAGAGGTTTCACTTCAGCAACAGCAGAGTGATGAACTTTGGAAACATTCCGCTTCTGGGGATGCTGCGCTGCTGGCTTCACAACTGATGGCTTTACATTTACTTTAGGCTTTACTGTAATTAATACAAAACAGAAATTATAAGACAAACTGAAGAGTCCACCTTTACCTACAAGACTAAATAATGAACATCAGATGTAGTACCCTTGGTCTCGGTTGTCTGAATAGTCCCCTCAGCAACCTGGACGGGCAACAGCGCAGGGGTCGGAGCCTTTGGTGAATCTGAAGATGAACACACAGGCCGCTCTGGGGATTTCTGCTGGGGTACTACAGCAGTAGGGGGAGGTGGGGTTTTGGGTTTGAGGGTTATCCGCTGTCTCACTGAGGACTGAGTGGTGGATGCAGGAGCTGATGGTGAGGCAGCAGGTGATTCGACTTCTTTCAGGATAGTGGAGGTGCCCAGCTCCTCCTGCTGCTTGCGGAGCCTCTTCTCTCGCATGATTTCTTCAAACGTCTTCACTTTGATCGGCTCACTCGAACTTCCTACTTTCCCATTTGCCTGAGCCAAGCGTGTTAAAAAGAAAACCTGATTTACAACGTTGTCATGCAAGACCATCAAGATGCGTGCAACAGAATAGTGCCTAAATAAAAATCAAAACCAGACTACAATTTGGTTGCAAAAAGTCTTACCTCTTGAACAGGTTCAGGGTTCTTATCAGATGCATCTTGTTTTGTTTGACACACAGTGTTTGTAGATGCTGTAGAAAAAATTTTAAGCAGCTGTGTAAACATTCATATTCTAAGACATGTGGCAGTTAATTGGTAAACATTTCTGTTTAACAAACACGGATACAAAAGCAAAGGAGCTTCTCTGACTTACATGAAGTTTTATTAATGCGTAATATTCGCCTCTTTGGAGCTCCACCAGACTCCACTTCACTGGAGTTTGAGCTTTTATCGTTTCCCGTCTCCTGAAGCTGTGCTTGCATTCGTGTAGCTTTCTCTCTGCGTATCTCTTCAAGTGTCTTTACTCGTACTTCTCCAGCTATGCCAGAGGCCTTGACTGCAGCTCCAATAGTGGAGGGCCCCTCATTTCTCTCTGGGCTTCCAGCAGCTGTGTTTGCTTCCTCTGACTTTTTATTCTGTAATTTTTTCTTTTCATGAAGAACTTCAGAAAACGTCTTAACTAGAGGTCCACCAGCGGGTTTGCCGTTTTGTTTTGATGGGCTGGGCGCCTTTGCTGGCACTTCTTTCACGGCGGGCTCAACTTTGCCAGCTTGTACGGTTCTGGCAGCCTTTTCTTGGCGAATCTCTTCAAGAGTTTTTATATGAATATCTCCAGAGGACTTTGGCTCAGAATCAACCGTAGAGAGGTCATTAGTCAATCCGAGTCTTTCTCGCACTGGTTTCAGAGCTAAAATAAAGTATGTACACAAACATGAGAACAAATATTTCAAATAAGAATGACCTCAACTAAACAAGCATAATAAACAAATAACACACCCTTCTGTGGAGGCTTGTCTGTGGAGGATTCAACTAATCCACCAAGACGTTCAGCAAGACATCGCTTCAGAGGGATTTCTTCCACCACAGTACCAGCTTGACAAAGAATTAAAAAAATTGAGTGTTATTTTTGGCAAAAACTTTTAAAAAATGTGGCACCACATGCCTAAAAAACACAATGTAAATTTACCTCTTTTAAAATTTCTTTTACCAAGTCTGTCTGCAATTTTTCTTCTTCCAACTTCATTTCCAGAGGACTCTGAAAAATGCATTTGAAAAAGGTTTTAAAAATACAAGGAACCGCTTATATGAGTCTACAGAGAGTTACAACACTTGGGGTACATACCAAATTTGGCACTGTTGTTTTCCAGCCGTAGGTAAGACTGACTGTTTTCCTTTTCAATAACAGTTCCACTATTTTGAGCAGGGCCTTGCAGGCTGGACTGCCCTGCAAACAAATTAAAAAAGAAAATTATTCTTCTGACATCTGAACAACAAATGACAAAAAAAAATAACTGAACGTGAATAGGGAATGAACTTACCAGCTCTCTTTAAATTCGCAATGAGTGCTTTCCTTAACCTGATCTCTTCTAGCGTCTGGACACCAAAATTCAGAGAATCATCTGCATGACAAACCAACGATTAAACGAAGCTCCTGCCACATAACGAAAAACATTACAGTAACATCACAAAAATAACATTTACTTTTACTTATGATCAATTTCCTTGGTGAGCCTCCGAGAGATTCATCTCCTTCCTCCGAGAACTGGTCTGCAAATATACGGTGAGAGGACAGTTAGCATTTCTATATGAAATATCTAACACATCTTTAAAATGACATCACAGAAGTATGTGATTACCATCCTCATCATCATCATCCACAGGGTTGATAACCACTGGTGGATGGGTGGGGC